>NC_058059.1:8784041-9094041 GCF_020085105.1 Siniperca chuatsi
TCGTTGACAAGTACATTAATAAACACTCCTCATAAATGCTAAATAGGGGGAGTTAAAATAAAGTTTTGCCTCTGTTTGGAGTTTTCCAAATAAGCATTTTTATATTTAGTCCACTTTTCTTATATTGAATCACCAAGCGTTTGGTGCAAAACAATATGATGGTATAGTAAAGACAGTCATGTCACTCAATTCATAGCACTGTGTATGTCAATATAAAAGTAGGTTTGTCTTTTTTCTTATCAGTTAACTAAAAATTTGATATTTGAATGTATGACGTTCGTTTCTAAAAGAAGTGTGTATGTAAAACTAGTAATAAAGCATTACTGATGTCATGTAAATAAATTTGCAATTCATCAGCTAAAGAGTTGCCCGGTTTGTTCTCTTAAGTTCTTTGTATGTATGTTTGTATATTGGACTCACTTTTTTCTGGTTGTTTCTTTCAGGGCATCAATTGAAGAGAAGTATGCCAAAGACCTCCTTGGTTTGTCCAAGAAGGTTTGCGGACACAATGAGATGAAGTAAGCAACCTCAGTGTTGACCAGATCTATTTACAGAGTCAGTCTTTGCAGAGGTGACATAGTGCCTATTAGTTTGGTTTCAAGTGCAATGCAGAAAGAGAGGTCAAAGGAAAGTGAGAGTTGGGTCACGAAGTATGGGATGATTTTGACTCTTTGGTTCACAGTTAAAAAGCAGAAATGAGGATTACAATATTTTGCAGTTTCTTAACAATGTTGTTTTAGTCAGTGATATTTTTTTGTATCAGTGTTGACATATTGTGTCTGTATCAGCAAGTCTAGTTCCCGTTCTGTCAGTAGTCCCATGATCAGTGCAACTTCATTTCTACTGTTTCTGTTTGGAGGTGTTGTTAATGTGGAAAGAGGAAGAAAGACCAGTGGGGGAGGGTGAAACAGAGGTGATTATTTACTTGAAAAGCATGGTGGTTTATTAATAATCCTTTCTACTAAAGGTACTCTGTGTGTGTTTGTGTGTTTCTCACTAAAGAGACATTGTGTGAATCCTTGAACAAGGTATCTGCAGGTCTTAAAAAGTTTTTAAAAGTATGGAATTCAGTTTCTAAAGGCCTTAGAAGGTATTAAAAAGTACATTTCATTCATTTAATTTATTATTTTTTACTTGGTTAATCTATATATTTTCTGCCACTTATTCTGGTCTAGGTTGCATTAATTTAATTAATTAAATCATTAGGAAAGTACGGAGAGAAAAAAAGTGATACAATAATGAATAATTCTAGGCTGTCAAACAGATATTTAATTGCATTCTATGTGGGATTAAAAATGTCTTGCACAGTCTTAAATTTAACTGTGTGAGCCCTGCAGAAACCCTGCTTGAGGTCTAAGTGCATTTCCTTCCTCCTTCCTTTGTAAAGCAAATTTAAAAAATATATTTTTAAATCGTGTATTGTGTTTACATGTTACTTGCTAGCAGTCTTCTTCACTGCCTTTGTTGGCGCATTGCTGTGTTTCTTTGCACATAACCACCACCAACTGTCAGTCGTGAAACCGACAGCAGGATGTAACTCACGCCTCCCACATCCTTGTGCATGTCCACGGGGACCCACTCATAAAAACATTGCTCCATAGTGCTGCTAGTGGTCAAAAACTCTACGTGATAGCTTTAATTTCCTCTTTGTGTGCTCTGTAGTGGATATTAAAGGGTCATATGAATGCCCTAAAGTTACAATCAGTGTGTACTCATTTGATGCAGATTTTGTAATGTGTGAAATCCCTCTGTAATCCTCTTTTCTTCTCTGTCTTTTAAGCACATTAAAAAGATCCCTGGACATGTTCAAATTACGTAAGTGCTTAACATTTTTTTAGTCTTAATAATACTGCTTTTCACCCACCATTATTTACTCTTTTCTGTGTAGCTAAGACTATAAACCATGTTTTTACCCTTGCAGAGACTGAACATGTGAGTCTATCACACTTACATCTGGCACAGAGCATGAGGGAGGAGGCCAAGAAACTGGATGAATTCAGAGAAAAACAAAAAGAAATGAGGAAAAAGGTTAGCAGGTTTCTTCAGCACTGTGATGAAAGGTGAGCGCAGCATCTTTGCAACACATATCAAGTTGGTGACTAGATACGACCTTGTCATTTCAGATAGAACAACAGATGGATGCTCTCCACAAACAGAAGTCTTCACAGTTCAAGAAGACAATGGATGTAAGTAAAAATAAAAATACGTTTGAAGATCAGAGTTAATTATTGCAGGCTCAACATGAAATAAATTACTACAAGGGCACTTTCAGACTTTCCCTTAAGAACTTTTTCGTTATGTGTTATTAATAAACTGAGCTGATTAGCATGTGGACTATCAGTCATATGCAGAAATAATGATATGTAGTGATTGACTTGCCAAACCAAAGCCATATTTAAAGGTCTAAAAGTGATAGTACCAAGCTTGTTTTTTAACTGGTGACGGTAAGAGAAACCAGAAGTATTTAAATAAGACAATGGCAGATTGTCCATTGGTTCATGTCAGAGGACTTTCAGTTGTGTTGTGAAAACGGTGAAAAAGCTCACCCCTTCCCTGTTCTTCCTCTTTGGTGTGGGAAGTTCTGTTGACCAATCTGGGAAATGAACCACAAGGCATCATTTACCATGAATATCATTGCCAAAAGAAGAAGTACTTGTCATTCACTATTCAAATGAAAATAGAAATTAGTCTGTGGCACCAAAAGAACTGGATGCCAGTAGACTGAAGCAGCCCAGAGGTAAAACCCCCCGCCATGAATCCACTGACATACTCCAGTTCTGTTAGAGCTGTAGTCTTTTTTTTATTATTTCTTTAACTTTTTGCCTTTTACAACATTTGTGTCAATACTGTAAACTGTGGTGCTGTCCCCAGACAAAGAAGACATACGAGCAGAAGTGCCGAGATAAAGAAGAAGCAGATCAAAATGTTAACCGAAACACCAACACCAACAACACCAAGCACATAGAGAAGGTACAGTGAAAAAAAGTGGAGCTTCTCACTGATAAAATAAAATATAAACTGGTAACTTTTATTTTCTCCACTTTTGGACTTGCACAAGGGTTATGTTTTCGGTCCTTATCCATGTAAGAAATTGAAAATGTAATTTATTTGAAAACAACCAATTTAAAGACATCACTTTGGGCTCTGAAAACTTGCAATGGGCATTTTCCCACTATTTTCTCACATTTTAAAGACTAAATAATCTAAATATTAAGATTAATATAATGCTCAAAGTTGTTAGTTGCAGTCCTAAAGAGGATGTAAACCCCATATTATTGGCCCAATAAAAGAACAAAGCAGCATTGGAAAGCTTTTCCACACCAAAAGGGCTGTTAACACATTTCCAGTTTTTCATGGTAGAGTGGGTGGGAGAGGAACATTTCTAGAAGCTGAATGGACACTATAGTGCTGATTGACCATGTGATGTTGTGATAATGACTAAAATGCTTCCAAGTGAGTCGATTTTGATAAGCCATATGGTATCTCATGATCCGTTTAAGGCAAAGTTATGAAATTGTGTTTGTCCCCCGATGTGAAACAAGTAGGTATTGTTGTGTAGCAGAAATTATTAATACTTTGGTGAACAAAATAGACTTAGTGTTTTAATTGGTAGAAGTGTGTGCTCTTGAGTCCTATCTTGCTGATGCAGATATAGTTACTGTTACTGTTTAGTTACATTAGTATTTTAACAATAAATGTTACCATGTACTTTGTGTATCAGCTCACCTATGTCTGAGTCACCAGATTGACAATGTTCATATGACCTTATGAGCAGTCATTTTTGTTTGTTACTTGTTAGGTGTCGGTGTCATGTGTTCTTTATTCATCATCTTTCAGCTCTACTCAAAAGCACAACAAGCAAAACAGAATGCAGAAGAAGCAGGTAAGTTTGCAAAACAAACCCTGCTACAGTCATCTTATACAACATCATGTGTTGCGTGCATTTGAACTGGGCTGCATTTATAAAGTGCTTTTATCCAAACTGCTTTACATTTAGTCTCTCATTTCACCCATTCACACACACACACTTACACACCAATGGGACACTTCAACATGTGTCGGTCGGTCCATCACTTCTGTCCAAACTGAAATATCTCAACAACTATTGGATGGATTGCCATGAAATTGTGTACAGACGTTCATGTTTCCCAGAGGATGAATCCACTTGACTTTTCCTCTAGTGCCACCATCAGGTCAAAATTAATTGAATTTGTCCAATGATTTATGACCAAATACCTGCAAAACTAGTTTCCTATAGAGCAGGTCTAGACCATACTCTTCATAATATTATTTACAGAGACCCAACAAATCCCAGCATGAGCAAGCACTTGGTGACAGTGGCAATAAAAAACTTCCTTTTAAAAGGCAGAAACCTCGAGCAGAACCAGACTCAGGGTGGGCGGCCATCTGCCGCTGCCGGTTGGGTTGAGCATGTTAGCATGCTGAGATTAGCATTTAGCTCAAAGCACCACTGTGCCTTAGTATAGCCTCACAGAGCTGCTAACATGGCTGTAGACTCTTAGTCTTGTTAAGTGATAACACAGTGAGAAGATCGATAAAAGTGATGTGTGAGGAGCTCTCTGATACACAAAACCAGGCTGATTTGAATGTGGCTTAAGTGCTAACAGTATGATACACCACATGAGAGATTGTAGTGGTTAGTACCGTGTGTTTGGTTATGTATACTATATTTATACTGTTTATACTGATGTATGTGTTTGATTGGCAGACAGGTTATACCACCAGAATGTGATCACAGTGGGAAAGATAAGAGATGAATGGCTGAAGGAACATGTCAAGGCCTGTGAGGTAAGACTTTGAATGACTCAAGATTTCCCCTCGGGGGTCAATAAAGTATTCCTGATTCTGATTCTGATTACAAAAGTTTGAATTTAACACACATGATGTAAATGAGCTGAATGTTTCTGTTATGTTTTCCTTCACAGATGTTTGAAAAACAGGCAATGGAGCGTATTAACTTTCTGAGAAACACAGTCTGGACTCACCTCAACCAGCTATCCCAGCAGTGTGTGACCAGTGATGAGGTAAAGCCCACAGTTATAGTAACTTTAAAGCTGCTATAATCAATATTTTTATATTAACAATGGCTCAAATGAGTTTGCACATTGTGAAAGTGGTCACTCAGAGTGACAAACCCATAGAGAACTATCATAACTCTGCAGTTCTCCTCAGCTCTACAGAGCAGTTTAGTGTCTTTCAGCTCACATGTTCAGCCCGTAACTTGCCAATGGTACGAAATGGCTTACACTTCCTGTCTCCTAAGTGGGCACAGTCGCCTCTCCTGGTTCAATAATAATAATAATAATAGTATTTATTAAGCAAAAAAACACAAGTTTTTTTCACTTTTAACTTTAAAAAAAAGTCCCTTTAATTTTCTGTGTATCCGGTTGGAAACCAACAGTTCAGCACCAACAGAGAGATGATACAAGAAATGACTCAAAGTGCGTCGCCTCCTTTCTGAACCGTCTCTGCTCTTGCTAATCTCACAGCAGGCAGCTGTTTTATATGAAAAAGCTCTATAAACCGACTGTACGCTACCTGCCCAACACCATCAGCAGCCAGACACAGTTAGCGACTAGCTGGTGAACATAAGTCACTAAACTGGACAATGGATCATTAACATCACTGCAATACTTGCAATAATTGTGTGATATTCTCTGTTTAATACTCCTGCGCAATATACTCTGTTTTCAGTTTAAAATTCCCTGTTTATTGATATTTATTCATACTTCTATTACTGCGGTGCAATATCCACCATCTCATAATCATCTTAATAAGCTACACTTAACTTGACAGTACTCATTATTGCACTATTACTTACTTATTACTTATATTATTACATTGTATTATACCGTACATACTTACATACAACCTCTAAATCCACTTTGGTACTTACACTTATTTTAGCTTTTATACTTATATCCACTTTGTACTTAATTTATCTTACCTGTATTATAGCGTATTATTTTTTGATTTGCTTAGTACTTCTATTCCTTCTATTCTCAAGTGTGCATTGACGTGATAGTGAGCAGCTGTAACGAAAGAGTTTCCCCTCGGGGATCAATAAAGTATTTCTGATTCTGATTCTGGAGTATTTAGCGGTTAAAGCTAGATATTTCCCTCAGGGGTTGGTGGAGACCAAAAACAGAGCTAAAAGGGGTATAAATGTTTACATTCATTAGGTCGACACAAATATGACATTAAATAAATGATAATAAACAGGCAACTACTTGCTAACATGTTTGCTATATCAACTTTATAAAGTGATAATATGTCAGTGTTGTGTTTACAACTAGTTCCGCTGCCAAAAAATCAGTTGATGCAGGTTTAAAGTCTTCTGCAAACAAAGAAAATGTATCATTATAAGAATCTCACTTTTATAAACTTTGACAAATCTCCAAGCATATCTATAAAGACATGGCTTAATTGGACTCTGGCCTTGTTTTTACTGTGTCTTTTTGTGTGTGTGTGTGTGTGTGTGTGTTCATAGCTGTATGAGGAAGTGAGGAAATCACTGGAACAGTGTGATGTCCAGGAAGATATTGAACACTTTGTAAACCTCAGACGGACCGGTGACAAACCACCAGGTGTGAATTCAGGAATACTCATTTACATGTAGCCTACACATACAGAGGAAGGTAGCTATCAGACAACACACAAGCATGCACTGTTTAATCCGTTGCCATTATGTGAACAGTATCAGTCTTCCTCTCTAACAGCTCCAGTTCTGTATGAGAACTTCTACAGTGGTCAGAGGTCTCCAACTGGAGCTCCACCCTCTCGACAGCCTCCACCAATCATCAGGTAAACAAGAGAAGGACTCTAGTAGGGGCTGCCACCTGTGTGTTTATCTATAGATCTTTCCAGTTAATATTTCAACCAGTTTTTACAACACTAACTGACTGCACAGCCCTCATTGTTTACCTTGTTTTGTGAATTTGCAGAAGGGGGCCATTACCTGATCCAACAAACAACAGTAGCGGTATGTTGTTCTTTTAACTTAAATGCAGTGTATGGTATGTTGCTTGCTAGGATGAGGTGGCTGAAGAGGCTTGGCTAGCTTGCTTGGTTGTTTAAGCAGCATGCCAGTAAGCTTAACAAGTTGTTAACATAATATGTTATTAGCTGTTGTTAGACAGAGGTGTGTGCTTTGTTAGTTGCTAAGGTGAAATAGCTGGAGAGGATTGTTTGATTGATTTGGTGGCTCAGGCAGCATGCTAGTTAGCGTTACATGTTGCTTGCATAGTAGTTAGCTTAATATGTGATTAGCATGCTATTTAGCTTAGCATGTTGTTGACTATCATCTTGTTAGCTGGTGATGTTGTAGGCAGGAGTGTATCATTAGTTGCTTGCTAAAGTGAGGTAGCTGAGGATGGTTGTTTGCTTTGATGCTTGGTGGGTTAAGCAGCATTCTGCCAGATGTAACAACATGCTAGTTAGCTTAGCATGCTGTTAGCTGACGATGTTAGCCAGTGATGTTGTTGACAGAAGTGAATATAACTTGAACCACAGGGCTGTGTTGAGTGTGTGGGTGCAGGATAAGAGGGGTGGTGGTTCTGGGACCCCAGAACACACAACTCAACAAAACATCAGCTATTGAGAGGGTGCCCACCCAGCGTTGCCCACTATTTTCAATGGAAAGTAGCTAAAGCTGGCTTGAAAAGTCGCTAGATTACGTCACGTGCTAATTTGCATATCAATTAAAGGAGGTAAAGGGGTCTTAAAGTCGCAAAATCTAGCAAGAACGTCACTAAGTTGACAATACTGTGCCCACCTATGACCCCTGTAGACTTGCCTGTACTCTTAAAGTCACACACAACTTCATATTGAAACAATGTTATTTTCTTTGGTAAGATAGGTCAAGGGACATGATTCATGAAAAGGTCCTCATACAAGAGGGGTTGCTAACTAGTAACTTTTGGCATGACTAGTGGAGCAGGTGTGACAGTTGAACTGCTAAGTGGGCCATGGCGTTCAAATGAAACTGCCTAATCAAGCCATCCAATTTAGGTTATCTTACGCAGATACAATGTTGATATAAGGCCAGTTCGAAAAGCTGAGTATCTGCTCTTTTCTTGGGTAAGAGTAGAGAAGAATTTAAAGGCAGCTTAAAGGTACGTTAGGACAGGGCTAGAGAATGGTGTCACCTGTCAGAGGGCTGATAGCCACTGCAAGGCCTAATGATAGGTCAAAACATAATTTAACATGAATACTGGGCTTCCCCAACTTTTGTTAACTGTCACATCTGTGTCAATTAAAAGGTATTTTCAGCTGTGGGATTGTAGCTTGTGGCTTTATTATCATCTGAAGGGTTGCTGCACACTTCTGCTTTTCATACTCAATCACCACATTTATAGAGTTTCCCCTCGGGGATCAATAAAGTATTTCTGATTCTGATTGTTTTGATCTTTGCTTTGATTGCAGATGATACAATCTACTCAACAGTGCAGGACGCAGGGTACAGCGTTATCCAATACTAACACATACAGATCAGCTGGTGGAGTTATTGTACATCCTGTGCAGCGATGGAGCTTTGTAATGGACATAAAGGTTACATAAGTCTCATCACATCCCCCTTTGTGATTTACTGTAAAAATATGGTCCATCCATATTTTTAGGTGAGGTTTTGTGGTATTTTGAACATATCACAGTGTTACAGACAGCACAGTAAATGTCATTATTTTATTCTTAGGTTCAAAACAGGCTAAAATGAGGACTTTTGCTCAGTATTTTGATGAAAAGGACATTATGTAAAATTAGATAATAAACATAAAACAGTAACATCCAGCTAATTACTGTGTAAACTTAAGTCATTTCCACTGTCCAGATAGAGAGCCTATTTATTATCTACATGTTTGCAAGGTGCTTATCTTCTACATAATTGTATCTTAATTTATCTTCAGTTTTGTATTTATTTTTGTGGATCTACATTTTTCTCACATTTTAAATAGAGATTCAAAAAGTAAAGTGTCATCTGCTTACTTGTTTTCATTTCCTCTTAGATATGAGTAGCATGGCAGCTGACAGGGATCTTAAGGCTCACACACACTTATATCTACAGTGTACAGTACTTCATTTTGCCAGTTAAAGTCTTGTTCTTTGTCACTCAACCTGCCTGTTACCATTTTGACAGTCTTGCTAAGTTCATGTGCTAAACAACAGGGTAATTTTCTATTGTAAGAAAGTTAGAAGTTAGAATCAGAAATCAGAAATACTTTATTGATCCCCAAGGGGAAACTCTTTTGTTACAGATGCTCACTCTCAGGTCAATGCGCACAGGAATAGAAGTACTAAGCAAATCAAAATATAATACACTATAATACAGGCAAGATAAATTAAGTACAAAGTGGATTTAAGTATAAAATTAAAAGATTAAGCTATATGCCCTAGATTGACATTCAAGTCATTAAAACGCATGTGTGATGACACTGAGTTCTTGAGGAGGATTGTTGGAATATGTGCACATGGATTTTGCTTTATTTATGTTAACAACAAATCATTTGTAGAAATTGCTACAACATGTGAGTAAGTTTGAAACTGCAGACGTAAAGAGCGATTCAGTGGTATTTCACTGTGCAGCTGACCTGGAGTTAGTTTTGTATAAATAAAATGACTGTTCTTCTCAGTACTTTAACTATGAAAGTTTCTCTGTTTTCTGCTTATTTCCATGATCATTCTTAGCAGTCAAGTGGTGACACAATTTCATGACTGACCCTACTTCATCTGGTGTGTAATACTGAATTTTCACATATTCTAACTGCAACACTGACCTGCTCCATCTACAGACATAGTACTTGGTTTGAATTGCATCTTCAACATACATACTATTAAGGTCTGTTTTGTGCCTGCATTCATGCCTGCTATTTATTATTTATACAATATTTAAGGCAGTGTTTTATTTTGACTATCAACCGTGACACAATGAAAGGTTCAAATAAAAGTGTACAGCTTTATTTCCACCACATTTGGCAACATAATTTTTTCTTCAACTTATTCTCAAATTTCAGCATGTATTTTTCCATTATCATATGAGTCCTCCTCAATGTGAGTAAGAGTTCCTGGTAACCATTAGTTCATGTTTAGGATGCCCACATCTGTCTGCTGGGTGCTGTTTATCTGCAGGCATTCATCCTGAATACCAGAGCAAATAGGAAGCACCTTGTCCCCAGGCGCAGTGGACAGTATAAGAAAAGGTACTGTTATGCAGGTTCTTCAGTGGTGGTCCGATATCACACAGTATGCTCTGATTTGATCAGATCCAGAATCATCTGGATGGTCCTCTCACCTACAGCAGATAGACAGGATCAGATTGGATCTAGCAAAAAAAATCATCATTCATTCATCATCTTCTAGCCATGTCTTGATAGAGCAACTGAAATGCCTTCTATCTATTAATGTTGTTAGAATGGACAAAAATGTAAGCCATTCAGTATTTATACACATTTTTCTTCACGAGTTTTCAGGTTTTGCAGTATAGCCATGGACACGTTGAACAAAAGTGTTTAATGTGTTTAATTTTATGCTGCTTACTCTTTGGAAAAAAATGCTATTTGTCGTATTGTGATGCTAGAGTTTACCTTCCAGATTCATCCTGGGGTTCTCCAGCTTCTTTTCAAGCAAAGAGTCCATTAGTTTCCTCAGGTGTTTGAAGATCACACCAATCCGTACAGGAGCCTTTAAGGGTGAACAACATGGATTAAATGAAATAAACCTGGAAGAAGATCCATTTCATTGGCTTACAGTCCAGTTTGCAAGGACACATCTACTGCTGCTACAGGAGGGGATAGAACAGGAAAGGGCACAGGATGTCATGGACAGCTTTGACACAATATTGAACCAACACCAGAGAAACCCCGGTGACCTCTGACCTGGAAGTGGATCCACCCGTCTAGTGTGATGAGCCTTTCTCTGTGCTGAATATCGATGTCACCTCCGAACAGCAGCATGGGGAACGGAGGTATCAGAGTGGTGTCTCGTAGGTAGATCTTAGCGTACTTCACCTGTGGATAAACCTTTATTAGCACGTGACTTGGAGATGAGAAGATATTAAAACACACACATACACCACCCATACCTTCTCCTGGTACAGAAGCCAGCCGTGTGTCTGCAGGTTGCGGTTAACGGATGAAGGGTGGACCTGAGCCTTGCCCTGGGGCGTCTCCACTGTGCACACGACTCGCTCCAGCACATCCACAGAGGGGGTGCACAAGACCCGGGCCACGCTGTCGTAGAGCCCCGCTGTCAGCACTGCGTTCAGGACGGTGATCTGCTGCTTGGACAGCGCCGCCGCCTGCTGGTTGGAGTGAGAAGAGGAGGAGCGAGACGACCAGAAACCTGCCTGCTCCATCATCCTCATTAGCTCGTGCTTCACATCCTGGATAGAAGAAGGAGTCAAACACATGGGGTTAGACAGGAGGTGGAAGAGAGAGAGAGAATCGGAGTTAAAATGAGAGTCAAGGCTAAGAATGTGTGTGTGTTACCTGTATTGTAATGAGAGCTGTACGATTGAGGAAGTGTTTCCTACAGTAGGACATTTCTGCTCTCTGTCCCTCAGTTTGTGAATTCTTCCACCTAACAGTGTGACACGTTAACAGAAAAATAGGTCAACAGAAAGCAGATAGATATATTGAGCTATCAAGATTAATATTTTCTAATATCAAAAATACTTGTTTTCAATTTTTGAAAGATTCTGTCATGGTAGTATTCTTGTGAAGGGCAACAGCTTCCTGAGAGCAGTGCTTACCAAATTAAATGTAAAACTTTTTTCAGACCTTCAAAATATCACAGTCACATGTCACAATGCAATTTAATACCTTTTTCACAATCATACCAGCTTACAATTATTTACCAAGTGCGTGAATTTATTTACATTTTTATGAGATTTTTGTCTGCACTTCCCAGCTGTACATTACAATAATTAAGTTAATTTAAGTTTTTGCTAAAATTGACACTTTGACACACGATGAGTCGATGAGCTTCCTAGCTACTGAAGTTAGCAGTAGTCTCAGTGTATGTAGGGCTGACTGAAAATCCACAAAAAAGGATTGAACAGTCTCTTGCATGCACAATCCACTGTATGAAAATCTGTGTTTGAAGTCCATACCCCAGATATGCATTGTATATCGTAAGGTGATCAGAGTTGGCTAATGCCAGGGCAGCTTTGGCCAGGTTGGCTTCTTCCTTCCTATTCATCGGTGTGGAGAAGGGAGACTTCTCCGTGATGGCTGCTGCAATGGTTGCCTGAAACACATCTCTTATTAATATTCATGGAAAGTTATGAAACTAATCGTGATTCAAAAATATATAATAATGACACAATATGGTAACATAGTAGTGTTTGTTTTCTGAATAATGAAGCAGCGGAACGTACTATGGGCTCCAGGCAGCCGAGGATGGCTCCATAGATGAGCATCTTGCCAATCTTCACATTGACAGGCAGACTCGCCAGGTGTTGTCCCAGAGGGGTGAGGAGATGATTGTTGGGATGACACGCACCGATCTTCCTCAGCAGGTTGACGGCGTTACTGACCGACTGGGGCAGAGGAGGATCCAGGGCCCGGCTCAGAAAGTCCTCCGGGGAGCCGTACTGACATTTCTACCAGAGGGGAGAGAGAGGAGTGGAGGAGATTAGGGGGAGTGAAGAGCACCTTAAACAGAAGCTTCAATGGTGTTTATACATGTGGTAGAAGGTAAAAGTGTTGGCCTTTGTGTGGATCATTATGTCTGTATTTTTGTATTTAGTTTATATACCATAATATGAAGGCAGAGCTCCTCCAGTGGGACTCGTAGTATCTCTGGAATGGAGTAATCCATGAAGGAGTCAAACCTGACGTCAAGGGAGTTAAACAAGAGCAGAACAGATCAGCACATGACCTGAATCAGGAATATGAGGTGTGTAGTTTTGTTTTGTGTCTTTTTTGATAAACACATCCTTTATATCTAATGGGAAATTATTTGTTTTCCTGCTTTGTGTTCCCATTCCCATCTCTGCATAATGAATGATGACCTCCATACCTGTACTTGGGGTAGAGTCTAAAGCAGAAGCCGTTTCGGACACGTCCTGCTCTCCCCTGCCTCTGGAGGGCGCTGGCTTTGGAAACAAAAGTTTCCACCAAAGAACTCATCTGGCTGCTCTCATGGTACCTGATTGACACAACAGACTGGAGTTAAGTCTCTCTACATCCAAGTTCACTTATGTTTTCCTATTACTGTAATTATTAGCCGTGCGGGTGGCTAATAATTACACCACTTTGGTCCAGACTGAAATAGCTCAACAACTATCAGATGGATTTCCATGAAATTTACAACAATTAGATAAAACATATTTTGATGACTGAAGCCTCAAAAGAGATTAAATAGCTTATTTCCTATGGGAACAGCAATCTGTTTTAACTTAATAGAAGATAATATAACAATGCTATAATATGGAAGACTTTTCTGGTATTGTTCATTAGCCCTTACTTATTTTCTTTAGTCTTTCCAGTGTCGATGACAAACACGACGTCAGGAATAGTCACACCTGTCTCAGCAATGTTAGTCGACAAGACAATCTAAAAAAGACACAGAGCAGTAGGGTCGGCACTTATATATACCTACTTATTATATATTTGTTCAGTTGCTCAGTCAAATAATTTTATCAAAATCATATCTTCTTTATAAAACAAGCAAAAGAATCAGCTGCAGCGTGAAATAGTTTTGACAAAAATTCAGCTTTATAAAAAGGACTTTCACATTCAGAAGTACCTTTCTAACTCCAGCAGGTGGCACTGTAAAGGCAGCAGCCTGGTCCTTTGATGAGAGAGTCGAGTGGAGAGCAACAATCCTGTACCTAAAAGAGGCGGTCATAACTCACAGTGAGGCAAATGAAAAAGGTCAAATTAAATGTACTGTTTTCAGGACTATTATGAGTGTATACTGGATTACAGTACATTACATTGGTTTGTGTATGTCACCTGTTTTTGTCCCTGAACCTCTTGTCTGAGGAGAGCAGGTCATAGAGCTGCTGGATGTGAGCCAGACCTGGGAGGAACACGAGAACGGCACCATCCACCTCCGCAAATTGTGGCGATTTGTCTGGCAGCCCACAAAAATACAAAAATGTAACACACGTAAAAAGACCTAAACATGTATGAATATGTACTCTGTGCTGTCTGAAACGAGCACGATGATGTGTTGTACCCAGGTAGTCGATGAGATCAACCAGTAAGTCCATGTTGATCTTATTAGGGTTCATGTACTGCAGCACCTGCCGAGTCCTGCTGCTGAAGTGGTCAAGATCTGGACCCAGGTCCCAGCCGGAGGAGGAGTCCCTCAGTATCACCTCCTGGAACAGAGAGAAGCACACAGACTTAAACACATTCAGTATAAGAGTGACAGCAGGTTACATACATAGATAACACACCAGTAACACATATACTGTATTACTGCTGCAGTGAAACAACATTACCTGGTGCTGTAACGTCTTGCCACCTTTTTGTGTGACAGAAATGCTAACTTCCTCTTCTTCTTCAAGGATTTTCTGGCAGTACTCCGAGTCCTTCTCCAGGATGTACCCCGTCTGTTCCACTATGTCTTCTAAGTGGGATACCTAGAAACAAAACCACAGGAGCTTGAAAATATTCTGTTTCTTTGATCAGTCAAAAATACATCTGTGATAGGACTTAATGCAAAAACAGATGCAGCTTATCCCTGATGTCCACTTCCAAAGCTTTCAAAATAGACAAAAAGGTAGGTAAATTACATTCTGTATACGAGTACACACAAACTAAAGCTCCTCTTACCTCCACTGGGAAAGTCCTGCCGGGGATGGTGATCACTGGGCAGCGGTTGAAGTAGTTGGAGAACTTGCCACAGTCCACTGTGGCGCTCATAAGGATCAGCTGCAGGTCTGATCTCCTCATAACAACATCTTTCAGGATGGTTAACAGGAAGTCCGACTGGACACTGCGCTCATGGACCTGAGAAGATGGAGGTGACGAGGTGGGGCGAGACGGATGGTGCTGAATATTCTTAAGTCCAAAGAACACATTAGAGGAGACTTTCCAACTCGTAACTTGTTAGTTCCAATAAAATTAAATTGCAATCAGCGGTTGAAAAACGTTTTCATCTCTGCACCCTTTCAATACAATCAAATTTAGCTCTTGCCACGGTCTGATTATGTCATTTACAAAAAAATACAACACGTTCTGATGTTTATAACTTGACAAAAATATAGCTCTTACAAATATATTAACCTGAGGGTGGAAAGGACAGGGTGCCAAGATGTTTACAATCCTGTGTTTGATCAGTACCTCGTCTACGATGATGTGTGTCAGGGAGCTGAGGTGTCTGTCATGCTGTAGTTTCCTAAGCAGAACTCCAGTAGTACAGTACAGCAGGCGGGTCCACTCCCCAGACTGATTCTCCATCCGAATCTGGTATCCACACAACGACGACTGAAACGTGATTTCAAGATGAAATGTGATCATTAAAATAGGATGACAGTGCTTCCTATCAGCCTACATTACCACAAGGTTTCATATTAAGGCCCATCGAGCCTTAAGATGTCTCGGTAAAAATGTATTTTCACCTTCGATCCCGGTCCATCCTCGCAGCCAAGCTCCTGGCTGACTCTGCAGGCCAGGCTCATGGCAGAGATCCTGCGGGGCTGGGTCACCACGATGTTGCAGGGCTGCGCTGCTTTGCCTCCTATTAACAGCTCCTCCAAGAGGAACTGAGGAATCTGAGTACTCTTTCCGCTGCCCGTCTCACCGGCCACCACCACCACAGGGTGGCGCTGCAGAGCCTCCAGGACCCGATGCCGGTGTTGGAAGACAGGAAGCTGCTCTCGCTCTGCCTTGAAGTTAAGATACTTGTTGAATTACTTGGGTTCAGTTTATGCATCTTTAATATTAAAACGTCTTTAATATGGTAAATTGTATAATGCTTAAGCGTATTTACCTGCAGTTTGAGGGCCAGTGAGGACTTCTTCAGCTTTTTTAAGAGCTCTGCGGACGCCTCAAGTGCTCCCGCTCGCTCCTTCCTCCCTCCTCTTTCCTCACTCATGTCATCCACTTCTTCTCCTCCCTCCCCAATATCAAGACCAGCCAGGTTCTCCCAGGACTCTTCAGGCTCTTCATCCCCAGCCCTGCCCAGCCCCAGCTGGTCTTGGGATCCAGATTCCTGCACTCGGTTCTGGTTCTGCTGCTGTTTGAGTCTGGTCAAAAGGCGGGAGATGAACTGGTCTCGAGGTTTGTTGGCAGCAGTGCGGCTCTCTTCCTGTTGCTGCTGCTCGCTGTCTCTCCACTCCAACCACACATCTCTGTAGGTTGGAGGAAGGAGCTGGTGCACTGACTGAGCGTGGGAGATTGAGAGGGATGGGAGTAACTTAGTTATTAGAGGAAAATTAGAACTAAAATTAATAAGGATAAAACTGAAAATATGAGGTCAAGCAGCACAGAAAAACTGTGGTATCCTCTGCTTGGTTGGTTACATGTATTACCTGTCCTTTAACCAGGGTGTAGAGTGCCAGTGTGGCTGCCAGATGTTGAGCCTGCATGCTGTCCTCAGTCAGGATGGTTGGGCAAACTTCAAGAGCATCATCTGGCCTCTGAACACGCACCCTGATGGATGCAAAGAAATCAAATTAAAACAAAATATTTCAAAATGTAATTATAAGCTAGACTATAAACAACAGGGTTAAAAATCTCAATAGCACTACTACTGCAGGTTATTTCATTCTTCTGTCGATGTGGTACAAATGACTGACATTTTTGTAGTGTGAGCAGTCAACTGAAGTGGATTTTCAGCAGATTATCTCAAACATTTTTCCCTTCACTTGTGTACCTCTCCAGAGCTACATCCAACTGTCTTTGTATATGAAAACAAGGACACAGACACATACACACACACTTACTTGCATTTCCAGTATCTACCAGCAGCAATCTTGTGAAAAGCCGGTGCTGGACTCTTGGGCAGGTTTTTTCGGACCCAGTCAATGAGGAACTGTTTGGGAGACTTTCCTGTCCAGCTGCGAGCTGTGTAGTCAAAATTGCGAATGTCCTTTGGCTCGTTCTTTTTCACAACTGCGAAGGAAAATGGAATAAAATGATCAGCAAGACGTCTGTGAATCTCTGAGTTTGCCATCATGAATTTCTGTCACTTTTTTTAAATGCTTTTCCCCCCAAAGCCTCATCTATTTTTTACCTTTTGCAACCAAACTTAGTATACAGCCAAAATGGGTGATGCTAAACGTTTTTACCTTTTCCCCCCAAAACTGAATAAACAACATGGCCACCAGCAAACAGATGAACTTGATGAAGGGGGCAGCCTTAATCAAAACTATACTAGCCATTACTCTTGAAGCATTTTAACAACAAACATGTAAGCAGAGGTCATCAAGCCTATCTGCAACAACACTTCAAAATAGTGCCAAGAGCTCCACAAATGTCCCTAATTTATATCTCTTCGTTTGATAAAGCAGTATGTTAAAATCCAATTTATATGGCTGAGGTGTCAAACTCCCAGGTTTGTCTATGGTTAGTGACATGGATGTGACCTATGTGAATACAGTATCTACTACAGTGGTAATATACAGTATATTGGGCTTGAATCAGTACAACTTGAAGCTACAGTGTGTTGTGTTTTATATTTACTATATCCTGTAAAACGCTTTCAAAGTCTTTTGTTAAAGTCACTTGATGAATGAATTTAACTTTGCTCAGATTATGTTTATTTGCGAACCTTTCTCTGCAGGAGGGGCCTTTTCAGCTTGTTCAAATAAGCTGAAGCTGAGGTCCTCTTTGTCATCACGGGCAGGAAGTATTTTCTTTTCCTTTTGAGGCACGTCTACCACTTTTATAGCTGGATTGAACATGGGGTGGGACTCCAGCTGCTTCATTTCTAGAAACAGAAAATACATTTGTTCTATATAAGTCAAACATGAGTTAGAAGAAATAGTTTAATCTCTGCATGTATGAGTTAAAGCACACTCACCTTGCTGTATGATGCGTATCCTGTCCTGTGCCATCCTCTGACCCGCCTTGTCTCCTTTTGTCTTGGCAACAGCTGCCATTTCTTTTGTGTCATACAGTTGAGCAGTAAGGACCAAATACCTGTCATTCTACACAGCAAAAAACAACACACACAGTTCCTACACCATGCCACATACTCAATGACATTTACTATACTATCACAACTGCCTAACTTCATACAAAAGCTGAAAAAAAGACATTTTGTAGCTGAAATGTGGTAACTTTCAATGTCGCCCTCAAGCGACAGAACAAAAACTATAGTTTGGGGAAACATGCTTATTCGCTTTCTTGCTGAGTTAGGTGAGAGGATTGACACCACTCTCATATTTGTCCGTTAAACATCAAGCTACAGCCAGCAGCCTGTTAGCTTAGCTTAGCATAAAAACTGAACAGCTAGCCTGGCTGTGTCTGAAGGTAACGAAATCCGCCTACCAGCACCTCTAAAGCTCACTAATTAACATGTTTTATCTCGTAAGTTTAATTCGTACAAAAACTCAAAACTCATCTAACACTCTGCAAGAAACTGAATAAGCATATTTCCCCAAATGACAAACTAGTCCTTTAATTTTTTTAAAAATTTGAGATCTCAGCTTTAATTTGCTTTAATTTTACTTACTGGATCAAACTTTACATCCAGTTCAGGATTGCGTGCAGTCTTCTTCCCTCCTTCCTCTTCCTCCTCATCATCATCATCACTGCTCTGCTCTGCGTACCTTAAGATCCAATCCTTCATGCTCATAGCTTCATCCTTCTCTGTGGCCTGGCAAACACCACACTTATAAGGTTCAGTTTAGTGTGACAGTACACTTCTGTCTAGCCAACACACACTTGTAAATAGACACACAAACCTTGGTGGTCTCTTTGCAGGTGTTGTTGGGTGCTTTGGGGCTTGGGGTTGCAGGTTTCTGCAGAGCAGGAGGCTGGAACTTTGGCCTGCTCTTCTGACTCTCCTCCTGCATCTGCTGGGTAAAACCTTCTGGCAGCTCATCTGGTACACAGACAATAAACCAAGAAAGTCACGGTTTTGACAGCCTTGTGTCCTCAAGAGCTATACGGTGATGACATCTAACTGACTGCTGACGCTCTGTTACCATCTTTGAGGTTGAGGCAGAGCCAGTCGAGAGCAGAGTGGAGATCCCCTCCGTACAGCACACTACTCTTCATCGCCTCCTCAATATGTTCTCTCTTAAAGTTGAACTTCTCCAGAGCGGTGTACAGGTCCTGCAAGCACAACAAGACAGCACCAACCTGAATACAACATTCGGTCATGGAAACAGATCTCAGAGTCAGAGGGATGATTTTAGCTTTACCAGCAACTTCTTGTTCGTAAGTCTGCCTGATATGGGCCCTTTGTCCCCATTCTCCTCTCTGAAGTCATTGATCAGCTTGATGATCTTCTTCTCCAGGTCAGCTTGGATAGAAACCTGTGTTAAAGGGTCAAATCCCATTTATTTCACAACGTTTTGAATGCTTTTCAGTGTGAAACACACTCGACAAAATGGGTGAGATTTGCAGCTGAATAAATAATGGACTATTTCAGTATTTATAGCATATTGGTATGTTACAAGCTAGTCAACAACAGGTTACAGCTGCAACATTTACTTGGCAGAGAGAGAGAGAGAGAGAGAGAGAGATTCTGTCAAGCGGCACAGTAAAGACAAAGAACACAGTTAGTTACTGAACCAATGACTTACTTTAAGAATCGACTTGTCCGAGACTCCACCTGTGTCAACCTGGGCGGTGTTGGCAAGACTGTAGGTCTTTGGAGCTGGAAGAATAAAAAAACAAAAGAGAATTGTGTCAATTAAAAGCAACACATGTTGATGTTGAGATGTTGATGTTGATTAGATGTTCATCTAATCATCACATTCACTGGCATGATTCTTTTTTTTTTAACAAATAAGCTTTATTTTCAGATTTCCTCAGAGATGTGTTGACACATGCTGTCATGCAGATTAGACTGCACCTATCAACTGTTTTAATTATAAATCAATAAATATGCATCCCCTTGATTATGAGATTAACTGTTTAGTCTGACAAATGTCTAATGGACAGGTCCATCACAAGTTACCAAACCCCTACGTTTGTTTACCCATCTGACAAGCTGCTAACACACAGCAGCAAGGTGACATAATATGAAATGAAGAAAGTCAAGAGAGGGGCGTTTGTGAAGCTGTAACCTGAGAGCTTTTGGTATTTTTACTTGACAAATGACTTAAAAAACATTACGCACAACCCTACAGCCCAACAGTTTAGAAAGTAAACTAATATATATCACAGATGCAATATTTGTAAGTCACTGCATACAGGGTTGAACACAACAGTATAAACACCTATACAATATAAAAGTATCCAATATAACACCTCCAACTACAGCCTGCAAAATTACCATAACAGCATATTTTCAACGGTAAAGGCGATGTCACAATGTAGATGAACTTTGAATGGTACCGTGATGTTTCTGAATCTATAAAGCCAGCCAGGTAATACCACCTTTTGACTTGTTCTCTTTGGATGGTTTAGCCAGCTTGTTGCTGGCAGGCTGTTTCTTCGGCTCCTCCGCCACGCTGTTCCCCGCTGCAGCGGCAGCAGTCCTACCCGCTGCTCCTGCCGGGGCTACCGGAGTAGCCGCTTGCGCCGCCGATTTCTTCTTCTTTCCACCCATTATGTCAAAAAAACACTGCCTGTCTGCGGCTCCTCTATGTGGCTATGTGCTGCCAAGTCATCAGCAAAATCCTGAAAGATGGTGGTAATGAATGGAGAGTAAAAAATGTGTATTTTTCTTCTCATTCATGTCGGGTTGGCTAACTTTTGGACACCACAGCTGCCGTACCGGAAGTGTTACCGGGGCGCAACCTCGTGTTGTATTGTGGGAAGTGTGCCCCTATCAATCATGGCAGACGCCTTTGGAGACGGTTTGTTCAGCGTGTTTGACGATGAACAACAAACGACCACAAGCAAAAAGATACCCGCTTCTTTGGCACCAGACATAGGGTAAATTCTTGGGTTTTTGTTTTAGTGTTTGACATCGGGAGGTTCGGTTGTCCAGGGAGCCTGAACGTGACATCTTACCAGCTCGTGCTAGGCAGTGAAATAGTCTGAACGTGAACCTGCTAGTTAGCTAGTTAACCCGTCAATGAAACATCAGATAAAGTAGCTGGTTGTGCTGATAAACTTAAACTCAATTCTGTCTTGAGATTTGTTTTTGTTACGTTTATATATAACTTTTAACCCCATTTTTGTGAGACTGGGAAGCACAAAGTTACAAGAGTCTAGCTAGCTAACCGTTGGTGTAACGTCCCTGTGTAAAGTATATTGGGACAGGCTCAGCTAACCACAGTTCCTCGCCTGTGTGTTTTTCCTCTTTTCCAGAAGAGCTGAAGGAAAAAATGCCACTGACAAAGATGCTGGTCCATCTGCCCGGGTCAAGAGGGAGGCAGACAGCGACGGCGGAGAGGAGGTGGTGTTTGGGAAGAAACCTCGACATGAGACAGTCTCTGCTAATGACCTAAAGTGAGATGAGTTACATCTTAACACTGTGTGCCTGTACAGGATGCCTAGGTGCTGTTATAACTTGTGTTTGCTCATGGACTCTGTTGCCAGGTTATTAAGTACACATAGCCACAAAACAATGCTAAGTATATTTACTCAAGTACTATACTACTCAAGTACTTAATTTTGAGGTACTTGAGTATTTCCATTTTATGTTACTTTATACATTTCAGAGGAAAATGCTGTACATTTTACTCCACTGCATTTGAGAGCTTTAGTTACTAGTTACTTACACATTTTACTACTAAAATTAGCTCCACCTCGACCAGTTACATTAAAATGCTGCTTACACATGAATGCCTATAATACTGTCACTTTCAAAACAAGGCTGAAGTATATTTAGCTGATATAACTTGTGTACTTTTACTTAAGTCAAATTTTAAATGCAGAACTTGAATTTATAACAGAGTGTTTTTACATAGTGAAATTGCTAAGTTTAATTAAGTAATTGACCTGAGTAGTACTTCCTTTACCACTGGAACTAATACAGTGTAATACAGCAGCCCTGCAATAAATATTACCCTCATGAAGGTTATACCGTTCAGTTTTTGTTGAAACAGTTTCAGAGAGGTTTTGATTCAACTTTATGTCGATCAAACCAATTACTTTTGAGTGTTTTCATGGGAAATACTGGCTTGAGATGCTGCAGAATATGTTTTAAAGTTGTTGTGTAGGTAATGTGTTTGGTTTACTTCAGTCTTGCAGAATTTATGCCCCAAGTGAAGGTCGAGCAAGTTGAGACTGTGGAAGGATGCTCACACGAGGTAAAGAAAGAAAATTAATACAAATTTACAGATGGATGACAAATAAAAGGAAAAAACAGCAAGTTGTCTTAGTAAGATGTTGGGCAACTTCAGTGCACCTTCGCATAGATTGTACACATTTCTGGAACTCTACTGGAGGGATGAACACAATTCTTTCAAAAGATATTCCCTCATTTTGTGTTTTGATTATTATCCTTTTTTTTCTTTAATTTGTCACCTGTCCGATTTCTCTGGTGTTAAATATCAAAACTTTGATAGTTAAACGTTCTGTCTTTCCCTTACAGGTTGCTTTGCCTGCCAGTGATGAATATAAACCACTGAAAGCGCGAGTGGGAAAAGCAGCCAAGGTATAATGCACCTTTTAATTCTTATACTTGTGGACTTAATTTAATTTGTTCAGTGTAGGATGTTATCCAATTAGACTGAAATAGATTTTTAAAGCATTCATTCATTATCATTATTCAATATATTTTGTATTCTGTAAGGGGGTTAAATAAATTAGTTAACTTTTCAAACCTATCATTGGAAACTTTTTCTTAACTTTATAACAGCACAGCACAAATCCTTGCATGTAATCGCACCTTTAACACGGAGTACCTTATTATTTTATGGGGAGTTCGTTTAGATTGTATTGTGCATTGTGTACTAGTTGGTTTACAAGAACTAATATTACACTTGGATTGTTTTTCTATTGGTTTGACATGTCTTGCTTGTCTTGCAGGAGTACCCTTTTGTTCTTGACCCGTTCCAGCGTGAGGCCATCTTATGTATTGACAACAGTGAGTCTGTACTTGTGTCTGCACACACCTCTGCTGGCAAGACTGTCTGTGCTGAGTGAGTATCTTCAATAAACATGACGTCACAAATACTGTTTTTGCTATTGTGACAATTGTTTGTGTCAAAATTAATTACTGTTGAACCTTGTCTGGAGCATACAGTCCTGTTCACATATGAGAGACCAAAGCATGCAGTTAAACCCAAGCTACAGCTAATATAGCTTGTTTTGATTTCATTTCATCAAGTGTAGTTGATTCTATTGTGTGAATACAACTTCATAATTGCAGTTTTAATACCTTGGACTGTCTGCATTGGTGGATCTGCTGCCATTTTATCTGTTGTGTTATGTTGTTTGTGTGTCACATGATGATGATAATGTTATATGGTAGAACTGTTAAATTAAAGAACACCTTTAGGCTACAAAATTAAGCGCATTAACATGACAACATATACACTCGTGGAACAACTTCATGCTGTCCACTGGTGAACATGGTAAAATTACTGACTAGATTAGTGATCTAACCTGGTTCACTCTTATATCCTCCTCTTGTAGATATGCCATTGCATTGGCCCTCAGAGAGAAGCAGAGAGTGATCTTCACCAGCCCCATCAAGGCCCTCTCCAACCAGAAGTACAGAGAGATGTACGAGGAGTTCCAGGATGTGGGACTGATGACCGGCGATGTCACCATCAACCCCACCGCCTCCTGCCTTGTCATGACAACAGAGGTAAGACGCAGTTATGTCTGGAAAAAGTGGAGTCACTATTAGATTTGTCAAATAAATGTCACCTTTATTGGAGGGTGGTGTTTGGAAAGTGTGCTGCAGGTTCAGTGTGCAACTGGGGAGTAGAAGCAGCGCTGAGAGGTTGGTCTGACGTGATGAACTGTTTTTCTCCCAGATCCTGAGGAGCATGCTGTACAGAGGCTCCGAGATCATGAGGGAAGTGGCGTGGGTCGTCTTTGATGAGATCCATTACATGAGAGATGCAGGTGAGTACAGAATACAAACGGCACAGACACACTATTGACTAACTGACGTTCAGTGTGGTTTGGAACACTGGGCCTCGTGTAAGAACCACTCGTATGAACTGGTTTGTTCTTAGGTGGCACGTAAGAGTGATTTAAGATAATTTGTCCCATTCACCAATTTTCTCGCACTTAGAATTTTCTCTTAGGTAAAAACTAAATTCACGTGTGGTCCAGATCTGGATCTGTGTGCCTTTCTCCACATAGCAAAAAAAACCCACTAATCTGACCTGAAATTATAATCTAAATGAATTTGGGGTTTAAATATGATATCAATATTAACTATAATAATATATAACTAAAACAAACTTAATGCAAAATGAATGTTCTGCTGAACATGTTATCTTTTTGTCTGCTGATTTAGGAATACAAGGTCCATGGTGTGAAATTCTCTTACATTTTTGTAGATGAAACCTGCCCACAAACTGACCAGAACAGGAAGCCTCATATGGCAAATTGTAGGGGCTGTTTGTGCAGTTAAGAAAGTTTGGTGAATCTGACATGGAGCAATCGTATGAGCAAACCTCACAGAAAAACGTAAGAAAGGTTTTGGATAAGACTACGAATATTTTCTTGCAACAAATTCCTCTGTTTTCTGTGTATTTCAGAGCGTGGTGTGGTGTGGGAGGAGACCATAATTCTTCTTCCTGACAATGTGCATTACGTCTTCCTGTCAGCCACCATCCCCAATGCCAGACAGTTTGCAGAGTGGATTTGCCACCTACATAAGCAGGTGGGATGTTGTACTGGCATATACGAGAATTATAAGGGTTACATTACTTTGTCCCTCCTCCTGTATGTAACATGAGGAGGTGACAATTATCTGTATATAAGAAAGAATCAGGATAACATTTCTTTGTGTTTTTGTCCTTTTTGTTACATAATTAATGTTTGTCTCATGTCTCCTGTAGCCATGCCATGTGGTCTACACAGACTACCGTCCCACTCCATTGCAACACTACATCTTCCCAGCAGGGGGTGATGGACTCCACCTGGTTGTTGATGAGAATGTAAGGACACCCACAAACTGCACTTACTGGGGACTGTTACAGTTATCAAAGAGAGTTGGCTAATTGATCCTATAGAAGTCAGACTGGAGACAGACTAGATGTGTCTGGTCTCATATTAGCCCAATATGACAGTTTCTCTGTCTCTGTTTGGATGCATCCATTGGGTCTTCACATATATACATGATGCATAACATCTGCATGCGTTTTGCATTTTTTCAGGGAGACTTTAGAGAGGACAATTTCAACACAGCTATGCAGGTTCTGAGAGACGCAGGGGATTCTGGGGGCAGCGGAGGGGGCAAGTGGGACCCAAGAGGACGGAAAGGAGGCACTAAAGGTGTGTGTTTGTTAGTTTTTAAGGTTAAAACGTGTAAATTTCAATAAATTAAATTAAATAATTTACATCAGAATTCATGTTCATGTGTACTTGTATATATGATTTCCTCAGGTCCATCCAGTGTGTTCAAGATAGTGAAGATGATCATGGAGAGGAACTTCCAGCCTGTCATCATTTTCAGCTTCAGCAAGAAAGAGTGTGAGGCCTACGCTCTGCAGGTAGCCAAACTGGACTTTAACAGAGGTACGTGTATTTGTAATACTTCTGCAAGCACTTGTTCAGTTTGAGTTGGTAAATACAATAATCCTCGTGGTTTTGTGAAATGCATGCATAGTTAAAGGTTTACGTCAGGCCATCAAACCAGTAGATCAATGGCAGGTGATGTGTTTTTGGCATATCACTTATCCAGTTTCTTTTTCTTTTCTTGAAATTGTGTGTCAAGCAGATTCAGCATGATGCAGATCAGTTATTTTTGTGTTTACAAAGCGTACGTTCTGGTGATTTCGCTGTGATAATGTTGAAATATTTTCCCAATTTGGCAAGTTGTGTTGACAACTTTGATTCATACTGTACGTTTCATAATCAGTGATATTTTCTAGAGCTGTAACGATAAATCAATTAATTCATTAGTGGATCAACAGAAAGTTAATCTGCAACTACTTTAATAATTGAATCATATTTTTAGATATCTTGAAGCTAAAATGTTAAACATTTGCTGGTTCCAGCTTCTCAAATGTGAGAATTTGATGCTTTTATTTGACACGTGATAGTAAAGTCAATATCTCTGGGTTTTGGACTGCTGGTCAAACAAAACAAGATATTTGAAGATGTCACCTTGGGCTGTGGGAAATTTTTCGCTATTCTGACATTTTATAGACAAAATTGTTAATTATAAAAATAATCATAAGTTGTAGCCCTAAAATCTTCAATTCTGGCACATTTGTTACGCCAGCAATTAAAAATCCTTGCTGTTTATTCGGCAGCAGTAAGTGATCAAATGTCATAATGTACCTCTTTTTAGTTAAATTAAACAATTTTGTTGTTTGTTTTCACTGCATTTGTCAGTTATCAGATATAAAGTCACACTATCAGCACTTTGAATAATGAGCATGTTTGTGGTTAGATTCGGAGCAGATAGTCTTTGCACACTGAAATGCCAAAACAAATACATTTATTGTGACAAATTGCTGAGAGAGTTAGGGAGGGAGTTAAATTAGGCAAGCAAAACCGCTCACCAAAATGTTAAATTTTTGGCAAGCCGAGCTAAATAAATCCTCCCCACTGAGTGAGTGCCATGAATATGGCTTATTGTGCCTGCACAGCTGGTCCTGCTGTTTGGTCCAGTGAATAAGTGAAGTTGCTTCATGAGGACAAATCTCTGCAGGATGGGAGATAATCCAGCGGTAGAAGTTGGCTCGTATCCACCTGCTTCAGGCTTTTTCAGTGAAATAAAACATGCTTATGAAGTCTTACTTGGGAAACATTTTCCTCCCTCATCTAGGTTTGTTTTTCCTGCATTGTGACGTTTGTTTTAATACTGAGCTCTTCTAACATTGAAGGCCTTTCCTCTGTCAACGCTGCCAGTTTTTTCATTAATATTGCAACAAAAAAGGAAAAACTCTGCCAAAGATAATTTCTCATTTCCAACAGTTTCATGTGTTTTGAGAATTTTCTTGAACAGAAAATGAGGCAGATGGTATCCAGTAATAACAGTCAGATAATTTCACTTGAGGAAAAATGTTGAAATATAATAATCTGATTAGTAAAGGAGTTAAATTATTCCTTTGACGTGTTTAGTAGTTTAAACAAAATATGAAGCTTTCATGATAAAATGTGATTGTGATGTTTTTTTTATGGCTACAGAACAATTGTATCACCATTTCTGCTGAAATCATTACTTGGTAAAAACCTAACCATTTGCAGTTGTTTTGTTTCTTTGTCTGTCATTTATAAACTCAGTTCTCTCCAGCAAACAGTTGAGAAGCCAGATTGTTTAACCAGTGTGTATGTATGCAGGTTGTTGGTGTTATGGAGTTCCTCTGTTTGTGTGTGTAGGTGGGTTATAATGAGGAGAGGGAGCCACGTGGCTCTCCTGGTTTCTCTCAAGCTCAACCAACTACTCTTCACCCCCCATTTTCTCTCTTCTACCTTTTCTACTTTGTGTTTTCTTTTTATTCCTTCCATCCTTATCTTTTCCTCAGTCTGTGTTTTTTTTTTTTTTTTTTTTTGAACTCTAAAGGCAGAGTCCCCCCTCTCTCTCCTTTCCTGCTGTGTGCTGTGACACATAGTTTCTGGGCAGTGTTTATGGAATGGCAGAGCTGTGTTGGAGTCAGGGGACCGGCTGGTGCCGAAAACACCAACCAACTGACAGTTGTGCAGAACTGCAGCATCAAACAGAGTTAAATCAAAGTTATAGAAGTTTTGGTGGGCTCATGCGAAGACTGACAGGTGGACGTAGACCCAGATGTGTTATTGTGATGCTGACCTGCAGCAGTAGTAGTTTTGTTTTTGGTTGTATAGCAGCATTATAGTTTGTTTTTGCCACTAATGGCAGAGCCTGAGGTTGATGAAGTCTGTTCATGTGAATTTGGTTTGGATATTCAGCATGGTCCATAAAGGCTGATTCCTAATGACCAGACGCCAAGACATCTTGACTTTTATTCCCTAGTATGGGTCAAACTCCAAAAACACATTTCAAATAGAGCAACTCAATAGCGTGTTTCATCAGACCCCCTCTTTGACTGGAAAATGCCCATGTCTTTCAAATTTGACATCCTCAGTTTGCAATGAGGGGTTTCTGCCCAAGCTCAAAGACTACAAATGTGTTACTTGACTCATTATTTTCACATTTGACAAAGCTCTCTCCACAGCCATAGAAGACATTATACAACTGTTTTCACAGACTGACCAATACTCGTCATGACTAGTAAACTGTTCTTCATGTGTAAAATGTGCCCCATAAATCCTTGACAAGGTACCCTGAAAACTATTGTCCAGATCGCCTTGAAGTTTGCTGTGGATATTCACAGTCCCCAGAAGAAGTATCTTTATGTTTTTCTGGTGACCCCTTTGACCTTTCTTTTACCACCATCATCAATGTACGTAAGAAACGTCAAAAGCTAAAGGGCCGATTGCCATGGAATTTACTGAGTACAATCACGCTTCTCAGAGGTTGAACAGTTTCCTTTTTGGATGCTCTCCGAGCTTTCCTTTTGTCCTACCCTCAGCACAAGACTTCTGGCTCACCGCTGGAATGGCTCTGAAGTGTGTCAGTGCATTTTAATACAGTTGGGTGTAATGGACTTTGCAGCCTCTAGGGGCCGTAACTGGAGCTTTATTAGACTCTTGGCTATTTTAAGTGTATTATAACCCTGCTCTGTGTGTGATGTGTGATACAAAGTGGATGTCCTGGCTGTTTTGCTGGAGCCATAGACGTAGTTTGGGCTGAGCTCACTTTATACATTGGCCGTTGTGTGTGTTTGTCTGTGGAGTTGCTTTGTTATTAAACCATGAAAATAAGTCCCAATGACACTGAAGTCATTTGACATTAAAAATAAATACTGGGCCATCAGTGGAAGTCCAAGTTTCTGACTAACACAGGCACATAAGAAGGAAGGTTTCCCAGAATGGTTTCATGAATAAAGAAAGACCTGTGACAAAGTTTCCACATGGACAGAGATAGCCAACCAGCCACAGCAAACAATGTAATATGATTAGCAGTAGCACAGTAATGAGACACTGGTGGTGGCGCATTCATGGTGGTGGTGCATTCATATACAACAAATTACAATAATAAAATGTTTGTTAAACATGTGGCAGCAGCCAACCATTTTCCAGACATTTTGTTCAGACATTTTGTAAAAAAAAAAACCTCAGCTTAAAAAAAATCAGTTATCATTTTATAAATTTATTTTGAAAAACTGAATGAGAAATTCTACAAAATAACAAAAATTAGAGAAACTGTTTTGTTGAAACATATGGCCACGAAATCAGATCAAATCTAGAGTTAACACAGACTTGAAGCAAATGCAGCAACATCATTTCCTTGCTCAATCCCTGGGTGGTTAAACATTTCCTGCAAGCAATACTCCCCGTTGTTCCACATCAACCACACATGCCAAGAGAAATTATATTTAAAACAACATTTTAAAATGACCCAAAAGCGTGTCTGTGTGAGTTTGTGTTTGTGTGTGCATGTGCATGTTGGAGTAATTGAGACACATAGGCTCAGGATGTAGGAAATGGCTTTGTGCTAATATTTAGAACTTTTTCTGAACAGCTATGAGATGGTGGTGTTAAGAAATGCACCATTTGTTTGTTCCAGATGACGAGAAACGTCTGGTGGAGGAAGTATTCAACAACGCAGTGGACTGTCTTTCAGACGAAGACAAGAAACTCCCCCAGGTGAGGAGGACAGGTCTTTCTCATTCTGTTTCCTCCTGTGATGTTTGTATAACCATCCATGTTGTTCTCACTTTTTGAACCCAGCGCTGCCACCTTGTAAAAGCTCAGAAAAATGACCTCAGCATTTCCTTCAGAATCATTTTCTGCTCAGAGAAGACAGTTAAACTGCCTTAATGTAAATAGCTGCACACATAATGTCAACATGGGCTCAAGCACTGTGCTCCTGTTATTCTACCCTGCTGTGTTAAGTCACATTATGAAAACCAGCCGTGTTGAGGTAATAGTTGTTAGTGTGTAGACCACTATGGCATGAGCAATGGCAAAGCCAACCATACATCACACTTTTCCACTATGAGGATTAGATGCTTTTCCACTCTCTGTCTCTCTGGTGCTGATGGCTGTAATCGTATGAACGAACTGGTGAATTTGCACCGTCACTAAATTTTATAAGCAAATGCTACAAACACTAATCTGTTACTCAGGTGGAGCATGTGCTGCCGCTGTTGAAGAGGGGGATAGGAATCCACCATGGAGGCCTACTGCCCATCCTGAAAGAGACCATAGAGATCCTTTTTTCTGAAGGCCTGCTCAAGGTACGACTATCTCAAACAAGATTCATCCCTCTTAGCAAAGTTACTGCAATTACTTGGTTTGTAAATGAGGTTCAAGGAATGTTCAAACTACATCATCACCGAATTAGGTACCCTGTAAAGTTTTTTACCACTAGTAGCGCTGTGGAGCAGTGTTTTGTGACCTTTGTCCACTGATCAACAGTCAGTGGCAGCAACATGCCAAGAAACGTAGCAATGTGTCAACAAAAGACTGAAAAACACTGCTAGCAAGCAAACATGGATGTAAACAATGCAGTATACAAAATGCTTTAAAATTGGAAACTTCAGGGACTCTGAAAAGCCTTTATTAGTTACAAGGCTTGTAAGTCCTCCGAGGTTTATAACTATGTGTGAGTGCCTGAAGTTTGCTCCTTTAAACATGCTTGAAGATCTCCTTTTTCTTTAAGAGCACTAGTGAAGCAATGAGAAACAAACCACAATCAACAAGTTTATTAGGCCTCAAGGATACACACTTACCTTCTGGTAAGAAACACTGAATGCAAAGATTAATTTGTTTGTTTACAAAAAACTCTACAGGGTACCTTTCTAAAGCTGGATCGAAAATGACATTGTCAGAATATTGCGATGAGATCGTCTTAATGTTTGCTTTTTATTCTCATCCCAGGCCCTGTTTGCTACAGAGACATTCGCCATGGGCATCAACATGCCGGCTCGCACTGTGCTCTTCACCAGCGCACGCAAGTTTGATGGCAAGAATCACCGCTTTGTAAGAGCACACACACACACACACACACACAGATAGTGTCACACAACAAGTCAATAAAGTTGTCTTGTCAAGAGGAAATTCTCTCAGGAATTTTTTTCACCCTCATCCAACGTTATATGCAAATCCTAACAACCTAACTAGTACATTATGTTGTGGAACTGCAGTTTCCATAGCTGTGGGCAGTAAGATGAGCCCAAAAAGTGTAGTTTATGAAAGCTAGGTGTCCACCTTTAGTGAGTAGCCAGTAAAATAGTAAAGCTCCTCATAAACTCTGCTATCCCATTAAAACAACAGCTTTGGACTGTGCGCAGTGTGGAGTTGTTACATAGTGTGTTGCTGCAAGGCCTTTATAAGGTCTTCAAGTCCTGCAGCTTGCATCGCCACATAAACAGCCACGTATTGTTTATAAGAGCTGGGGGCTGTGTGCGTGGAGCTGCCGTCACTTAGAAGCACCCTTCATCTTCACTTCATACACATGGATTTCCAGCTCACATACACACACACAAAGACTTGAAGAGAATGTGAGAGTGAAGGAAACTGCCCTCCAAGAGGTTCATCAGGAACATCTGGTGCATTTGATGATGCCAAAGCTCCACGCAGGCACTCACACATTTAAATACACACAACTCTCATTCCTGAAACACACTGTGTTTCACATCAAGAGCTGATCCCATGGCATCCGATCATTTCAACACAAAAATAATCTTATCTGCCTTTTTAAGCATTTTTATTGCTCAAAGACCTGTAGATATGTGGAGTTTAATCAGAGCCACGTGCAATGCAGTGAATAGTCCTCAGAGGCTTGTGGAAAACTGGTTCAGTCTCCTTCTCACAAGACAGTTTCATCATCTACATTTCTGTGTTACTAATGCAGATATTTTGCTAGGCACTAATTTTTTCAAAACATTTGGTTATATTCTCACTCAAATATGCATTAGTACATTTTCACAGTTTTTCTCTCCCTGCTTTTTTATATTTTTATCTCTCTTCTCTGTAGTATAATAGGCTTTTTTTCTGTCTCTGTCACATCAACAAATATACATTATATTACAGGTATAGAGAAGCATTCACTAACAAATATCTTTTCCTTAATGTCTTGTGTGTTTTCACGTGAACCAGATTACATCAGGTGAGTACATCCAGATGTCTGGGCGAGCTGGGAGGAGAGGAATGGACGACAGGGGAATTGTCATTTTCATGGTGGACGAGAAGATGAGTCCAGCTGTAGGCAAACAGCTGCTCAAGGTACAGTGAAGATGGCTGCTACTGTGCTTTTTTGCATATAAGTTCGGGTTATTTTTCTGAATGTAACTGCTAGTCATCGATCACATCTTTGCAGACCACTTCAGTGCTGTCTACACATTCTTCTGCTACAATTATAATCCCACTATCCCATCAATGAAACATATTCCTTGCTGTCTTTCTGAGAATTAGTTTGAACGATTGAATGGAAATTGGCAGAAGTGACCCTTAAGTTGTTCTTTGTGTGGATCATCAGGCCATTTGGTGCTCTGTCAGAACTTGACAACACACAGTCACAAGGAAGCCAGAGACTCTTGGTCTTTTGTCTTTGATTTGACACATTTATAGCTGTGCTGCTATAAATATGTAGCTGCGTAGCTTTTGAAGGAGGTTGTGTTAATGTAAAACTGTTTGTTGGCGCTGTCGCAGTGCTTAACTCCCAGACTGTATTGGAGAAAGCTGTCTTAACACATCTGAGGTTCTGGAGTTTCAGAGGTTGTGATTGAAAAATCCTCCTCAGTGTTTAATTTGGGGAACTTCCGCCTGTATTTATTTAGACCTCATACCTTCCTGGCACTTTTAGTAAAATGCTAACAACATTATCAAAACACATAATTAATCACAGATGTGTATTATTATAACAAAAGTGTGTTTTATGTTTATTTTTATTCTGTCTGGTTTTTTATTGTGCTGTGCAGGGCTCTGCAGACCCTTTGAACAGTGCCTTCCACCTGACCTACAACATGGTGCTCAACCTGCTGCGTGTGGAGGAGATCAACCCAGAGTACATGCTGGAGAAGTCTTTCTACCAGTTCCAACACTACAGGGCTTTGCCTGGTGTTGTGGAGAGTAAGCATTTTTCCATGATTACTACAGCACACTCCAGGCTTGATGAGCAAGTAACCTCTAGAGAAATTCTACTCTAGATTCTACTAATACAGTGATATCTGCATACGTGATTAGCATGTATTTCAGATCTCTCTGATTTACAGGCTGTATTTATCATTTAGAAATGGCAAACAATTATGTTTGAGGAGATATGCTAAAGACTAAAACAAACACAGTTTTGACTGTTATAACTGCAAGTTGCCACTGATTCCACCTCTTTCATTATTAGGTGTCTGGTGTCAAGAGGTTGATGTGTAGAAAGCCTTCAAGAAATGTTTTTCACGGGAAGATGCTGAAATAAAATGACATTGCCTCTTCTGTTGTGGCCTCGTTTCAAGTTGCAGAATTTTTTTTTTCTGTGCAGAAATTAAGAAGTATGAGGAGCAGTACCACGCCATTGAGATTCCCAACGAAGAGGGCGTGGTCACTTACTTTAAAATCAGACAGCAGCTGGCCAAACTGGGTAAAGAGATACAAGAGTTCACCCACAAACCCAAGTACTGCTTGCCCTTCTTGCAGCCTGGGCGACTTGTCAAGGTAGAGCTTCACACACGTACAGTTTCACAACAGGACGCTAATTATGGATTTTCATTGTCATTTAATGGCTCTTTGTGTTGATCCCACAGGTAAAAAATGATGACGCTGACTTTGGCTGGGGAGTTGTTGTAAACTTTTGCAAGAAGTCTAACGTGAAGGTAAGTCTGTGTCACGGTGTCACATGTATGTGAATCCATTTACATGACGTGGCTGTGACTAATGTGTGTTTCCCCATTTAGACCAGTACAGACTCTGAGCCGCTGTATGTGGTGGAGGTTTTGGTCCACTGTAGTAAAGACAGTGTAAAAGATTCTGCGACTGAAGCTGCTAAACCTGCTGCTCCAGGGCAGACTGGAGAGATGCAGGTGGGTGCAACAGACACACAAAAAAGACACTTAACTGCAAATTACATATACAAATATGATTACATGTCTCCAGGGTGCAACTATTTTGGTCGTACATGCAACCAAAAATCTATCAAGTGTGTCTAAACATTTTCATTGGTCGCATTGGTGCGCTGAAATTCTGCACAGGTCTGCATGTGTGAGACTGCATCCTGTACTCCTCCCACATTCCTTGTGCGCAAACAAGAGAAATCGTGAGCAACATCACAGCCTTTAAACATGAATCAAAATGAAGAGAACTGAATTAATTATTTTTCGTCAAGAAAAATGCTGCTGTGCCCAATCCACCTGTCCCCATGCCTGAAAGGCCCTGCCCAGACCCGACATCATCGGCGGAAGTAACCGTTCCACCTGCCTCCCCGGTCCTAAGTAGCTTTATAGGTTACGTCATTAACAACAAGCCTCTTCCACGCGCGGCTCACCTGCTGCTGTGAAAACGGAATTGCAGGTGAACAAATCCAAAACATGTGTTTTTTGGGCGGCTATAAAACATACTGCTGACGAAGAAAGTCAACAGAGCAGACCCATACGAGGAGAGAGAAACAGAAATAAGCTGGTGTGTGTGCAGTAAGAGACAGAGGTGTAGGTGTGTGCGTGTGTGGGGAAAAGAGGACTGGAAAAGCAAGGTGAGCAGATTAGTTTAGCAAAGTAGTTTGTGAGTAAACACTAATGTAAAATTAAAATGGTGAAATAACCTACTAGAAATAGGGTAATGTATTAATGTATTCTTTAAAATATTATATATATATATAATAGGCTATTTTCAGTAGACAAATATAAAACGTTTTGTATTTTCTATTTGTTTTGCACAATAAATGTTCTTAAAATACCTCTGTACTAGGTGAAATATGTCCTAGTAATACAGTTAAGAGTACAGTAATAGCTGCTATGCAGTTGCCATACCAGTGCTTTACCCCATCAGAAGCATTTATATTGAAATTTGAAGAAAAGCGAATATACCGTGAGATCTACTGTTACCGTCCGTGCTTCAAATTATACCGTGATAGAAATTTTAGGCCATTCCGCCCAGCCCTAGGTGCATCTAAATTATGTGCTGGTGCACCTAAATAAGAAAAGGCGCACCAGTGCCACCAATGTAAAAAGTTAGTCTGGAGCCCTGGTCTCTATAGTCAACTATAACCTTTTTTGTTTTTTTGTCCAGGTGGTCCCTGTGATGCTCCATCTCCTGACTTCGATCAGCACAGTTCGGCTTTACATCCCCAAAGACTTGAGGCCCTTTGACAACAGACAGCTCTTGCTCAAGTCTATACAGGTACAAAATGCAGCCATCTTGAAGATATTGAGAACTCAGCAGAAACCATTATTCTAAATTGTTGGTCTTTTCTTTCCCTCCAAACAATTTGTCTGCAGGAGGTGCAGAAACGTTTCCCAGATGGCGTTCCTCTGCTCGACCCCATAGATGACATGGGCATCAAAGACCCTGCACTGAAGAAAGTTATTCAGAAAGTGGAGGCCTTCGAGCACCGCATGTACTCGCACCCCCTGCACAGTGACCCCAACTTGGAATCTGTCTATTCTCTCTGTGAGAAGAAAGCTCTGGTGAGAAACTGTATATGTGTGTCTTTCAGTTTGTGGGAGAGTTAAATATCAGCCATAGAAAAGTGTCAAACCTTACTGAAAGCCAACCATTTAACAAAAGATCACAGTTGTTACTATTGAAATAATAATAATTACTTTTATTTTCCTTTTTATCTACATTGGCTACCTTTGTTAGATTACAGTTGCTTTGGCCATATATACTCATACAAACAAACACAGGAGGAAAGCAAGGACTTTATTCTACAGGGCCTCACCCTCAGTTAGAGGTCAGATAACAGGAAACCTCCTCATCAGACCACATCGAGCAAGGTTTTTTTTTTTTTTACCTTGTATAGCAAACAAGGACCACATTTTCTCTCTTTCAGGACTTTACTGTAAGGCAGCAGCACAACTCCCCTGCAATTGTAGAGAAACAAAATATTCACAGGGTCTCTCTTGCATAAATTATGTCTGTCTTCCGAGGAAGAAATCCAGAACAAAAAGAGGGCATAATGCACACTAATATAATAACAAGATAAATAAAATTATCACAAAATCAATGAATAATCAAAATACATTATTTCAGAAAAATATTAAAAAATAATATAAAATAATTAATTTTTAAATAATATAATTAATTAATAATATAAAAAAAATATAAAACAGCCATACATAAACCCACATACCTGCAGTTGTAGAGAAACAAAACATTCACAGGGTCTCTTGCATAAATGCTCTCTGTGTCTGTGTAACACCACAAGCAAAGTCACTACATGCACACCAGTGCACTCTAGCAGTGCAAGCTTTACAGCAGCTCTAAAATGTAAAAATATCAATACATTCAGTTTTCACTTGTTTAAAGTAACGTCACCTATATAGCAGCAAGACTAACAGTCTACAGCCACGCTAGGGGCTTTGTGAAGTTTTCTTTAGGCACAGCCGTGCTTTGAGCTAGATGCTAATGCTAGCATGACTGCATGTTGGCAGTGACAATGCTAACATACTGATGTTTAGCAGCAGGTATGTTTACCATGTCCACCATCTTAGTTTTGTGTGTTAGCATGCTAACATTTGCTAATTAGCACTAAACCCAAAGTCCAGTGGGAAGGATGGGAATCTCATTAGTTTTGCAGGTATTTGGTCTTAAACCAAAGTATTGGACAGTTAAAACTTTTGACCCGATGATGGCACTGGATAAAAAGTGATTACCAAAGACATTACAATCAATTCTGACCTCCCAACCTCATGGTGGCACTAGAGGAAAGGTCAGGGGATCACCAAAGTCAGTAGGCTTCATCATCTGGGCACCATGAATGTCTGTCTGTACAAAATTTCATGGCAATTCATCAAATAGTTGTTATATTTCAATCTGGACCAAAGTGGTGGACTGACTGACACTGCCATCCCTTGAGTCATGCTGCTAGCATGGCTAAAAACACCAACGTAGGAAAAATAGGAAATATAATGGCAGAACTTCTTACGTGTACATTTCAAAATAAAATTCTACTCCTGATCCAGATACGATTTTACAAGATATTATAATGTCCTGTTCAACAACATGCACATTACTACATCTGTGAGCTCTGCTTTACAGAAAGATCAAGGACGCAGATGCAAAACAGCCTTTGCTGAGTGCTAGGGTGGCTTTTACCGGGGAGGTTGACCGTGTTTGACAATTTGCATAAACATTTACATCCCTCTGTGGTCTTGTGTGTGTTTTGAAATGATAGGGGATACAGTACAGCGTAAACTGGATGACTTTATGTTTGATTGGCAGATAACTCCTCAGTCTCATTTCTGCAGCTGACCTCCGCTCTGGCCTTCACAGTACTGATACCACACCTACCTTATTTGTTTAGCAGAGCAGGTAGCCCTGTCTCAACTCATCATATTTTACATACACCACACCATGGTTGCTACAGTTGAACCTCATTTTATACCATGTAGACTAAAGCTACAACAGTATTCATTTTGATATTTGTTTTTTGTGGTGTTCAAAATCTAAACTTTCCAGCTTTTGTGTGCATGTATGATAGATTTCTTCACTATCTCACATGCAGCCAATTTCTCCAAAATATAAATAGACTTTTTTGAGTAATAAACCATGCTGGTAAAATCTCTTTGTGCATGTGTTTGCTTCTTTGGCTCTGAGGTGTGTTGTAACGATGAGGGGTAAAGGTTAAAGTTGATAAGGGACATCACTGAGGACAGATGAGCAGGCAAGTGAACATCTGTTGGCAGATAACTCAAATATTCCACTCCATCACTGTGACGGTTAATGCAGTGTTTGAAATGATCTCATGCACAAAATAGCTGGTAGTTATCACAGTGCATTTAAAAATGATAAAGTATTACCCTGGAAGAGCATCTCCAGGTTTACATTTAGTAAAGGTTGCATGCTATAACAACACGTGTGTGTTTTTAGATCGCAGCAGACGTTCGAACAGCCAAGCGAGAGCTGAAGAAAGCTCGGACCGTCCTGCAAATGGACAAGCTGAAGTGCAGGAAGAGAGTTCTCCGACGCCTTGGTTTCGCCAGTCCCTCCGATGTCATCGAGATGAAAGGGCGGGTTGCCTGTGAAATTAGCAGGTAGGGAAGGACAGAGCACACACCCAGCACACAATTTGTGTAAATATAGATATAATATAGCTGCTTAACTTGTTTTGTTGTTGTTTTTTGTTGGGTTTTCGTTTGCTGATGAAGTGTGGTTTCTGAAATGATGAGTAAGCCTTTTTAAGCCAGTTTATAGATAAATTCGACAGCTGATTTATTCGTACACTGCCATTACTGCGTTGGCACGTGGACACTGAGAGCAAAAGCAGAGATGTTTTGGTTAATCAAGGTCTGCAGAAGGTGGTCTGTGTGAATGTTGAGATTTTTCAGTCTCAAAGCATTAGTCTGAAATTGTTTATGACACAGGCTTTGGGAAACAATAACATTAACGTACCGCTCCTGTCCGTCCTAGTCTAAATGTGAAACTGCCGCGTGGATAAGCTAATTAATGAAACACAAGGATTTAATAATAATGGATATTTAGGAAAGTAAAACTGATTTAATGGAGCAGAGGTTTGTGGCTTTTACTTTCCGTTCTTTTTTCTCCAAAGTCTCAGTTTGTTGTTAGAGCAGCTGATAACAGCACAGAACCTTCGTAAAGTTTTGTACACTATAACCTTTATTTTAATGGAATTTGATGACTATATTTTCAACATATAACCAGTTCTACAGATGTGCTGGACAGATTTCTCATCAAAAGCGCTTCAAAAGTGAAATCTTTTGCATACATTACAGTGTTTATATGCAGGTTTAGTGAGGTGCCACCGCAGTAATGGTGGCTTGGCTTGTCTACTTCTGTCTATGGCCCAAATTCATCTATTGTTGACGAGATGGACAGTGACTTTGGATCTTATTTGATGAAATGTTGTATGTACTGTGGTTTAGGGAAGTGTGAGTCCTGGTGGGACATCTGCTCTCACCTGTCTTTACTCACTCCAACACCAATGCCACATTTCTACACAGATACTTACACTATTTTAATAGAACAAGTAAGAGATGTATTTCCAGATCCTATTTGATAAAGTTATAAAATATCATGTAACTCTTTCCAGTGGCGACGAGCTCCTGCTGACGGAGATGATTTTCAACGGTCTCTTCAACGATCTGACGGTTGAACAAGCCACCGCCCTGCTGTCCTGCTTCGTCTTCCAGGAGAATGTACGAACAAACACACCACAAACACATATAATTCCTCTAATTCTCCATACAAACAGATATTTAAGCCTTTCCCGAACACTGAGATAAACACCTGATTCCCCATTCCCACACATTCAAGCTCCACAATCACATTCTTGGCCTCTTCCCCTGTGCTGCAACCAAAACAGAAACCTGAGGTTGATGTGTGTTTGTCTTTCCTAATGAAGCCTGTTCTCTCAATGAGGCAATCCAGCATCAGACAGTTTAACAAACCTTTTCTTTGGCTCTGCATCAGCTCAATCCTCAAAACAACAGAACTAGTCTGAACTCAATCACGGCTCCCTCTCTCGTTGTCTCTCCTTTGTGTCGTACATGTGTCAGAGAGGCAGCGATGACAAGCAGCTGTCCTGTTTGCATACCAGTACAGGACCACTGTGTGTGTGTGCGTGTGCGCGTGTGTGCGAGTACAGCTGTCGCCTCTCTTAATCAGATATTTACTGTTTTAGATAGTTGTATACTGTGTTTTATTTAGATAAAGTGCTTTTATTTGGCAACATTAAACATTTGAGCCGGTTGTTTTGTTAAATGGGGAAAAGGGGGGTTTTGTAGAAAAATATGTTCATATTCCGCAAAGTAAGGTATTGAAAAAAAGTATAATTTGGTGTCATTACAAACTCATATTGGCACTAGTATGACAAATTTCAAACAATATCCAGCTCTAATTACAGCTATATTCATTTGTAATGTCAATAGCCAGTACCATGTGATGTCTACCTGTGGGAGACAATTACAGAAATTGCTTGTTGTAATAGTTTTTTCTTTTTTTTTCTTTGAAGAAATACACTTATTTGCTTTCTTGCCGAGAGATGAGAAGATTGATACCACTTTCATAAATGTCCGTTCAATATGAAGCTACAGCCAGCAGCTGTTTAGCTTAGCTCAGCAAAAAGGCTGGAAACAAGGAGGAAACAGCTAGCCAAGAGCCAACAGTCCTGCACATAACCCCTTTGGACAGAGCCAGACAAGCTGTTTCCCCCTGTTTCTATTCTTTTTGCTAAGCTAAGCTAACAGGCTGCTGGCTGTAGCTTCATATTGTACAGATGAGAGTGGTATCGATCTTCCCGTCTAACTCTTGGCAAGAAAGCGAATAAGAAATATTCCTTTTAAGAGCCAAGTATGAAATTCTGAGAGGAAACTCGAGGCTCATTCCCTAGAAAGCCTTTATCAATGAAATGCTGGGAAGTTGAAACAGAGGCTAACAACTAGGCAGGTGTTCATGTAGAAAACCTGACAACTAAAGCTGCTGTAGGTAACTTTCAGTGACTAACAATTATTTTTAAGTAATAAAATGAATAGTTTTGTTACCAAAGACAAGCAGGATCAATTGTTTGAATGTCAGCAGCCTCATTCTTGTCATTTTAGTGTTGAAAGTTAAAAAAACCCATCTGACCCAAGAGAAGGCCGAGGGATTCTGTACTTACTTGGGGGAGAGTAGATCAGATTCTCAAAAATGCCCATAGCAGGTTTGAATAGAAATGTATTTTTCCTGGAGTTTGTAATACAGGCTACAAAACAAATGTTTGAAGTTCGCTATCACAACGTTAATGGAGTCATTTTGCCCTCCAGGCCAGCGAGATGCCAAAGCTGACTGAACAACTTGCAGCTCCCTTGAGACAAATGCAGGTGAGACAACAATACAACGATCCCCAATTTGTCTTAATCGTGAAAATTTAGTGGAAATGTGAATGCTGTTGTTTTTGTTGTGTTCAGGAGTGTGCAAAGCGCATAGCCAAGGTTTCTGCAGACGCCAAGCTGGAGGTGGACGAGGAGACTTATCTAAACCAGTTTAAACCCCACCTGATGGATGTGGTGTACGCCTGGGCTAACGGCGCCACGTTTGCTCAAATTTGCAAGATGACTGACGTCTTTGAAGGTGCGCCATTCATATTATTATCCAACAGACATGACAGGAAGTTAAAATACAGGTATTTCCTTTACGAACCTGACTAGTGATTTTTCTCACCACCATCTTTAACACCTTCACTTGTTTCATTTGCTCATTAGATCCATTAAGGTTTTCAGAGTAAGTCCACTATCTGGCTGAAAATGTACGGCAACCCTTTAACAGAATTTTGCAGAGGTAGAATGGTGGACAGTAACTAAGAACATTTACTCAAGTAATGCACTTTAAGGTACGTGTACTTAATAATTTAAATTTTATGCTACTTAATACTTCTACTCCACTACATTTCAGATGGAATTATTGTACTTTAAACTTCACTACTTTAATTTGACAGATATAGTTAATAGTTGCTTTTCAGATTAAGCTTTAACATAAAAAAACACATAATAAACTAATATAATATATTGCCTTGGTAAAGATTAAACCAGTGGTTGCCAACCTTTTTGCCTTGTGACCAATTCTGGGAAAGCAGTGTCTAGTTGGCCCCTTGTCACGAGGTCAAATTATTTATCTCTCCCACCCCCCCCCAAAAACAATTATTTCAAATGTGTGTAGCAGAACTTTGTTTTTTCTTCTTTCTTGCTTAATTAATCATCTCACAACCCATCAGATTTATCTTATGACCCTTTGGAGGGGCTCGACCCCTAGGTTGGGAACCACTGGACTAAACTAGGTGACTGTATGTAAAATAGTTAAAATTAGCTCCACCTCGACTAGCTACAACAGTAAATACTGTTTACACATTGATGCATCAGTAATAACAATCTAATAATAAAAGTTATAATATCACACACATTGGCCTACTTTTACTTTTAATACTTTAAGTACATTTTGCTGAAAATACTCATGTACTTTGACTTAAGTAAAGGATCTGAATACTTCTTCCACCACTGCCGTGGTACAACATGGCTTTTATAAATCCATGCAGTCACTTGGAGGCTGTGAGAGGCTCACTAATTGATTTATTATGTGTGGTTTAAATTGAACCCAGTTCCAAGTCCATCAATTCTCCCCACAGTTTGCATCTCAGTCTCCCAACAGTGACCTCAGCTGTAAAATATTAGATGTCATCATAATAAGGAAGTAATGCAGATTTGAGAAACTTGAGGGAGTATTAGATGCGCTTGTGTGTGTGTTGGTGAAGGAGAGAGACAGATAATTGATGATACTTGTAAACTTACTAATGCTTTATTTTACAGGTCTGTAATTTCCTAATAATTGTGTCATTTTGTCACTAATTATCAGGAAAGGTGGAATTTCCTTGAAATAAATGCTCAATTTTAAGCAAAGTAAATATGAATTGATTCATCATTGATTTACTTATTTATTTATTATTGTAAATTAAACTCTATATATATGTTCAATTGTGTGCTTGCCTGTTGACAAATTGCACTTAAAGACTCTTTAGGCTACATTCACAGTTAATTGGAATTAATTCATTGGAAGTGTACTACTTAAACACTGTCTCTCTATGTTCCTCATCATTAGTACCAAATTACATAGTTCTTTACTGGAAACGTCTTGGAAGTTATTAGGAAATGATGTAGAAATAATGAACCTGTAAGGAGTGTTTGCCCAGTTTAAGAAGTGAGCTGTGATCTTATGTTCTACTGAGGATACTGAGTTTGATCCAAGGCCAAAAACTTGGACGTTCAGTTCAATGTTCAGTATGAATTAATGCTGGATTATGGCATTACAGTTTTTAAAAGAAATAGATTCGCACACACTAAACACGGTGTGTATTTGTGTCTGTCTTGTGTGTAGGGAGCATCATCCGCTGCATGCGCCGCCTGGAAGAGGTACTGAGACAAATGTGTTCTGCAGCCAAGGCCATAGGCAACACTGAACTGGAGAACAAGTTTGCTGAAGGTAAGGAACATCAGAGCGCTATTAGAGCTGAAACGAGTAAGCCATTAGTCATTCAACAGGAAATTAATTGCCGATTGTAAAGGTGGGGTATGCAATTCTGAAGAAATCCAATACCATGATATAGAGTGAATAACGACGCAGCAAAAAAATCACTGCTTTCAGCCTCTCACATGTGAATATTAGCTGGTTTTCTTACTCTGCTGTGATACTTTCTGAATATCTTGGTTTTGGACTGTTTGTTGGACAAAACAAAACATTTGAAGACTTCATCTTGGACTCTTGGACACCCGGGATGTTGTGACAAGACATTTCCTGACCTTTTTATAGTCCAAACGATTACTCGAAAAAAATAAATTGGCAGACAAACCAATAATGAAAATAAACTTCATATGCAGCCCTAATTACAACCCCACATTGAATGTAAATCTCTGCTCCACAACCTTTTAATTAAGTTTTAGACACGATTCACCCATGTGATTATACAATCATGTGTTCATACCAGTGTTTATACCACTAACTGCAAGATGTATTTTGTTAAATTCTTCTTTTCTTACTAGATGAAACACTACTGAAACAAATGTCTCTGTTTGGAATTAAACTTTTGATTTGTGAAAGTTATAAATTATGTAGTTAAATGATTAATTTACTCTTTAATTTCTGTCTCTGCAGGCATAACGAAGATCAAGAGAGACATTGTATTTGCTGCCAGTCTCTACCTATAATGACCTTAAAGCTTCCCAACTGGAGGATAAATGCTGTTTTTCACCTTTAGTTATGATCAACCCCCGATGGATCTCCTGGCCTCTTGTCTCACATTTGCCACACTGGAGTCAAATATCATGCTGTTTATTCCCAAAATGTTAAATTGGCTTGCAATTGGAAAAATAATCCATTCATCGTTTAAGATCACTTTTCTGATCAGTTTTTTCATCACGTCGGCTTACCTGAACTTTGTGACGTCCTGTCGAGTCACATTATCCACGGGGAGAATTGCATTATATAAATGAGTGAAATTTTGTCGGAGGGTGTAAACATTTTTCATTTTGGCGAATGCATCTATGTGGCCACAATACATTAAACATTCATGCTTTTATTATTTTTGCTTACATGAGCAAGGTGGTGCATAATGACATAATTTTGATATATCTGAAAAAGTAAACAACACAAGTCATGCTTTAATTCTACGCGACAGCTCATGACATAATATATCAAACACTTGTTTCATTTGTGTTCATGTTAATAAGTAAAATGGCTTTATTTTTCCTTTTTTTCTTCTTATTTTAGACATTTGTACATATTTGTAACATTTTTTCAATAAAGTCTGTATGGTGATTTGTTTTTACATACAGATAATACAAAAGTATACTGTTGTCTGTTCACTTGACGTTTATATTATTTCTTAGATACACAGGGAGCTGTGATAGCAGCAGTAGCAGTCCAGCAAAGGCAACACGGGACTTAAACTGACCGTCTACTCTTCAACTCTCTAACCAAACACAGGATACAAGTCAAGCTTCCTCCTCGACTACATTAGGTTAGACGGTTGGAGAATAAGACTGCAGTGGCTGTGGCCTGGAGTCATCGGCTCCAGATGTGAAGCAGTGTCGCCTTTTGGTCTAGGATCAGCTTTAGCCTCCAGCACGTTCTAGCTTTGAGAAGCAAACATTCCTCTTATAATTAGCCCTTTAATTAACACTGGACTTAAGGCAGCAGAGTTCTGAGACTCAGTTGTGTCTCTGGGTGCTGAAGTCGAGCTAAAAACTGATCCTAAATCAGATCCTTGAGCAGACTGACTCCAGGTCAGGAGAAGCACAAAGCAAGGTTACATTCACAGGTTTCCAGCCCTCCTCTCTCTCCCAGCAGTGATCAGACCCTTTAGTGGGTGCCTGCAGTTAAGTCTTCCCACTGGCTCAGTAGAAACATGCTAAATGGTTCCTGTCCTTACAGAATCTTTAGCCCCTAACCTACATCTACAAGGCTTAGACAGGTAGTCTCAACACTTTCCTTCCAGATGGAGAATTGGTGGACAATACAGCAAATTACCTAAAATTATAAAGTCTTAAAATCTCAACAGGCCTGAGGTGATGCTTCCAAAAGTTTCTTCTTGGTGATGCGCAGTCATCCATTTCCTTCTTTAAGTAAGAATCAAGTACACTATAAATCCATGCAGGGTGTCGGATGAGAATTTGCATGAGATGAAAGGCTAGAGAGCTGGGATCCTGGGGTGTGCGTTTAGGACAGAGCAGAGGCGTCATCCTCCACCTCTCGATTAGCTTAGTTCGGACTCTCGAAGTGGTTTTCCATTTGTTGGGGTCTCCTGCAGGGTTGTGTGTGGGATGTTCACCTCTGTAAGGGAATCTACACGTGGCTTGAAAAAGTCAGACACGAAGAAGACCTGCAAGATACAGGGAGAGGATTTTTTTTTTTTTTTAAAAAGGCATGAATGGGGCTTCAGTATTTTGTTGTTGTATTTAGTTTTGTCTTTAAATGCTAATCCTAGTGTACAGCCTCACTGAACAGCTAGCACGCTGTAAGACTCTTTTACATGGACAGAACCAAGCTAGCTGTTTCCCACTGCTTCCAGTCTTCCAGCTAAACATCGCCTGGTTGTAGTTTCATGTTTAACTGGTAAATATGAGAGTGTTATCAATCTTCTCATTTAACTATTGGCAAGAAAGCGAAAAATCTCTCCCTCACTTCCTGTCTCCACTATCTATCTAATAAAGGCAGAAAATGCCCCAAAATATTAATTTAAAAAAAGAAAGTGAGTTGGTGTATTTCCAAAAATGACAAACTATTCCTTTAAATGTAAAGTAAGATTAAGACATATCACTTACCACCAGGATAGCCATGAGGGCACCCTGCAGGAGACCAGTCAGCACATCGCTCCAGTGATGTTTATAATCGGACACCCTTGACAATCCTGTGAACACTGTGGCAGCAATCAGGAAAAACTGGATTGTGGGTCTCAGCAGTCTCGCCCATTCAGCTTGGAGTCGGGCCTGCAGGTAGAGCTGAGAAACACAAAGGGCAGGCTTTTAAAATAATACAGTAGAGCAGCTATGTTTAGAGTCACATTGTATAATCATTGTAGTAGGCAGCATTCGTGCAAGAGTGGCAGGAAAGTGAGCAGCAGTGATTTGCAGATGACTCCGTGTGTTTCCATTTCCACTTCCATTACCACACTAGAGACAAATCTATCATGCAGGAAACTGTTCCTGAATTAAACAAACATCCTCTCTTTTTATTTCCCCAAACTAACAGCTCTGCTATTTACTTCCTCCTGCGTCTTTTAAAAGGGGAGAAAATCTCCAGTAGGCCACATTTCACTTTGTCAAACTGACCTTGAAATAATCAATTTCACCGATAGAAGTAATCAGTACAACATAGGCTGTTTAATCCATAATCTGATCTGATAAGTAAATATCACACCACCTCTGGAGCAGGATAAGTTATCATGTAGGAATCTTAATGCCATGTTCCATTGTGGCATAAAAAAAGACAACTTCATTGTGTTTGTATTAAAAATGGCGTTTCTGTTCTTTTTGTTTCATTCAAGGACAAACAAGCTTAGCTGCTTCATCCAGTTCTGTCATTTAATTGCCGGCGGGAGAAAGAAAAGCACTCTGTAGGTAAATGTTTAAATGTCAGTTGCTGTTTCCCATACTTTCCCAAACTTTCACTCCATTCAGAGGGAGAGAGCTTTATGCTGGTTCCAGGACCCTGTGTCTATTTATGTCTGCTGGTGTTGAATGAATCACCTGCCCAAAACGTTTATCAGGGCTGGGCAGTAAAATAAGCTCTGAACAAACACAACTGAGGGTACTGAAAGACGCTGCAATTCCCTGAGCACAACAGAGCCACTGATGATAACTGAAGTAATCTTGAAGCACTGTAGTTCAAAATTTTAGGAAATGCACTTATTCGCCTATTTTCTGAAAAGATCAATACCACTCTCATGTCTGTCTGTTAATATTAAGCTACAGCCAAGAGACTGTTTGCAGTCATTATGCTAAGCTAAGCTGCTTAGCTGCTATGCTAAGAAACAGCTCGCCTGGCTCTGTCTGAAGGTAACAACAAAATATGAGAAAACGAGATACAACGTGTTAATTAGTGAGCTTTAGAGGGGTTATCTTCGTACAGAGCCAGGCTAATTGTTTCTGTTTACAGTCTTTATGCTAAGTTAAGCTAACAGACTGCAGGCTGTAGCTTCATATTTACCAGGCAGATATGTAAAAATGACAAGTTGTGGTTTTACGGGGAGTTATGGGGAAGTCTCTGCACTCAGCCAAGAAATAGTCCAGGACATAACTTCCTGTAAGACCCCAAACTGGCATTTTTCCATTTCTGTTTTTGTATGGATTAACTTTGGAGAGAGCCAGACGAGCTGTTTCCCCCATTTCCAGTCTTTATGCTAAGCTAAGCTAACCAACTGCTGTCTGTAGCTTTAAATTTAACAGACAGACATGGGAGTGATATTTATATTCTCATCTATCTCTCAGCAAGAAAGCAAATAAGTATTTCCCAAAATGGTGGAGTGATCAATATCACCGTCACATTTGCTCAGAAGCTTGATATGCCAATTAAGATGACAACTGATTTTTAAAAATGTATTTACAGTTTAAAATAATTAGATAAGCGCTCAAGAACTTGCATAAATGTCTTATTCTGTAGCCTGCCTTTGAATACAGTGTTCCAGTAAATATTGATCCACATGATTGCAGATCAATATGTAACTGATTTAGGTACTTACAGCCAGGAACAGCATGCAGTACATGGAAAAAGAGGAGTGACCGGAGTAGAAGGATAGCCTGCAACGGAAAGACAAAAGCACGGATCAACACACACAAAAAGAAACAACAATGGGACATCTTGTTGTCTTAATACGTCTTTACATCCATTCGTCAGACACACAAACCCACACATCACCGCATCCTGGCACACCTTTATTTGGGGTTTATGATGGACTCGATGTTCTGTGCCAGGTAAATGTCTCTGTTAATTCATATTTGGAGGAGTGACTGAATGTTGAGGGATGTGGCGGACTGCAGACCCTCCAGTGTTTCCCCCACGCCTTAGTTACTTCCTGTTTACAATAACAGTGCTGTGTTTTTATACTGTTGTCTGGACCACGTCTACAGCAGCAGCCATGGATACACACACATACACACACACATACACACACTGTGTATTACTGCTTATTTGGTTTGCTATTCCACTCTGGCACTTGATGAAAGGTCAGGGGCTTCACGGTGTAGAATAAGATAAGATGTGTATTTCAGAGTCTGGACAGCAGTGTGGATCAACGACCTGCAGTTGCCGATTTGTCTGGATAACTTTGCAGGTTTGCAATTGACTTCAATCTCAAATATGGATTGATGAAAAATACCTGTTCTGGGGTTTTACGCTGCAAAGTTATACAACAGTAAACCTGCTGTACCACTGTAGACACTGGTTTAAAATAGTTTTTAGCCATGCTAGCACCACGGCTCTGGAAATAACAATGTTGGTCTGTCAGTTGGTCAATCGATCCACCACCAGACTCAAATATATCTCAATAACTATTGGATGATTTGGTACAAACATTCATGGTCCCAAGACAATGAAATTTAATAACTTTGGTGATGATTTAACTTTCCATCTAGCATCATCAACAGGTCAATAAGTATAACAATAAGTTTTCACTTATCTGGTGAAATATCTCAACATCTACTAGATGGATTGATCAGGTCAAAAATTTGAATTTGTCTAAAACTTTGGTTTATGACCAAATACCTGCAAAACTAATGATATTTACATCAGGCCCAGCTATACTTTGAGTTTAGTGCTAATTAGCAAATGTTAGCATGCTAACAAAACTTAGATAGTGAACTTGGTAAGCATTCTACCTGCTATACTTATATATACACAGCATGTTAGCGTTTAGCTTAAAGCACCTCTGTACAGCCTCACAGAGCTGCAAGCATGGCTGTAGACTCTGTCATTACAAAACAAACACTAATACAACCTGAGATAGCAAGAAAGTCAAATTGAAATGTAGTGTTCAGGGCTGCAAGCAACTAATGACTATTTTCATTAGATTCATCCGTTGATTGTTCTTCCAATTAATCGATTATTAATTAGTAATGAAATTTCAGATAATGGTGAACAATGCCCATCACAAAGCAATGTTTTCTGCTTGTTTGTTTTCTCCAACCAGCAGTCAAATATATAATGATAGGTTTTTATGATGCTTTGAGTCATTTAAGTTAATCGATTAATCAACTAATCACGTCGGCACGAACAGTGTTCGTCAGTGGACAAACCAGGCTGATCAAACACACCTTGGTAACAAAACCCAACTGGCAACTGCAATAATAATGTTGACCTCTGTGGCGTCACATTAAAACTGCAGGTCGGTAAGACCCTGTGAGGCCTCCACTCATTGTACATTAATAGAATCCATTGGGATGACAACTTTGTGTCTTATGAATTCCCACCTTACAAGAGAAGTCATAGTTTTCATTACACACACACAACCTTTCAGTATCTCGGGCATCTTTGCTTCTTAAATGCAAACAAACACACACACAGCTCTGACAGTAGGCCTCTTCTCTCATAGAGAAGTTAAACTAAGCCAAGGAAGAATCATATTACAGTAAAATGATCCTGCGCAGGATACCCCGACCTGCTCTCTGCTGTCCTGCTGCACTTATTAACTGCCACCCCAAACACACATACACACACATACATAGGAGTTGGAAATATAATGTGTCCTGACATTAATCTTAAAAGCCCCTGATATCTGCCTGATCCTTCTCTTGGCCTGCTGATAAATGTTTGTCTCATTATGCTACAGTTAAAAAAAAAGAAAGACTGCAGAGCAGTAATGCGTCTCCAGGAAATATCGTGCACCACACCCTGGTAAATGTACGGTAGATAACCCCAGAGGACAGAGGGGCGGGTGGGCATATTTCCACTCAGCTCCTAGACTCAAAGGCTGCAGCTCAGGGAAACTGTCTGTTCTAACACTCTAACCTATAAGCAGAATAACCTACTTTACCTTTAAGCCTCTGCTTCTATAATTACCGCTGGTCTCGCTGTAGGTGTCCTCTCCTCCACTATACTTCTTTCTGCTCTGAGCTGATAAAGGATATGGACCTAAATCAAAACACGCTTTACATTCCTACTATTACTCTCTCTGTATCTCTGGTCTTGTGTGCTGCAAATGGGTCTAACTGCATCTTGCCAAAAACGCTGCCTGATGTCATCTGTATGCAGATATTGACTAGAAACAAAATTTTGCTCAACTTCACAGGGGCATGCCATAATAGTTTTACCACCATTATGAATTACATCATTATTCATAGGTTGTTTGGTGACACATTTAACCTTTGGTCTTTGTACTCACACTATGAGCATGTTACAAAACAATGGAGAGCACAGACGTCAGATTTTGTTAATCTGTTGAGCAACAAAACAAGAACCTACAGTGCTACAAGTTCAAATGAGGAGCTAATTTCAACAGCAAAACATCTGAAATCATGAACCAATTTATTCATTCAATCATCTAGGGCTGCAACTAATGATTATTATATCATCCATTAATCTGCCGATTTACTTTCTCTATTTATCAAGTAATCGTTTTGTCTATAAGAAAATGTCAGAAAATAGCTAAAAATTCCTGTTAAAATTTCCCACAGCCTAAAGTGATCTATTTTGATAGCTTGTTTTATTCCACAAACAGCCCCAAACCCAAAAATATTCAGTTTATGATCACAAAGAAAAGCATCAAATCCTCACACTTGAGAAGCTGGGAGCAGCAAGTGTTGAATGATGACTAAAACAATTAATGGATTATCAAAATTGTTGCTGATTCATTTTCTGTCAATCAACTCATCAATTAATCAACTCTACATGCATCCATCCATTTCTGAATGCTATAAAAGAAACAAGTTTGGAGGTATAGCAACACCTACCTGCCCTCATTGGCCTTCATCGGGTCTCCAGTGCAGGTAAAGTCTTCAATATAAGCCCCTGACGAACAGTTGATAAGCCTCCAATCAGGTTTGCACACATCCAGGAAGTGCGGCCTGAGCCGGCCAATAGAATACTTGGCTATGTCGGTCAGAGACTGGCTCATCGCGGCACCAAAAAGGAAGGAACCGACGGCTTTGTAAACACAGGCAATATAGCTGCCGAAAGAGGACCTGGATTTTATGCGCTTTAGATAAACTAAAAGGCATTCGCCAAAGACCATCTGTAAAAGGAAGGGGATCACGGGAAGGAGGAAAGGATACAGAGTTAGAGGTTTGTACAGAAATACAAGACTTCAAATGAAAATTAAAGATGCAGCTGAAAGAAATCTACAACATCAGAGCCAGCAATATTCCCTAAAATACTGGATCTAAAATTATGAGTTTGATGTTAAAAAATTTCAGCCTATTACACCAATTTCACAAAAAGCTCTCTTGTTTGTGTAACAGCATCTAAAAGGATAGTTTGACGTTTTGGGATATACGCACATTCTTGCCGAGAGTTAGATGAGAGGTTTTGATACCGCTCTCATGTCTGTACGTTAAATAACAACTACCACTAGCAGCCAGTTAGCTAAGCTTAGCACACAGACTGAAAACTGGGGGAAACAGCTAGCCTGGCTCTGTCGGAGGTTAACAAAATCAGCCCACCAGCACCACTTTTTCTACGGATTAAACAAACAAGATGTAACGTGTTAATTAGTGAGAATTAATAGGTGGATTTTTTACCTTTGTACAGAGCCAGGCTAGCCATTTCCACCTGTTTCCAGTCTTTATGCTAAAGCTAAGCTAACCATCTCCTGCCTGTAGCTTCATATTTAACATATTTAATCTGGTGCTCAATAAGAAAATGAATAAAGCTTATTTCCCAAAATGTCAAACTAAAAAAGTACACTCTCCGTAACATTATAGAGGAATGCTCATGTTTCCACCTATTGAACCGTTCTGAGATAGTACATAATGTTGAAAGTATCATGGCCACAGGATGATGTCCACTTAAAATAATAAACACATATAATTTTGTTTGATCTAAAAGTTTAAATGAAATGCTTCTTGTTAGATCTCATAGTAAAACATTTTTGTGTATCTGAGCTTGTACGCATGTGTTCATACTGTATGTGATATGTCAGAGGAATGACTCATGAATTCCTCTTGTTGCAAATGTTGTGGTTCAGGTGCACATGGATGTGTAACAAATGACAGGGCCAGAAGGCTTACACTCACCTCACAAAAAGGGTGTTGACGGGCCCTCATCGCTACCTGTGTCTTTAAAAGCTTTCAATAGGAAAACTAACAGCTACTGTTCATGGGTCACCAAAGATTAAGGGAGTCTGTTTTGTCTGCTTTATTTAACTTACTGCAGTTAAAGATGTTTTATATTTTGGCTGGCATTTTAATTTTTTTTTAAGATAAAACCTAACATCTTTAGTAAAAGGATATTTTCCTTGTTTATATACTGAGTCTCTCTTGCAGGCTCTTTAAGTGCTATCACATTTTTTCAATTCCACTCAGCATCAAATGACCGAGGTTACCGCTGCGCTGCTTGTGAAGAGTTTCACATCTGCCATCTTTAGTGTCTTTCTGCAAACTGTTGCAGCAGCTGCAGACTAAATCAGGACTGGTAAGTTTCAAAATAAAAGTCTGCCTCAGGTCACCTTCAAATGTTACGGAGTTTTGAAAACTACAAAGTTTGAGAAAACATTTTCTACAACATGCAGTTAGCAAATAAACTTACAGTTAATGGTGGTGGTGGCTTATGCCTACATTATTTCAGAATAATGTATTTAGCAGCAGCCATGGATTAAGAGCAAAGAGAGACACTAAGAGTCTAAAAGTGGATCATGGTAAGCAGTAAATAAAGAATTTGAGCATAAAAGAGAACCGTTAGCAGAAAACAAAACAGATGCACTTACAGTGAGTATTGTGACAGGAATCATAACACCTCCTAACAACTGATAGGAAATGGTGTCTTCTTTATCGGGGTACTTGATTGAATCATCATTACAGAAAAAGCCTCGGTGGAAAGGTCTGTGTTGCACATTGAGTATTACAATTGGGAGTCCAGCTAGCAGAGAAGCAATGAGAGAAAAAAACAAGGGAAAAAAATATAGGTTACAAGATCATGTCACTGGGCCTCAGAGCCCTACCCATGATGCAGCACTGCGTGCCCGTGCAAAGCAGGAGAGAGGATCACACCAAGCGTTGCATCCCCTGAAGGCAGCAAGCACCATCCTCACCAACTTTCAGGAGTTAGGGTGCAAATATGAATGGTTAAAGTGTCGGCACAGCAACAAGAAAGTTAAATGCTGATAAGGAGTGGATGTTAACAGAGAAAAGTCAAACTTGAGAGCGTCAAAAATGCAGGTTATTGAGCGCTACTGAGAAGTCATCACTGTCTCTCCGAGGCTGTGATAAGTGCAACAGGTGTGTTTTATCATTGTGTTTCTAGATTGGCTTCAGTTCCCATGGTTGGATTCTCACCAACAAACCCACAGAGAGTCTCACAGACGCCCTTACATGACCAAAACACACGTTCTCATTCACTTCCTCTATGACATAGGGTGACTTGATGTTTTTTTGTCTCTCTTCCTTTAGGCAAATGAACACACTTCACCTCTCCCTAATAAATTCCCACATATTCTCCCTTCCTCACCTTCCTTTGGCAGACAGCGAACCACGAATTGAGTTGTTAGAAATTAGACTACAATAACATTTAAGACAGATAAAAAGTGTTACAGATTGAGGTTATGATTACTCATGGTACATAAAAGACTAGAGATAAATTACTGATACCACAAAGCAACATCAGATGGCAGAAACACACACACAAGGACGTCACACACACCAGCAGCACTCTCTTGCCTGTCGATCTCCAAAAACAATCGCTCTCTTCCAGAAAAGCATTCCAGCTATTTTAAGGAACAGTGGGACGCAGCACGCAGCCTGCATGTCTGTTGCACTAATTAACAACAGTGATAGAAAGTTCATCCAATAGATTTACATTAAAAACAAAATGGTTAAATTAAAAGCACAAAAAAAAGCCTGGCCTAACTTCATATTATCCATATTTTATTATATTTTTTAAAGCAGAAATTCTACACTGCTAATTCATTAAAGCCATGGCAAAAAAATTTTTGAATAAGATTGAGTTTGGTCCAAATGTTTACGGGTTGAACTGTTCATTGAAAATAATAAAGATGTTAGGAAACTTGATCTATAGGATGATTAAAATCTTTAAAAATGATCACATTTTTTTGCAGAAAGCTATAAATCGTGTTGTAGTAGCTGAGATATTGGTAAAAGAAATACGCTCTAGGACCATTTTGTGTGTGTGTGTGTGTGTGTGTGTGTGTGTGTGTGTGTGTGTGTGTGTGTGTGTGTGTGGACGCAAGAGGCTGATCTTATTTTGTATCAATTGTTTTTAAGTGGATATCCTCCTTTGCCTTTGGCTTTTGATACACAACTGTAAGAGCTGATGTTGGTGAGCACCTCCAATAACGTCACAAGCCTCACACTGAGGTAAGAAACAGTAGCAGAACTAAATAAAATATATTGTGCATATCTGGTTTCAATAACAAGTAGCTGCGCTATTGTGATAGCTACTGAACAACTTAAATTATTGTCTGTATTATTAAACAGGAAGCTAGCCATTGTGACTATATCCTAAATTAGGCTCTGACTTGGTCTTGCCGGCTCTATCAGTCCCAGCAGACCTTTCTCACAGCAGACATTTTGACTTGCCGTCACAGGAAAAGCACAAATGCTTTCCATGTAGGTGTGCCAGTAAACCAGCGTGTATCATACCAGAGCAGAGGCCATGTCACACCTTGGAATGCATTTAAGTTATTAGTTACACCTGCAGTTGACAAGTCAACATATTTGCCATGAGATAGGTTGTGAGGCTCTTGTCGAACCTGCCTTGAGTCACTCCTACTTACGCAGCTAATGGGCAGGGCAAAGCCCACGGTGTAGAGCACTGTGGAGGTGATAGTGCTGCTGTGGAAAGGGTACTTGATGCTGTCGTCGTTACAGAAAAAGCCCCTCTGATAGGGACGGATCTTACCCAGGTTAAAGGCTGCCAGAGGCAGACCTCCTGTGGACGGAGAGATCGGGAGGAAGAGGTCAAACAGGAAAAACAAAGCATGGAAGAGAAAGTGAGGGTGCCAAAACAAAGTGTTGAGCTCTTCAAATCTGTCATCTTTCAGATAGAAGTGAATGTGTGACGTTAGAGGACAATGGTGCTCTTTAGCGACATAACAAACTGTAGAAGTGCGTAAATATGTACCAGATTAAATTTTTAAATCTTTGTGACAGAATTGAGAGACCCCAACCTTTCTTGCAATCCAGTTACAGGATAAGGCTGGCTTTATTCTTATTCTATTTTTCGTATTGTCAGCAAATTCAATTAAAAGACCAAAACCAACAATGTAGTAGTCTCTCTCTCAATCCATCACTCAACCCCAAGCGCATTTGTTCCTACTGAAGATGTAAATCTTTAAAAACAGATCACAAATATATACTTTCATTATTTTTACCATCATTTATTTTACAGTACGATGAGCATGACATGTAAGTGGGATCGATTCACCCATGTTTATTATAATGGAGGAACATGTCGTCCAACGCAACAGTGTCTTTTTAATAGCTTTTGGACAACAATGGATCTCCATGGCACATAAGAATAAGCTACATCAGGCCACATAGACAACACTTGTTATTGGGATCAGTTCATTGTTAGTTTTTGTCTTTTTGTGAGATTTGTTCACAATAAGGAAGTTAGAAGTTAGAAAATATTGTCATATCCTTTGACACTGAGCCTCAGAAAATGTGCATTACTGAGCTCACCATTGTGAATTACACAGTAAAAACACTCAACCAGTGTGACTTCATCACATCAAAAAATGATGTTATCTTTGGGCAGTTTTTCAGCAGGGAGGATTGAGAAGCTTTTTTTGTTGGAGCACTGGCTCACACTGGTGTGAAATGAGCTGTGGACAAAGCTAAGCACTTCCTATAGATAAAATACCATAAAGATAACAGATTATGCTAATAGGTTTTGACAGTCCAAAGTCTGAATGTAATGCTGCTGTCATTTCTCTGTTTTCTTGGCCTGTTTAGCCCATTGTATAGTGGGGAAAAGACACAGTTGTTCGTCCATTCGAGCAGAAAATGAGGGTCTATTATCGAGCTGTAATGCACATTAATAAGCCACAAATGTCAGAGCTCGCACAAACACATGACACCACATGAAGATACACCTTCACACACAAACAGCCTACAAACTACTTTTTAATTCTATCTGGTATTTCTGTTCTGTCTGCCATTTCTGCAGCTGTTGACGCTGACAGCTGTCCCATCCCAAGTTGACTACAACAGCTGGAAATGCCAGAAAGTCGGGACAGAAACAAACGAGTCAAAAGCAGGACGCCCAAGTCACTTCCTGAGTTCAGTGTTACACTTTAACTTGTTCTCATCTCTATAACTGTGCAACTAAGGGACTTCCCAAGACAAACACACGGACAGAAAGATAAATGTGGGTGTTTTAACATGAATACACGTTGGTTCTTTTCCATTTAATCTTTTATCAAGACTCAGCCTGAGCAGCCTGCTCAGTAATGGTGTTAAAAAACAAATTAAATCAACTGTGTAAGCAAACCAGGACAAATACTGTATCCTCTCTCCCTGAACATTATGCACTTCAGAAAGTAAATATCTCAGTCCTCACATTTATCAAACCTTACTACATATATGTACATGTTTAGTGACATGCAGCGGTGCAAGACTGTTGGAAACAGCCTCAGTCTGGATGTTTGGTTATAATTTAATTGTCTGTGTCGTTAGCAGAATAATTAAGTTTGCTTCTGCATCAGTTATCCAAACAGCACACTGAGTTTGTACAGTCATACTGCTTCTCACTGCACACATGTTCTGCTTTAAGGCACTTACAAAATTATGCAATATAAAACAAGTCTGTAGTCTTGGAAGCCATATTTTAATCTCCCCCTCTACTCACGAAACAAACAACATTTGCATATTCATAGATTCTGGATTTTTCAATGAGGAATAAGGACTAAATGTCATTTTAAGGATTTAGAAATAGGTAGTCAGACACAAATTATTATTCCAAGCAGAGCATTTTTACATGTTTTAAAACATGTGTGGAGGGGACCTTTAAAACCAACAGTGTCTTAATTCTACAAGCAGCAAATATGTAATTTTAAGATATAATGTAGACTGTGCAAGGGAAGATATAACTTTATGAGTCATGGGAAGTAATAAATCAATCATAATTAGATTTAAAAGCAGTAAAGACCCAAAGACAATGTCTGTGCCTACACTGCAAACCTGAGAGCACTTACACGATGATTCATATAGTCAAATATAAAGACTTAACTGATATACTGCAGTTCACACATGCTTTAATCTGAATACAGTTTTAGGCCTGATATGAGCACAAGTAGCCGCATGAAATTATTTTAGACCTTCTGAGGGTAAGACGTCAGGTCACATGAACTAGGAAACTTAGGTGAGTCAGTGCTGGTGAGTGGGTTTAAATCATATTCTGTAAGGTAGTAACGCCAATTTATAACATAGTTTTTCAACAACACCTTGAATTAATGTTGGAAAACTCACATTTGGTGTAAATGAGTAAAAAATCAGGCATATATGTGGACTTAAAATTTTACTGTTTGAGATAATTAAACAGTAATCAATGAAACAGTGACTTTCAACTATGGAAACATTATATAATAGGGCAAGTACTTCAATATAAATAATATAAAACTGATTATAGGAATTATTAGTGTTATTAGTTATTAGTTAGTTAGTTATTAGTGAGTGCATCTAATGCATTATTACACATTGTTGCACTCAAGAAAATAGCATCATCATTAACCATAAGATGCCTGTGAGCATCTGGAGCAACTGAAAAGACGTCGGAGTGGCACTAATTTAAAACACAATGGAAACAAAGAGCATGTAATTCTTAATTGTATTGAGAGAAAATAAACTACAGCAACCTACTTATAAAGATACTATACAGATATCGCAAATATAAACATATTGTTTGATTAGTGGTATCATTAGAGGTTAAAATAAAACCGTTAAATTATCAGGCACACTCGTGGGCTACTGAACATTCACTACTCCCTTCACGTGATGGCAAGCTGGTAAATATCCGAACAGAAGGATTATATCAGGTCACAAATCGGCTTACATCAATAATAGCAGCAACAAACTGTCCACAGCAGTCAGTAAAATGGCATTTAAATACATACCCAGGACAAGACAGGCTATGTCTAAGAGGACAAAGGGGATTCCTCTCGCCTCGAACATGTTTGCTCTTGTCAGTCTCTGTCTCGAGTCGCTGGCTTGTGGTGCGTCCTCTCCAGTAATAAACACCAGGGGGGTGGTTGCTCCTCCTTGGGTTGTCGTTTGGGATCGAGGGATTCTGAGATCAGAAAAACGCAACAGCAAACCGTACAAAAACACAATGAAATGTCGACGCCCTCGTAAGGAACACACAGACCGCCCGGGTTGCAGGAAAGCAAAGAGAGGAGAAATAATGCGTGTCGCTGCAGCTGCTGCTGCTGTTGTTGTTGTTTAGGGGCGGTGAACTGCAGCAGAGCCGATAACGCCACAGGTCTCTCATGGTGATTTTGAAGCTGTTAAATAAAACAAACACTCGCTCTCACGGAGGTCCAGGTCATCTGGTCGGACACCTGTCCAGTGCCGACGCGTGTAACCCCGGTGGCGCACAAGCAGTTTGACGGACCCGGTAACGTCCAGAGGGCTACCGCGGCTGTGGGCCTGGTGCTGCCTTCAAGTGTTAGCGGAAATATCGGAAATACGAAGCTTAACCTCATTTGTGCACTCAGTACTTAATTAAATGTTGTGCTTTAAAGACAGCGACAGCGCTGTAAAAGACTCATTGCAAGTTATCGCAAACGCTTGATTGCAGTTGTTGCTGCTAAGGGTGGCCCAACCAGTTATTAGGTTTAGGGGGCAATCACTTTTTCACACAGGGCCATGTAGGTTTGGAGTTTATTTTCCCTTAATAATAACAACCTTCATTTAAAAAACTGCATTTTGTGTTTACTTGTGTTATCTTTGACTAATATTTAAATTTGTTTGATGATCTGAAACATTTGAGTGTGACAAACATGCAAAAAAATAAGAAATCAGGAAAGGGGCAAACACGTTTTCACACCACAGTACATGTAATGGTAGCCTTGCTGGTTGGAGAGCCCAGATGACAGTTTTGTCTGAATGAGTCTGTGCAGCATTTTTGTGGTTAATTGTTGTAAACCTCTTGCCATGTGTGTATTCCTTCACAACTACAGCACCTTATTGTAGTAAATAAAACAAAAGCTGCCAACCGTGTCTCTTGTTTATTTCAAAGGATTTGTAAGATTTAAACCAGAGCTACATTCCTTTTCAAATATGTCATGGTTCACATCTGATTTGATCAACTCTGGCATTACCTGCACAGTAAAAATGAATCACCCAGGGAATTATATAAAGCCACTTATTAACTAACCCTCAGAGGTCATTTATCCAATAAGAAATTGGACTAAATTGAAATATACTGAGAATACATCAAATTATACATTTACCCAATTTCTTAGATAATGTGATAATGTTTATATACACAAATCTATCTGTAATTTGTTGCCTCAGTCAGTATCTACTAATCTCAGTATGTATAGGTTTATAAGCAATTTAATTCTATTTATTTATTTATAAAGCGCCAATTCATAACAGATGTTATCTCATTGCACTTTTCATACAGAGCGGGTCTAGACCATACTCTTTATAATAATATTTACAGAGACCCAACGATATATATGTATATATAATGTATATACTGTATACATTTAGTTATCTGTGATGGTTAAAGTTACCATGGCGTGTACACTTCAGGAACAAAGAGGTCAGCAGTAATCACAACTGACATTGTTATTAGCTCACTGACCTCATCTAGTGCTTTGGAGGTTAAACTACAATAACGCAATTCTAAAATGATTCTTGAAATTGTGATGAATACCAATAACTAATAGCTCCAAACCTTCAGTAATGTTTTATAATATTTGTTTATATCACATAGACTCAGTTACCAGTTTTTTGGGTACACCTAGCTAAAACTAATGCAGTCTAATACAACAGTCCTGCAATAAATCCTACTTTCATGAAGGTTATAATGTTCAGGTTTTGTTGAAACAGTTTTAGAGAGGTGTTGATTTAAGTGTGCGGTCGACTTTATAGTGTTGGCTGCAGTTTGTGGTGCTGCTGAATTGTATTTCGTTACTGACAGGTGTTTCTATTATTTTGTCCACCCCACTTATATCAATAAAGGCAGGCTATTTAACAGAAACACCTCTCTGTATAATGTAATAGAGTTCAATGAGCTAAGCTTTAACAAATATATTTGATTATTTCACAATTTACACATCTTGTCTATTTATTTATATGATTATTTCATAATTATTAACACTTTGGGTCTCCATACTTTTGTTCTTCAACATGTCCTTAAGCACAAAATAAAGGTAAATGAAAAAAATATAGCTGATATTTATGTTTTATTACATGTATTTTAATGGGCTAGACGAGTAACATTTTATTATTCTCTAACATCTCTGTCTTACTTTCCACCTTATAGCTGGATAATACTTGATAATGACAGCAGATGACATAAACAAACACATCATAATAAAATATACACACAATGCACAAATATGTTTTATTCAACTCATTTACATGAAGTGAAAAAATAACTTGAAATGTAAAGAAATACATTTTTATAAGGAATGTTTCAATGGCAAACAAAAACATGATTCAAAAAGTGCCTCTTTTCACATCTTTGGTCATCCACCAAAAGTACAGCTCGCTTTGATTGCGTCTAAGGACTGAATAAGTGCTGGAGCAAGATTTATGGGAGATATATTAAAACAAAAATAACGTAACCATCGAGGAAGGAGGAAGGAGGAAGTTATATCTCTAAACCTATAACATCTCCAGTTTCTGTGACTGCTCAGTAACACATGTGATGTCACATTTTCTCTTCATTACTGCACTTTGTGTGTACATTTATGACAAGGTACACACAGAGTCACATTTGATTGACAGAAACAAAAATATTAAGATCAATAGTCTCATTCTGACTTACGTTAAGTCATCGTCAACGACAGGAGAGTGAACAGTATTACTGTCAGTCAATCATTTTTTTCTTTTGTTTATCCATTATGTGTCCACAAATTAGTTATGTGACAAAAAACACAAATAAGACTACATTATGTTTTATCTTTTAAATTAAACATTTTAAAAATAAACATATCTTTAGTTATATTTTGGGCTTAAATACATACATCACATACTTAGAAGGCTTTTGAGGAAAAAAACGTAATTTTACCGACAAATACTGTCATTCATAGCATGTTTATCTTTGACTCAGCTTCATTCTCACTGTTATAGAGGTGAATGGCCCACACATAATACTGTCCAGGCAAATGGTGGCATTTACAAAATAATAACAAACATAAATAAAGGAATGAAGTTTGCTGATCAATAATTTATTTAAAAAATATATGTTTTACAAGGCTCTTCCAGGCTTTAAGGAGTACTTAATTTTGTATTCACAAACATGTTGTTCACTTTCAGTCCACTAGGTGGTCATGTTTCCCTACATATAAAAACATGTAGGTTGGTTAAATTTTCCTTGGAGAGACAGTGCTCAGGTTTTATTTACAGAAGGCACACAGTTCAGAGAGACTTCAAACTTAGGCTCTATGTTTTCTTTCTGAAAGGTCTTGCTGCAGTTAGAGGAAGTTACAAATGAACATTAAATTACAGATGGATGATTCAAACAGGAGGTCAAAAAAAAGTCCACTCCAGTTGTGTAGATGGATTCCTCAAGCAGTTCAATCAGTTTTAATTCATCTTAATTTTATGTCGTCCTTTCTAGAGCATCAAAGTGCTCTGAGTCTTTGAAAAGTAAAACATCTTCACATTTTTTATTAAAGGAATAGTTCAACATTTTGGGAAATACGCTTATCTGCTTTCTTGCCGAGAGTTAGATGAGAAGATTGATATCAATCTTACATCTGTATGCTAAATATGAAGCTACAGCCAGGAGACGGATAGCTTAGCTTAGCATAAAGTCTGGAAACAGGTAAACATCTCTGTCCATAGGAAAAAAATCTGCCTACCAGCACCTCTAAAGCTCACTAATTAACACCTTAATTCTTCTTTGTTTAATCCATACAAAAAACCTAATGTAAAACAACTTTAGCTGGTAGGCAGATTTTTTACCTTAGCTAGCTGTTTCCCTCCGCTTCCTGTCTTTAAGCAGCAGCAGCACATAGTAGCATATCTCACAGCCCCATGTCTTATCACTCTTATCTCTGTATGTTAAATATGCAGCTAGTGAAGGTGTCAGAAGGTGAAAAAAGCTGCCTACCAGCACCTATAAAGCTCTAAAGCTATAAAGCTTTCCCCCTGTTTCCAGTTATTATGCTAAGCTAAGCTAATCACCTGCTGGCTCTAGCTCCATATTTGGCGTATCGGTCTTCTTATCTAAATCTCGGCAAGAAAGCGAATATGTGTATTTTCCAAAATGTTGAACTGTTCCTTTAAAATCTGATGTAGATCAGTTGAATTCATCGGCAGTATTTCAAATGACTTTCAAATGTCATTGCCGTGTTTATAATTCAACCAGCTTTAAGTCTTCATGTCTTCTTGGGGTTTGAGTTTTGCTGTTTTTTCTGTTTGCGGAGGTGAGCTTCGATCTCGTGCCTGAAGAACAGCATTCCCAGCTGGCCATGCGAGGCCTCATTCATGGCCTTGGACTGCATGCACATGCGGTACTGGTCTGGAGGGAGCTCATCAGCACAGTGTTTCTCATGCCACAGGTGGAACAAGCCTCGTGATGGTGCTCGGACCACTAGGAGGTTGCTATGGAGGTACTTTCTGTACAGGTGGACATCTTCGCCCCCCCAGCCTTTGATATCGATATCAAAACCTCCTAAAGATAAGAGAGCAGAAGGGGAATGCAGTATGATATAAAACTTAAGTATACCATCAGAGGAAAGTTTATGTAAAGTGGAGATTTTTGATATGCAAACATTTCTAAGCAATTAATCAGTTTTCAGTGCTGCGTTCACTGCCTCATAAAGGAATGCTGATTATGAATCCTGATTAGAGTTTACAGTATGTGATCATAATCAGTTTTCTCTCCATACTGGCTAATTTGTTGTTTCATGAGGGGGAGGTGAGGAACTTTTGGACTGATGCTGTGTACTGCAAAACAGTTCCTGCTGAGGCACGTTTAAACCTGCATCTTCAGACGTCTGAACTGCTCACGTCTGCTTTTCCTCACACGTTGTGTCTCTCTGCAGTTTTATTTTGATTATTCTCTCTGTCTCTGTCTACCTTTTTTAAACTCATGCTCCAGGGCTAAACAGAGATAACACAGGAATTTGGACCCAACAGACAAATTGTTATTTGTTTGTGTGTGTGCACTCATGGCCTAAATACAATTGCATTGTAATTTCTGTTGAACATAAAACTGCAGGACAGTTCGACATTTCGGGGAAACACACTTATTCGCTTTCTTGTCAAGAGTTAGATGAGAATATTGATATGTCTGTATGGTAATTATGAAGCTGCAGCCAGCAGCTGGTTAGCTTAGCTTAGCATAAAGACTGGAACCAGGCTAGTCTGGCTCTGTATAACAGTAGCAGTTTAATCTGTACAAAAACCAAAGTGCAAACCTGATAAGTTGTGGTTTTACAGGACGTCACTCCACCTGGCCAAGACATAGTCTCACATAACCCCCAGTTAATAATAATTTGTCGTTTTTATACGGAGTAGACAAACGACATACACAACAAATCCTCCAAATTAAATGACAAAATATGTTGCTTATCCGTACACATATAAGCGCTTTCTGATCTGACGCCACTATCGACACGACACCATTGTTTGTCAGTGCCTTCCAAAACCGTTGCAAAAATAAAACCGTTTTCCCATCTCACCCAGTCTCGACATACAACATGTTAATTAGTGAACTTTAGAGGTGTTGGTAAGTGTATTTTTTAATCTTTGGACAGAGCCAGGCTAGCTTTTTCCCCCTGCTTTCAGTCTTCATGCTAAGCTAAGCTAAGCTAACCCACTGCTGGTTGTAGCTACATATTTACTGTACAGACATGAGAGTGATCCTCTCATTTGTTTATTTATTTATTTGGATCCCCATTAACGTACAACAGCGACTCTTTCTAGGGTCCAAACAATAGAAAGAAATTTACTACATCAATTTCACGTGATTATGTAAATCAAAAGTAAGTGAAAGTAATATTACAAATATATGCATATACATGTTTACATACATAAATACATGTACTTGCATGTAACTCTTGGCAAGAAAGTGAATAAGCTGATTTCCCCAAAATGTCGACCTATACCTTTAAAACAGATTTCTGGTCTTCTTGGAGCCTTGTTTAACATTTCAGCACAGTTAAGTGAGACCACTTCCATGCTTGTGTGTGCGTGTGTCTGGGCCCTAAACAATAAACCACTTTGAATTTCACTGTAGCCTCTAATTGATTTCACTTTGGAGGGAAACTAAATTGATGTAAATCTGTCTTGAGAGCCAATATTCCTCACCTAATGTACAGATGGAGAGGACATGGGGCTATGAAATATGCTAATATAGGCTGCTGTGGCTGCTCAGAGCTGTTTCATGCAGAGTGATATAATAAAATCTCCTCCCAGTTAAAAAAGTAATGAAATATTGAATCATTTGTGTTCTGATGTTTTTCATATCCATTAAGCTATGGCACCATTAACATAGCAAAGCGCATATTTTGGTAGCCATCCAGGAAGCCCATTTTTACCCTGCATTATGTAACGCCTCTGCGCAGATAATCAACCCCCAAGAGCAACTGTTTATAAATTCCTGCATCCTGCAAGATGTTGTGATTGGCATGACTGCGGTACATGTTGTGTTGCAAATGTTGTTCTGTAATAATTACCTATGTTGATGAAGTCGGACCTGTATTGGCAGGTCATGCCGAAACCAAAGTCCCTCCAGAACCCGGTGTCTTTCTTGATCACCTATAGAGAAAAGAACCACAAGTCTTAGAGAGCTTACGAACAGAAATATATCAGCTCAACACACACGGGAGGCACTTCAACAGGAGCCCGCTTCTGTGGATTTGTACACTTAGCAGCTGGAGAGGGGAAATATTTCTAAACCTCCCCGTGATGTAGCACAGCACTGAGTATGATATTTTCCACAAGTGGCTTGCAGAGTGTTCGAAAAAAAGGAAAGGGAGAGGATATATTTGATTGGTGTGTGTTACCAGCTGATGCTCCACAGGTGGGACGTGTTCAGGACTTCCATAGATCAGAGTGGGGTTGTATTGGCTGAATAACACCGGGTAGAAAACCTGTTTACCTGAGAGGGAGCGAGACAGCGGTGTCAGACAACACTTAACCATCTCTAATTACATTTGCAATGCATTTTATCTTGTCATAATAACAATCTGATCAGTTGGAATTATAATTCAAGATATCTGTAATTGCATTCTGGCTAGTACGAACAATTCAGGATATCTCCAAATAGATTTCGACTAGTCAGAAATCCTTTTAAGATATCTATAATGACATCACAGAAATCATCACTCTGTTTATCACTTATCGGACTGATGGGATTCACATTATTGATGTCCACAATGCATTTATGACCAGACGTTAATTCAAGATATCTGTAATCACATTTTGACTAGTCAAAATTCTAATTTGAGGTATCTCTAATTACATTCAGACTAGTAAGAATCAATCATTGAGCTGTATGAAGAATCTAATTAGAAATATCTACAATTCAATTTTTCCTATCTGAAATGTGAATTCAAGATATCTCCATTTAAACTATGACTAGTCAAAACTTAAATTGAAGATATCTTCAATGTAGTTTTGACTAGTCATAATTTCAATTACACCTTTAATTCAACACATTTAAATCAAAATCAGAAATCAGAATCAGAAATACTTTATTGATCCCCGAGGGGAAACTCTTTCAAGATATCTTAAGTATCTTTTTGGATATCTGAAAACTAAGATATTACTAGTCAAAACTACGATGGAGATATCTTGAATTTGAGTTATTACTACACAACTGTAGTACGTCACAGTTCCCTTTGAGATATCTACAAAGGAGTTATGGATATCGTGAAAAGGTTATTTCTGAAAGCCGTTTCAACATTTGACTATCCCTAATTATATTTTACGTATCTACAAATGCATACTGACTAGTCACAATTACAATGTGACTAGTCAGAATCATAATTCAAGATATCTGCTATTGCAATCTGGCCTGTAAGAATGATAATTAAAGATATCTCCAAACACATGCACTGCAACACAATTGGCGATATCTTGAAAGTTTTGACTAGTCATTAATACATTGCAGATATCTTTAATATTAATCCTGTCAGTCTGTCATATGTTAAAATGGGTTTGCCACAGTGTGTGTATGTCTCACCGGGCTGTGTGTTGAGTCGGCAGGTGTTGAGGAAGTCAGCGGTGAAGTAGATGTCCACGTCGCAGAAGAAAAGCAGCACGTTGCCTCCCTTCCAGGCTCGGGCCCCGACGTCTAGACCCCGTCCCCGAGAAAACTCCTCGTCCAGCTGCAGCAGAGTGTAGTTCTTAAAATTAACTTCCCTGCAGAGACACAGAGACAAAGATGGTGGTGATGATTATGGTGGTAAGACAGAGAACCAGAAGTCAGTTTTCTTATAGAATGAGAAAATTAAACATTACAATTTTGCCAAATTCATTCAAAACAAAAAGAACTTAGTCAAACCCTCCTTGGTGAAACCGTTAATGTGACAGATCTGGAAAGAGAATATACAATTTATTGTCTTAAAACAAGTCATAATTTCATGGAGGATTATGAAGATATTTTTACTTTATTGTTACATATGTATAATATTTTTTCCATTTATTTTCCTGATTCCCAATATTTCTCACTTTATATAAGTGTTGTTAGTAACTAGTTGCTTCATTCCTTGTCCTGTATATCACTACTTTTTATGTATTAATTGCTGTTATTAATTAGTTCATGTCTATTTTGTATATGAAATCTAAATGAAAAAATTCTCCTATTCTACTGCACTTTTATTTCTTTCATTGAATTTGGGCCAACTTATTACTGCAAATGCTTTATTCAATTTAATTCAATTTAAATTTATTTTATTTTCCTTTTCTGTTGTTTTCATGAGTGTGTTTTTAAATGTTCTTTTAAATAATTTCTTTGCATTTCTTTGCCTTATGTAAAGCACTTTGAATTGCCTCTGGGTTTAAAAGATGTCATGCAAAAATACTTTCCTTTCCCACATTTTTTTCCCACAGAGAGAGAGAAAAGCAGAAGTAAGTGTTGATTGATGATTTATGTGTTGGTTGAAATATGTCAGAAACTGAATAAACTAATGCAGATATTCAACAGGTAATCTTGCAGGTCTGGTGTGCACAAGAGTCTCCATGCCCATTGTGCACCTCAGCTGGGAAATCTTGTTTTGTCCAATCTGCAGCAAAATGATCATCATAATCTGCATTTTGGTAGATTGGTGCCTGCACCTGTATAGAGCCGTAATCCTGAAGCTGGATTAACAACCAAGCAAAGTCTACAACTGCTCCAGGGCCTCAGATTCACTCTGTGGCAATAAGCTTCTGGTAATTTAATTAATTTGTCAGTTAGTTTGTTTCTTGTTTGGGAATATGCAGAACTAAAATATAATATAATGTAAACTTGAAATGATGACGTAAGTGGCTCCTACATTTTTACTAAATCTTGAGGCCCTGTCCTGTAGAGGGGCCAAAATCCTGTTTAAATACCTTTATTATTTCAGTTGATACTCTGCTCAAATGGTGCATGTTCCTTAATTTGTGTTTAATCAAATAACCACAAACCAGTGACAGTCTTTAAAAGTAGCAATACTAAAGTGTAGAAATACTTTGTTACATGTACGTGTCCTGCATTCAAAATCTTACTTAAGTAAAGGTAAACGTATTAGCATCAAAATATACTTAAAGTACCAAAAGTAAAAGTACTCATTATGCAGAATGGCTCCTTTCAGAATAATGTATATTATATTACTGGATTATAATTAGTGATGCATTAATGTGTACATCACTTTAATGTTGCAGCTGGTAAAGGTGGAGCTAATTTTAACGACTTTATATACTGCTGGGTAGCTTAACCTAATATATCATAATTTATTAGTTGATTTATATTTTGTATTAATAATCTAAATCTGCAAAGTAGTGACTAGTAACTAAAGCTGTTAGAAAATGTGGTGAAAAAGTGTTGTAAAAAGTACAATATTTGCTCCCAAAATGTAGTGGAATAAAAGTAGAAAGATAAAATGGAAATACTCAAGTAATACAAGAAATAGTAAGTACAATACTTGAGTAAATGTACTTAGTTACATTCCACCACTGCCATTTCTAGGACCCAAAAACGATGATGAAGCTGCCATATACGCTGTATCCAATGGGCAACAGAGTGGGAGGAACCCGAGGGTCAAAAGGGGCCCTTCGTCCAACTTCTTCCAAAAGTTCACATCAGTATGACGTTTTGTGGGCTGACTTCATTTCCCAACTCCTGCTCTTTTCTCGCGGATTCTGCTCATGATATGGACAAGCTTTAACCGAAAATTAATTGCACGGGACAACAAAGCATCCTCCATCACTGGCCTGAAGTTTATTCAAGGATGTGGTGAGAGTAAAGAGAAACAGCTGGATTCAGATGTGCACAGCTGTGGATTTTTCCTTAACCATAACATTTCACACTGTTAGTGACTAATCCTTTACTCATGCATACACAGACTCACACACACACACACACACACACACGCACACACACACACACACACACTTGCATTGACTTCAGATAGAAGATACTGAGGAAAAACTGGTTCACATGTCTCTGTTCGAGGCAGAACAAACAGGATCTAACCTCCTCCTTCATCCATGTTATGTTGGGTGACATAACAGTAGAGAGGCAGACATACATAGCTTTGTTAGAGGAAACCAGGATGACCAGAGGAAACATGGTTAGTTTGTTTTTGCCAGAGGCAGCTTGAATCATGTTTCCCACATTTTCATCTAACTGTTATGTGTGTGTGTGTGTATGTGTGAGTGTGTATGTCTGTGAATAATGTGTATCAGCCTATTTATTCATGTGTATTACTGTGTAAAGGCCTTTGTCTCACTCTCATCCTTTCAGCCACTCCCATAAATAAGATATAGTAAAACCCTGGGCCAGCAATTTTGAGAAATAAGTAAAACAGCAGGAACAATTACAAGATGTCTTGATGTAGCTGGCCATGTGCTGTGAGTCAACACGTCTGCAGTCAGAGTCTCCACGTCTGTCTACAGTTTATGAATCCAAACAGAGTCGATCTGTTTCAGAGTCTACACAGAGTCCCAGGAGAGGCTGACCCACCCGCTGGCACTAAACTGTCCACAGATGGCCGAGACAGAGCACAATAGCTATGTTTGTCTCAAACAATGTTAACGCAATAGAAGCTATATGGGGCGCGGAGCTCATTTGTCAGAGATGAAGAGAAAACTGTAAACTTTCAAGAGTAACGTCTGAAGTGACTGAAGAAACAAATATGTTACTTATGTTTTGCAAATTAACAAAATAAATGTGATAAAATTGAGATTTTGTGTTGTTTTGTTTAAACAACCACTTCGGTAGCACTTACATACACCAAACCTTCCAGTTTTATTCCTATCTATATTCTGAAGGTTTTTACAGAGGGGTTTGTTCATACATCATTCATAGTCTGATTTATATAACATTTTATTCCTAAAAATATGGCGAAAATTGATTTTTTTTATGGCTGTTGACTGTATTTTCTGATTTATGGAGTGATAAAACAGATATCCAAAATTCCCTCTGTAAAAACCTTTGACTCTAATATGTCAACAAAATGAAACAAGAATTGAATGAACCTGGCTTTATCCACTGTTCAGATTTCTGAAATGTATGCAAATGAGCGCATATTTAAGTACTAAGTACCTTATTTGCATATTTAAACATAACATTTCAGAAAACTTGTAATACAAAAAATACTAAGTAATCAATTGGGAAGTTTCATGGTGATATCTATTAGTTAAAATTTCTACCCTGTTCACCTGTACTTTCTTGCAGTAAACAAACACCACTAGCGTGGCTAAAAATCCACATACCAGCCCCTCTAAAGCTCACAAATTAACATGTTATACCTCATTTTGCACAGAGCCAGGCTAGCTCTCTCCACCTGTTTTCAGTCTTCATGCTAAGCTAAGCTATGCTAACCAAGCACTAGATGTAGCTTCATACTTACCTACAGACATGAAAGTGGTCACGTTATTGACCTAGCAAGAATAAGTGTAGTTCCTAAATTGTCGAGCTATTCCTTTAAAACAGATTTCTGGACAACTTGGAACCTTGTTTTACATTTTGGCACAGTTAAGTGAGAGCATTTACATGCTTGTGTTTGTGTTTGGGCCCTAAGAATAAACCACTTTGAATTTCACTATAGCCTTTATTTGATTTAATTTTGGAGGGAAACTAAATTTATGTAAATCTGCCAATATTCCTCACGTAATATACAGATGGAGAGGACATGGGGCTATGAGATATGCTAATATTTGCTGCTGTTTAAAGACAGGAAGCAGGAGGGAAATAGCTAGCTTGGCTCTGTCCAAAGGTATGAATCCAACTCATCAGCTAAAGCTGTTTTTACAAACAAGATACTGAATAATGTATAAATTTGCAAGCTTTTGAGGTGCTTGTAGGTGGATTTTGTTACCTTTAGAAAGACTAAGGCTAGGTTTTTCTCTGCCTGTTTCCAGTCTTCATGCTAAGCTAAGCTAACCATCTCCTGGCAGTAGCTTCATATAAGCATACAGATATGTGAAACTCCTGCAGTGATTTAAAAATTCAGCTGTGCGCACTTACATTTTAAGAGACGTGTAGTTATAAATAATTCATTAGTAGTTTTATGGTGGTGATATTTTCCTGGTTACCAATATTATTTAGGGGAAAATGTAATTATCTCTGAAATCTCCAGAGAGAAAAGGTCTATCTATTATTCACACTGTTAAGTGCATGGTGTGTGTGTGTGTGTGTGTGTGTGTCTGTGTGTGCTGGCCTGAGCTCATTAGGTGTTTAAATAATTCTCAGATATTTGTGTCCACTTACCCATTTTTTGAGTCTCAAAAAATGCAAACCCAACAGTATGAACACAGGCGCTACTATTGTGTGTCAAGTGGAAAAGTCAACTTAAGTTCTGCTATATCCTTGTTTTCTAAATTACTTTTTATACTGTGCTCTTTTTCTTCCTTCTCCCAGATAGGCATCAGCACCCTTATTATGGCCTAAAATAGTCAATTTGTTTACTGTAGGCGTGATGGCTGGTATCTAGTAGGGGCTAAATTGCTGAAATTGTGTCAGAGTGAGAAGCCTGTAAAGAGCTGTCATGTTGTGCCTCAGCAGCAGGTCTTATTCTGTTAGTTCTGCTCAGGACAGGGAGGGGAGACCAGATTTTCGTTCTGTGTCGCTTTTCTTTCTCTGTGAATCTGTGTCTCTGTGTAACCATTTGTATGTATTTGCTTGTGTGTGTTTATAGCTTGAGGACTGCAGATATGGTGCTTACTGAATGTGAAAAGTCTTGACTGTAAGCCCCTATATGTGGCCATATCCAGGCTTCTTTTCAGTCTAAACACGTTTCTGAGAGCATTCTTGCTTTTTAGCAATGCTAGTGGCATTGCTCTAGGGATGGCAATGTTGGTCAGTTGGTCGGCCCACCACTTGAGACAACAATTACATGGATTGCCATGACATTTTGTACAAACATTCATGTTCCCCAGAGAATAATACAAACATTCATGTTTGACACAAGAGAATAAATCCTAATGACTTTGGTGATCCCCTGACCTTTCCTCTAGCGCCACCAGCAGGTCAGTGTTTTCACCACTGTGATACAGGAGTTGATTTTACATGTATCGAGGTTCCCTGAATTGTACACCTCTTCACCAGCAGACAACAGACGGTACTGGAGCAGCATCATCTTCAAAGGCTGATTATCGGTCTGGGACAATAAACAACGTTTATACTAGTTAGCAAAACTTGCAATATGAATTGTTAATTAATTTTAAGTCGTTTTTTTTATGGCAAATCATTACAGAGTTTCCAGGGGAATTCCGCCCTCATTTGCATATCGTTACAAACATTCAACTTTATGAAAATTACATTTTTCGCGTCACTGGTCAGTCCTGCGTCGTCTGGAATCCCACAAAGCCTTGCGAAGTGATTCGCTCATGTCCCATAAAACATGAATGGAGCCAACATTGATCGTGTCGTGCCGCCTTCAGTGGGTCTTTATTGTAAGTTTTGTTCCCTGATAAATACATTTGTTTTCTGATGCAGCATTGCCAGCTGGTAGCGCTCTTCTATCTGGAATTTTTTAATGCCAGCAATAACTTTTAAACAACAAATTCTTCTTGCTTGTCTGTCACCTGTCTGCTGTTTACAGAGCAGGCAGGCTGGTGTATCCTCTCAGGGCTATTGTGCAGAAGAAGAAAAAAAAGCTTGTTTGTTACAGTGAGCTGTGGTATCAGCAGTCTGTGCATGTAATGGAGAGGTAAGTGCAAGCTATAAAAAAAATCACTCTCAGGCTCAGCTTGAGTTATCAACAGTGAGTAATTTACAGAATGGGCCTGTATTGGCCCTGGTCTTTAAAATGAATATTGGACAGCTTTCAAAACTCCTCTATGATTTGGCTATCATTTCATCCACTCATAATCTTCTCTCAGTCACCTTCTGGTCAACATTATCCTCTTGCTTCCTTAAAGCTTTCAGATGCCCTTCAGTATGGGATCATCCCATACTTCAGAGAGTTGTTGACCCATCTGTGAACTGAATGAAATGCCACAACATAACATGAAAGGCTTGTTGGAGAGGCTGTCGCGAGGTGTTACAAGAGAAAGATGAGGGAAAGGCTGTAGCTGAAGGAGTGACAGAATGATCTCATCCTTCCTTTCTCTGTCTGTCCAAATTTCTGATTCTTCTCTTTCATCTTAATGTACTACTTCCTTTGATATCCTTGTTGGTGCTCTTCTTCCATCCTCGGAAAATCTGTCTTTTTTCCAACTTAGCTTTGCTCTGCCATCTTATCTTCACACCTCTCCTCTAACTTCCTTTCTCACAGTTTTTCCCCTCAGCCATCGCCTCTCCTCTGCGTCTGAAGAACAGTACTTATTCATAGATATCAACTGGTATCGCTTTAAAACAGATCACTTATTCTTCTCTCTCCATTACACACAATCTCTTTCCCTCTCCCTCTCATGTATCTCTTCATCTTTATCTCACGTTATTCTGAATCATTATTCTTGAGCATGTAAGGCTCAGAAACTTACATGCCCCCCAATAGTTTGAGCCTGAGTTCAGGCTTTGAAGTACGGATGTGTAAGCAATATACTTGAAAGTTCAGCAGCAGATCCTATCTATTTTAAACGATATCCCTGGTGTCTGGCAGAATGCTTGAAGACTGAGGCTCAGATTTTCTGGAGCATTGCTGTCTATCTCCTGTATTCAACTTGTTTTGGCTTTTGTTACAGTAGAACTGGTTTGGCCTTTGGTATATACACCTAAATAATTAGCACCTGCAATAAAAACTAAAGCATTTTTTACCCTCATTTAATCCCAGAAAAGGTGTTGATAGGGGTTACAAAGCTGGTGGAGATCCAGGTCAATTTAGATCGCGTTTTGCCTCAAGTGGTTTATAATGGCTGTTGATAGTCTAATAAATGCTTTTTTTAGAAGAAGAATTTGAGCAGGGACACTGTGCTACTAAAAAGCAGAGTGTGACTGCATGTGATTTTACAAAAAAAAGAACAAATAGCTAGAGGTTGTTTGGGAGCAGACACAAATCAAACTAATTTCTAGAGGTGAATTTAATTTGTAGGAAGGGCAGTGTAGAATCAGATCAGCCACTAATGATGCCATCACTGCTGGGAACAGATATTGACCTGTTTGTGAGTGTGTGTGTGTGTGTGTGTGTGTGTTTGTGTGTGTGTGTGTGTGTGTGGGTGTACTTGCACTTGAACTGTTTCTTTGTGTAAACGAATTTGAGTTTTAGACCTTCAGAGTGAGGACGTTTTGGCTGACCCTCAACTCTTCTTTTAGGGTTTGGATTTAGTTTTTAGTGTTAAAACTGGAATTAGGATTATTTTAGGTTAAGAGCTGAACAAAATTAGCATTTGTTAATATTTGCATGCATGTGTGTGTGAGACGATCAGTCAATTAGTGTGATAGATTAGTTGGTCGATAAAAGACTACTGGGATAATTGATTAATTTGAAGTCATTTATCAAGTAAAATTACTCAAAATTGATTCAATACAACTTCAGAAATGTAAGGATTGGTTTGTGCTTATTGGATGGATTGTCATTGCATTTGGTGTTCGTGAATCCCCAGAAGATGAATCCTAATACTTTGGTTTATGACAACATACAATTGAGACTTTGTTTAGTGCTAATTAGTGTTGACACGCTAAACTAAGAAGGTGAACATGGTAAACATTCTACCTGCTAAACATCAGCATGTTATAATTGCCACTGTGAGCATGTTAGCAAGCATGCTGACGTTAGCATTTGCTCAAAGTACCACTGCGCCTAAGGGCCGGGTTATACTCGAGAAGAACTAGTTTGTGCGATGTGTTGTCCGACCACGTCTGAAGGCAGAAGTGTTTACAGATGTTCTGAATGGCCACACTCAGAGGTGTGGTGCAAAGCCAGCAGTTATAGAGAGGGCTGAGAGGCAATATCCTTTAACAATGGGGATACTCGCGCACATTTTCAGACTGTCTCTCCTGGAAGTTATTCACAGTGTTGTGCTTGTTTGAACACAGTTTGAAAAGTGACAGAAAATACTGTGTAAGGAATGGAAAAAAGGGCATGAGAGAGAAGTTCAAACCCTGCCAACTTTAAACACTTATTAGACTAAACAATTCATTTATTCATAAACAATCTGATAAATAACTGATAAATGATTTAATGACTCAAGAAAATAATCCTTAGTTGGAGCCCAATTGCACATGCACACACGCATGCATCTTCCTCTGTAAGCCTATATGCAGTTTGTAATTGTATCTGTGCGTATATACTGTATGTGTGTGTCTGTCTGGGTCCAAGAGAATGGAACCACAGGTAGTTATCTTCCAATGATGATTCCCCTTCATTTCAACCACAGTCTGAAAGCCAGATAAAAGAAAAGAGGAGTACAGAGTTGATTACAGGCACTGATTCACACCCAGATAAGCTGCTACATAACTGATGAATGCGTTGTTAGGGTGTGAGAAGAATACAAAAATCCTAAAAGTTCAAGGCAGAACTGCTGCTCAGGGAGAAAAATTACAGGAGAGTGTCTTTTCTTTCACTGACTGTACCTTCACTTACTTCTGCTCCAACTGCTTTTCATTCAGTGTTTCACTGAAAAGAATTCTTCCCAGCTAAAATAGTAGTTTTGTTGTATGTTTCTTCTCTCCATGTTCACAGACTCTGATTTTGCCGTCTTTACACTTCATGTGACGCTTCACTTCAAGTGTATTTAACGCTGCCTTTTTTTATCTTCACAGTTCCCCTTCAGCGACAGCAGCAGGCAGAGACACAGAGGGACAAAGAAACGCTGTGTGATACTAGAGATAGTCCAACTGATTCAAGGCCACACAAAAACCTTTGGGGCTGGGAAATCGACAAGTATCACCATAGCAACCCCCTCAGGGAATGTGTGGATCAATCCACAGTGGATCTGACTTCTGATCAGCTGACAGCAATCGTCTCCAGAGGTGTGGGTGTCGAGGTTCATGTAAGAGGTTTAGCATGAGTCAGGGATGATCACAGGCCTGTTGTAATTTATCTGTGTTGGCTCTCAACTCCTCCGTGTGGGTGGCACACTGCTCCATTATTCATCAGACAGATGACGGGCTGTGGCAGGACGCCGAGCAAGGAGGTGTGTGTGTGTTTTGTGTGTGTTTCATGAAAGACAGAGACAGTTTACAAAACATGAAGAAGAGAGGTTTCTGGTGTATGTGTGGAAATGTTTTATATAATAATAATATAGGACAAATAATAATAATAAATATAATATTTTTTACAGCGTCTGCTTCTGAGAGCGGGTGCATGACTGCAGCAGCATTTCATTACATAAATTGCATTCCGTATTCTGCGTTTGGCCTCTAATTCAAAGATCTGTGGTTCCAACCCACCTGGATGCATTCCCCAGAGTGCTGCGGACTTCGCTCATCTGCTCTTTCCCAAAATACACCACTGTCAGATGGACCCGGCCGTCCTGACGCACACAGACTTCCCTGTACGTACACACAAAGACACAGAGGAAGGGACATTATGGATGAAAGTGAGCAGGGGTCGATTACAAGAAGGAAGAGCTCTGTGATCAAATGAGGGTTTTTAAAAAGAAGGCCTTGGTTTGGAGGATTTTTTCTTTCAAGTGCTGAAATGATTAGTCCAACAACAACGCAGATAATTGATTGATAAATCAATTAAAAATGTTAAACATTTGCTGGTTTCAGCTTCTCAAATGTTATGATTTACTGCTTTTAGCTTTTTTATATCACTGTAAATTTGATCTCTTTGGGTTTTGGGATCTTAGTTGGACAAAACATACATTAAACAGACATCACCTTTGGATGTGGGAGACTGTTTCCTGACATTTATAGACTAAAGGATTAATTAATTAATACATACCCCCCCCGCCCCGACAATTTAATTGACAATGAAATCATCTTTTTCAGTTACAATCCTGGCTGTCCTCATTCTGACTCTACGTCAAAGCACAGGGAGAGATTGTATGCGAGTAAAAGAGGGACCAGGTGGGAGATGCCTGCAGGCACTTTGATGGAGACATGTCAAATATATCACACACGTGCTGAAGATAATTCACCTCCTCTCACAGCACACACACATTTGTCAGTGAGTTTTCCCCAGAAGCACATGGGGGAAAATGTCTCATAAAACACAACTACATGAACACAACATGCTTAAAAATGACTAAATACGTGCAGAGGATACTGAGTAGCCATGCATAATACAATTTTTACTGTCATTATAGATGCTGTTGTGTTAAAGGCTCTCTCTTAATGCCGGCATTATAAGAAGTAAATTGATTTTTTGCTGGGATCAGATGAGGCATTCTTCATTTTGTCACTGGGACCACAGAGTAGAAAAAAACCCCAGTTATAAATGTTTGCAGTTTGTTTGTGTTTCTGTGAATTTACATTTTATCTCTATATTCTGTACTTGGGAAACATATCACAGTGCATCATAAATGCTGTTCAGTCTAAATGTGAACAAAGAATATTTGAAAAACACGCAGTTACTCACCGTTATCAGCCCCTAAATACACACACACACACACACACACACACACACAACTTCTCCTGGTACACCTTTAATATGGATGAGGGTAAAGTGTTTGCTCAGCAACTCGCCGAGTCTTTCAAGTAAGTACACTTCTTGCCATGCTGTATATCAGCTACTGCTGGTCTGCCCAGGGGGGCATGTTAATGGGTTGCAACACTGCTACTAAGCAGGATTTACCATGTAAAAAGAGCTGTGATAAGCAGCAGCGGCAGCACAATAAATCACAGACATTAAGGAGGATGTTTCCTCATCTGACGGTGACAGACTGTGGAGGTGAAACAAGCACATTTTCTTATAAGCTGATGAGATTTGACTGCTAGTCAGCCCTTCATAGTTTGTCTTTATGAAAAAATTTTCATGGTTGTATCACATACAAGCCTGGATCTACTTGTGATATAATGTGGTATATTTGAGATGCTTATTAGCTATATGCATCAAAAATATATGTGAAACTACATTTCCTATGGTCATGTGGTGACTGATAAAAACTGAGCTGGGATCTGTACGGCCATCTTTGTTCATATTGTCTGAATCATTTAAATCGTTTACATTTTGATTATGCCGACCCACAGCAAAATAAATGTACCGATAACACTACATGTGCAGTTACATGTTAACTACATGTTCCATAAAAAAAGGAAAAATAGCCTCTGTGATGTAAATTTTTTTCCTCTAATCTCCCCCACTCCTTGTTCCTGTCTGCCTGATTAAATCCCCAATATCCCAATTAAAATGTAAAACTGGAACTGAAACTGGGTTTGAATAGCAGAGTATCACAGTTTCCTGAATAAGTTACATGTGTCACAAAGGACCATCTTGAATCATTTAATGTGGTGCTTCTGTTTAGGTCACATTGTTTGTGTGACTTTGCAATTAACAGCTGGAAACAGAGTAAAGAAATAATAAAAATTGAGAAAAGGTTCGATCACTAAGTCTCACCTGAAGTTGTGCATGAACTGTTTGAACTTGTCTGTGCGTCCGGACAGCGGGACAATGATGTTGATCGGGATGTTGACTGTGTCCACCCTCTCGTTTTTAACCTTCATCAGTGGTCCAAAGGGACGGAAGAGAACCAGGCGCCTGAATTCATTACTTGACTCCCCTCTGAAGGTCAGCTCGTACAGTGTCCCTTTGTCCTTCTCTGTACGGGTGATACCTAATGGGTGAGACACAGAGACATGAACTCATGACCAAACAAACTTACTGTACAGTGCCATTGACTGTGCTTGTTTTTTTTTTGTGATAATCAGTAGCTGTATTTATGTACAACTGTAATATACAGTATAAAACCCTGTTGAAAAGAAAATGCTTATTCGATTTCTTGCCAAAAATTTGATGAGAACATCAATACTACTCTCATATCTGTTCGTTAAATATGAAGCTACAGCCAGCAGATGCTTAGCTTAGGTGCTTTGAGCCAAACACTAACGTGAATGTCAACCGGTGGCACTAGAGGAAAAGTCAGGGGATCACCAAAGTCAGTAGGATTCATCATCTGGGGACCATGAATGTCTGTACAAAATTTCTTGGAAAGACATCCAATAGTTGTTTGAAATATTTCAGTCTTGACCAAAGAGGTGGACCGCCCAACAAACCAACATCACCATCTATAGAGCCACGCCGCTAGCATGACTAAAAATCTGCCTACCAGCACCTCTAAAACTCACTAATTAACACGTTATATCTTGTTCATTTGATCCATACAAAAACTGAAGTGTAAAAACTAGTAAAACTATTTGTGGTTTTACGAGGGGTTTTGTGCCCCCTGGTAAAAGCTACCTCTATGTATAATTTTTTTGTACAGATTAGTCAGGCTAGCTGTTTTCACCTGCTTCCAGTTTTTATTCTAAGTTAACTGTCTTCTGGCTCCATCTTCATATTGAACAGAAAGACAATGGTATCAATCTTCTCATCTAACTCTCTGCAACAAAGTGTATTTCACAAAATGCCAAACTATCCCTTTAAATCCTGTAGCTGCAAATAAACAACCACTTTAAATTGAACTTCGATAATAGGATTGTATATTGACACTAACTTACAGTACATATTAACTTACAAAGATTTATGAATACAGTATGAATGCAGGACAAAACGTAAATGTAACCCAGGACAAACATAGTGAGTGTCAGATTTTTGTTTCTGTGCCTGTAGTTCCTCTGTGTCTTTCTTTGTCACAGTGATTTTGTTTTTCTTGTTTTCTCCTGGGTGCAGCTTTTGTTTAAATCCCTTGAGATTTTTTTGCTTCTAAGTACCAAAGATCATGTTATTCCCAGTTAGTTTTTAACATCTAGTCTTGAAAATTATCTGAAAAATAAACTTTTTTTTAAGGGAACATCATTTTTAGCATCAACTTCGTCATTATTTTTTGTCAACAATTCTCTGTGATACTGTGTGTATATGTGGGGAAAGAAAGAGGACATATGAGGCCACAGGAGACATTGTCCATGCACTCAGCTGTTGCTGGGCAAAGAGCCATAACTGTAAATACATATTTAACACACCCACAACACACATACACTGAAAGAGAGGCTACTCTGGTCATCCAGACCAATTTTCTTGTTGGAGGTCTTACGTCAGCTTGTTCCTCCAGAGAGAAGTTGTTTTTCAATTACTCTGCTATTACAAGGATTATTACTTGCAAATGAACCTAGTGAGTTCGGTGGGTGCAGAAAGAAATGGGAAATGGAAAACAGAAAGTGAGACCAGAGAGAAAAGAAACGGACAGGGAGGAAGAGGAAGAAAACCCATCATTGGAAAGAGACACTGTCTTCAAAGACAGCTTGGATGACAGAAAAAGAGCAGACACACAGACAAGAGGGAAATAAAGGAGAAAGTGAAAAGCGAGTCAGAAAATGGAAAAAGAGAACAAAAAGATGCCTGTGGGCAAAGATTTACACTCTGATAGCGGTTTGAAATTAAGGTTGTTGTTAAGCTGGCCAGCTTCCTGTGATGGGAGGCCTGATTTCCCAGAGGGACACGGTAAGCTTTCATCTAGTAAATATGCTGAACAATTTAGACTAAATGCCTTCACTTCCTGTCTCTGTTTGTCTGTCTAACTGCACTTTTCTGTCCCTTTCTAAGGACTGAGCTCAGTGGTTGGCAAGTTCATTTTGCATACCTCCACTGTTTGTGTGCAGTTTCAGCTCGCTTGCTTGCTAATACAGTTCTGAAAGCTCCCTGAAGATGCTTTTGTCAGTCTGTCAATGTAAACTGCCTTTCACTTGTCTGGCTGGTTGGATAAATCCCTGCTTGTTCAAGATTTGCTTAAAAATCGATGTCCATTAAGGAGCATTAAGAGCAAAATATGAGCAGGAGGGAGTTGCTATTTCATTAAAAGCAAGCTCCACTCTCCTGCTGTCTTGTTGAGGAATTGTAGAGGCTGTTGTGAATACACACAGATACACACAAATGTATATACGCACATCTATTAAAATCACTGTTGCATAAACACACACTTAGATTACATAGGACCACACACAAGCTCATACACATGTAAGAGGCTCCATATAGTGACCTATGGCTCATTTCCTCCTAGACAGGTGCCCCGATTACTCACTTTAAAACCTCCACCCACTCACACACTGAAGGTGGTGACCTTCAAAGAGCAGAACACAGCAGATACACACACACACACACACACACACACACACACACACACTAAAACACCATGTTTAAAGGATGCTCCACTGCGAATGAGGAACAGCTGTGGTCATTTCCTGAGGTTGTGATCAAGGCTGAGCAGAACAAACTAGGAGGATATCCTGGCTGTACTTGTATACAAATACACTCACATATTTCTGACGTTTCAGGGATTCATGTAAAACAAAAAGTTCAAAGTAACCCAGGGTTGAAGAAGAAAGTAGGAAGTTATCTTTATGTGGTACTAATTTGTTTTCCCAATTACACTGTGGTGACAAATGTTACGTTATTATCTACAAGACAGAGAGTGAGGTTGCCATTAACACACTTTACTCAGAGCTATACGCAGTCCAATATAAACATCTGTTTTTTTTTCAAACATGTACTCTGATTGGTTAAGGCATCTTGTGATGGTTAAACCTTGGTTAGGTTCATGCAACAAAAGCACTTTGGTTAAGGTTAGGGAAAGATCGTGGTTTCAGTTAAATGTTAATAAACATGTCGTGTCTCGTGCTTCAAGTTACTGTGGACTTCTTCTGTATTAAACCAGACCATGCTCTTTCCCTAACCTAACCAAGTGCGATCAGTGCCTAAACACAACTATAAAAATGTTGAATAATGCTGTAGTTGATATGAGCTAATATTGTATTGGAAAATCTGATATTTTGGCAGGAAAAAATTAAATACATTGTCAGTGAATGTTATGCTCAAGATCAACATTTTGAAACTTGCCAGATACGTTAATTAACATTTCCTCAGGCGGCATTGCATTTCCTTTAAAACATATTTACTGTTGGAAATTAGTTGTATATAGATGTAATTTCTAGGAGACAGGGTTGACATTTGATGTATTCTCACCTTCTATGAAGTCAGATGGTGTGTACACTTTGCTTGTTTGAGTTTTTTCCACTGCACTCCTGCTGTCTTGCTGGGATGATGGCATGTTGAGGCTGTGCAGGGCCGTCTCCAGCACCTCCCCTAGCTCCTCTCTCTTGTCCTTCCTCACAGGCTTCTCCTCGGGGTGACGCGTCAACCCCATCTCCAGTTGGTACACCCTCTGCAGGGTGAAACTCTCAAAGGGCACCACCGCGTACTCACTGGGCAACCTGGTGCCGGCGGTCACCTCGGCCTTCGACAGCTGGCTCCGCAGGAACTCCTGGAGGACGTCTTGCTGGCTTTTGGCTCCCTGATCCTCCCCAAGACCACCTCCCTGTGATGCAGCTCCAGCTTCTTCTACCTCTGCTGGGCCCCCGGTGGCTCTCTTCAGGCTCTCCTGCACTCCTTTCAGCTGCTGGCTACGCTCCTGCAAAGCCTCCTTAAGTTGAGCTATCTGCTTTTTCAAGGAAGAGATGTGGAGGCGGTGCTGCTCCTCGCGCTCTTGGAGGAGCACCTGATAAGACTGAACACCGGGGGGTCCACCGATTTGAGCAGCCCCAGCTCGGCCTCCTCCTGTCCCACCTGCTCCTGCTCCAGTCATCGAGCCTGTGCCCACCAGGCTGGGGTGGTTGGGTCCAGCGCGGGGCAGAGCATGACTCAGTGGAGGGTCGTCAGAGTGCGGCGGACTGCAGGTCATCACATAGAGGATCGACAGGGAGCAGCAGAGGAGCACCAGCACACCTCCAACACGGGAGACCCAGGCTAGCATTCCACGCCGCAACATCACTGCATGTAGCATCAAAACTCACTCCTCTGAGTTAAACAGCCATCCACACACACACACAAATATCATGTAACCTCACACACTCCAGCCACGATGATAAGAGTCTATTATGTTCCATCACCCAGTGAGGAGGCCGGCTACTTATCAGTATGAGGTCATTTAATCTGAATTAGGTCATTGCCCCTCCACTGCCTGTGATTGTAACTTGTTTTGTCATTGGCAAAGTGAATGTATGAGGGTCAAAAGCTTGTAACAAACACTTTCTCCCTTTCTGTTGGTCCAATTAGCTCCATGGTCTGCAAGAAGACATCATTACATTGTTACATCATCTATCACTCATATGTGAGTCATCTGTTTGCATGTGCTCTGACTCTCTTAGTCAGTCCATAATGTCCTCTTCCTGTCTGCCCGCCTGTTACCAAGCACAGAGAAAGTGTCTCAGGAAACGTTTTGGAATGGTTGAGTATTCAGCCACATCAGCCTGGATGAAGCAGGGTGATGCATGGAGCAGAAATGCTACGTTTCATGAGAAAGCAAATCCTCGCTGGTCAGCGGTGGTTTCCTCATGTTGTTTTCCTTACAGAGAAATCAGAAAGGAGAGAGACAAAGAGGTTTCATTAGCGAGACAATCATTCTTAACATCTTGACCTCCACCAACTGTATCACGTCAACATTACTTGTGTAAGGGTTTAACTACTTTTGCCAAACTAAGCATTCCTTCAGGACTGCAGCTCCCGGAAAACAATGTTATCACTGATGGGTGAGAATATAAGTGCAAGGGTGTGTGCTTAAAAGTGTACAAATGTACACTTGTACACAAATGTACACAGTGTATGTGTGTCCTTGTGAGTGTGTGTTCAGTGGCTACAGAGGAAAGTAACTGGGACATATCTATACATCTGCAGTATCTATCTATACCTGCAGTATATATACAGTGGGTGACTTAATGTGTCATACTGCTAGACTGCTCTCTATTTATTTATTTAAGTTTTATTTAACCGCAGCGTCTCTTGAGATACATTATCTCTTTCGAGAGACCCGAAATGATATCCTTGTCTATTTAAAACCATTACATTAATCATGAAGCATTTTTAATGTGGTGTTTGAATGACTGATACAAAGGCAGCGATTCCAAATTAAGTTTCTCTGATAGGCTATTTTAAGCCTAGGGTCCAAAGCTCTGGGTGCTCCAGTTTCCTCCCACAGTCCAAAAACATGCAGATTAGATTTATTATCCGACCCTAAATTATCCATAGGCGTGATTGTGCGTGTGAATGGTTGTTTCAATCAGGGGGGTCACATGCATTAAATATGAAGATAGAGCCAAGTGAGGGTTAGCTTAGCTTAGCATAAAGACTTGAAGCAAGGGGAAACAACTAGTCTGGCTAATCCGTACAAAAACCGAAGTGTACAAACGACGTCCCTGCAAGGTTGCCAGGCAACCAGTGGATACTTAGAAAGTCACTGTGCCTGGCCAAGAAATGGTCCAGCACATAACAAGTTTAGAGGTGCTGGTAGGCAGGTTTTGTTACCTTTGGACAGAGCTAGCTGTTTGCCCCTAAGTACCTGATAGTGGTGTAAATGTTCTCATCTAACTCTGCCAGAAAGTGAATAAGTGTATTTACCAAAATGTCGAACTACTGCTTTAAAAATAAGACTACAGCCAGTTGCATGTTAGCATAGCTTAGCATAAAGACTGGAGTAACAGTAACAGGGGTAAACAGCTAGCATGGCTCTGTCCAAGTGTAACAAAATACACCTTCAAACACCTCTAAAGCTCACTATTTAACATAACTTGTTTATTAAATTTGTACAAAAACCAAAGTGTACAAACGACAAGTTATATATTTTGTTACCTTCTGACAGAGGCATGCCAGCTGCTTACCCTGTTTCTAGTCTTTATGCTAAGCTAACCGTCTCTTGGCTCTAGCTCCATATTTAGACATGAGAGTGGAATCAATCTACTCATCTAACTCTTGGCAAGAAAGCAAATAAATGCATTTCCAAAACACTCTATTCTTTTAAGGGAATTAGAAACAAAAAGGAAAGAAAAAGAATATTTCTGATACACAGAATTATGTTTCTTTTTCTGATCCTTATCTGATATTTGCTTTTTTTCTTGTGAAATACTTCACGCCTTTAAAAACCCTTCAAAAGAAACAATTCAAGATGGAAAAATCACTCGATGGTTGACTTGCTCACACGTCATGACTACAGTTAAGGCCATAACCTGTGATAAGGGGTCCCAAGCCAAAAAGGTGACAATACTGTGATCATCGACAAATATGGCCACAAAAAAAAAATAAGAGAGTAGATACTGTCTGATATCCAACACCAATACAGAAATGTGTATTTGCATGTGTGAATGTGAGTCTTGAGTATGTGTGTATATATATATATATATATATATATATATATATATATATGTATTTTGTGGGAAGGTGTTTCAGTGTATGAGTTACAGTATGTATCTGTAAATGTATCTCTGTGTATCAGTCTAAGTCTCTCTTGACTCCCCACACAGTCAGCTCTTTGACAGGGCTGCCTGAAACCGAGCCTAATGAAAGGATTAGTATATGGCAGGAGTGAATACTGGACTGTGCTCTAACAGACAGCTGAATCAGGAGAGACAGGGCGTCTCTCCAGCAGGACCTCCACTGCCGTCTTAGAAAATGTTTGAGGAGAGGCTGCAGAAAAAGTGGAAGCTGGAGAGCAAAATATGGCTGCTGTGATGGAGTCTCATCCATTTAATTACAGGAAAATCCTCATGATGTCATTGAATGAGTCCATAAATCCTCAGAAAAATATGGCATGAAATGAATGGTTTAATCACTTTCTCTGGTTGGTTCACAAGCAGCTCACATTATTCTTGTATCCATGTGATCACAGACTGGGAACCTTTAAATAATTACATCACTTCTCCCAGATGACTTTCCTGTTTTCATGACTTCCTGTAACAAGCTAGGCTTGCACTAATGCCAGTGAAAGTGACCACAAGCCATTCACACAGATTAAAGCATGCACTTAGTTCTGACATTGGGAAGGTCAATTTGCCTTTTTATTGGGGAACAAATGCATTACTTTGCATTTTTAACTACAGTAAGACTCAGTAGGAAGAGCAAATCACCATGTTTATACCAGTTATGAATTCTAAAATGATGATACAAGTATAACACATTTTCTTCACATATCTATTATGCCAATACATTTCTCTCTAAATATACAATCTATAACACAATATAAAATAGGCCAATCATTTTACAAAAACTTATTTCTATTATCGATTCATCTGTTGAATAGTTTTTCAGTTAATCATTTTGTCTGTAAAATGTCAGAAAATAGTGAAAAATGGAGCTCACGGTGATGGCTTTAAATCGCTGTTTTTGTCGGACCAACAACGATATTCACACAAGGATATTAAATTTACAATTATATACAACAGATAAAATAATCAAATCCTCACATTTAAAAAACTGGAACCAGTGAATGTTTTTCTTGATTGACTGATTTAAAGCTATTAAAAGTTGTGCTAAGTGTAAGTTTTCATTGATGGGTTGATTCCTTCATGTAGAAATTCATGGGAAATTCTGGAAATTCTTGGAGAAGGTCAGAGGTCACCTCCATTTAAAGGAACACTCTACCATTTTATAATACACGAGTTCAAGGACTAGCCTAGCTTAGCACAAAGACTGAAATCAGTGGGAAACTGCTAACCTAGCTCAGAACAGGTCATTTTCTTTATTAAAAGACTGTGCAGAACTCCCATTGGAAATCTGCTGTTTAAGTGGTAGGTGGATTTTTTTTCAGTCCAAAGCTGAAAAAATCCTCCTACCAAAACCTTAAGCTCACTAATTAACATGTTATATCTGAGTTGTTTAATGCGATTAAAGTAAATAAAAGATTTAGGTTAGCAAGACAGTCTTCCTAGCATTAGAGCACTTTTGTTTGTTTTTTTTGTTTGTTTACACCACATGAATCATATTCATGCAACTTTAGGTCTGCTCAACATCCACGCCCCCCCTGCAGTGGCTTTATAACCCCCCTGGGGCTCCCGCCCGCCAGTTTGATAACCACTGCTTTCAACAATTAATTTATTATTGCTGTCAATTTACTTTCTGTTGATCAACTAACTGACAAATAATTTCAGCACTAATATAAAATATATGAAATGTAGTATGCTAATGTCATACATGATATTGAAACAATAATGATGCATATCTGGATTTGAAAGCGCTGTATTTCTTCGCCTGTGACAGTGCTGAGATGTGTTACTTTTAGAAACAATCATCAAATGTATCACAAACACAATAGAAATACAGATCCCCTGTGGCAAAGTAGTTAATCCATGTTGTTAAATTACCAGAGAAAGCTTCATCACTGAAAGGAGGCTTGCGTGACGGAGATTTAGGAGAACAGACTCTGAGTCAAACCACTGAGTTTAACTGGGAATGAATGAGTTGATTCAGTCCTGGTTATTTGACTCCCCATGGGGACAGGCATGGCTGCAACACAGGAACACTGACAGCTAAATAATCAGGTTTAATTTTATTGGTGGTGTCTATAATTGCCTGCTTTGTGTTACCATATCATATAATGCTTATCTTGTGTTTGATATGGGAAATTTATATTTCCTTTACAGAGTGTGTAAAACAATTATTATATTAGAAATCATTAAGAAATCTATAAAAGAAATACTATGCATTTCCATTAAACTGAACTGTTTTTGCTAGCCATATTGTGTAGTTTCCTTGTGTTCCTTGGTGTTTTAGCCATCTAGCACCATCATTAGGTCAAAATTTAAATTTGTCCAATACTTTGGTTTATGGCCAAATACCTGCAAACTGGTTGACATTCTCAGCAGGCTCAGCTGTACTTTGTGTTTAGTGCTAAGTAGCTAATTTTAGCATGATAACATGGTAAACATTTACCTGCTAAACATCAGCATGTTAGCATTATCATTGTCAGCATGTTAGCATGCATGTAGCTCAAAGCACAGAGCATGGCTAGTGTGGCTGCAGACTCATGGTCTTGTTAACACTGTGAAGCGGTTTCTCAAAGACAATTTATTTCTGTTATCTGAATATTATACAGAAAACTTTGTTGATGATATACTTCACACAAGAACCAAAGAAGTCAAGATTTCCAGTAAACCCAAACTGAGAGGAAATTACATCATTTGAATGTGTGACTTTGTGTTTCCCACCTTTAACACAAAACTTGCCCTGACTTCACCCAATATTACGCACATTTGTTTGTACATTATCACTATTTTACAGTATATTCACAGTAGCAGCCAATTTCAACACAAACTGAGTGAATGTGACATGAAATTGAACAGTTCCTGTTTTTTCTCTGTGTGGAGTTGTGACTTCCCTCTCTAACTGTTGGCCAGCACCTGATAACAGTTTCCTGGTGTTTGCTTCAACCTTAATTCTTAACTGCAACTCCGACACAGCCTCTATCAAAGATCTCATGGAACCTCAATTGCTGAAATCTTAGAACTAATAAACCTGCATGCAACATAAACACTGTCAGGCTTGTTTACCAACAGAGAAACAAGGCAGAGGATACATTTTCTCCACTTCCTGAGATGACATAACTGATAAATGTGTTTTCCCCCATATCACATATTTCATTCTCTCTGCTAGAAATAGAAAGAGAGATGCATTGACGCAAGTGGGAGAGGGTCAGAGACAGAGATGAAATAAATAATGTCATAAAGAAGAGAAAAGGAGAGAGGAAAAAGAGAATGATTTAGTATTTGGTGGCCAGAGATGTTTCCAAAGCAGAGCTCTGCAGCATCTGGTTCAGCCTCCGAAATCACTTCCTCCCCTCCTGCTGCTGCTGCTTCCTGCCCATAGGGCATTTGTGTGTGTGTGTGTGCGCGCTTCAATTTGTTTGTATCTGTGTGTGTGTGTGTGTGTGTGTGTGTATCTGTTCCATTTTCAGCAAAAATATTAATGTCAACCTCTTAACACCTGTTAAAAGTGCTGTGTTTATCTTTGTGACAATGAGTCAGTGTGCGAGAGAAGAGAGAGTACTGAGTGAGGAATAGGAACAGCAGGGGTTTGCTGTCGGAAAAACAGATAATGATTTTCTTCTCAGTCCTCTGCCCCATTTCTGGTTGACAATCACACTAGTACAGCAGAAGTCACACACAGGTGACAGCTTATCTAAGTGTGTGTGTTCCTCTCTGTACTACAGCCTACACAGGTCAACCTTTAAATGTCTGAGGCATTTGAGAAGCAACCTTGTGGCCCCCTCATCATGACAAATGTAGCATCTCAGCCCTGCTGTCAGAGTTCAAAGAGCCGATTCTCTTTGCTCTCTGCTGGTATTTAATATATTCAAGCTCAAACAGGCCAGTCTTAAAGAATAATGTATGCACTGACTGAGACCATACAGCATACACTATTTTCAAAGGAAGACGCACTTTGCAGATGCATTGATTGGGAGGTTTTGAGTGTGTGTCTGAGTGAGTGAGTGAGTGAGAGAAATTTCAGGAAAGAGAGAAAACAGACCACAGAACCAAAAACCACAGAGAAGATAATGCATATCTGCTTTAAAGGATCTTATCAGTGTGTTTGCACGTTTTAGCCATAGACTGTATATATAGATGGACGACGCATCTCCACTTCCACCCCTTAAAACTGTAATGAAGGCAAAATATCCTGGATACGGGAACAGCCATCTTGCGCTTTTGATGTCATTTGGAGCCAGAGTCTGCGCACTACTGATCGGAGTTGGAGCCGCAGTATCGAGGTCCCGCCCATACACCCGGCCGACTCAATTGCGAGCAGAGCTCAGCTGTCAATCATGACGTGAAACCCCCTTTTTATAGCATCAAATAACTAATTAAAACCAAACTTATCAGAAAAAGTCACTGCGATAAGAACCACCTACAATGACAGAAATCATCTCAAAATGTATTTGACGTGTACTTTGAGTTTTTAGTTTGGCCCATGTCGCATCTGCTAACATGGAGGGGGCGAGGTTTATGACCCAGCCACCAGGGGGCGATCGAGATGTATTGGCTTCACTTTTGGGGAGCTGTCATGTCTTCCATTTTTTTTATACAGTCTATGCTTTTAGCTCTTTGACTGCAAAGTCCACAATTCACATTTTTGCTGACCATTTTCATATTCCTGCTCAAGAGTTTTAGGTTTTTAAAAGTCTTTTTCTTCTGTTCCTGGGAGCCATTGTTTTGCAATCTATTAGCAGACTCATAAAATTTGCTGGAGTTGTGTAATACATCAATCTGCATTAACTTTTTGCCAAAGTTACATAATCATTGCAAGGTTAATCAGTTTAAAGGGGTGCTCTATTGATTTAGTGTTGTACTTCCATAAAGCTGGGGACTTGAGAGAAAAAAAATAAAATAAGGGTGGTTAAAATCTGCTCAGCCAAAGCTAAAGTGGGATTTATAGTTGTGCATTAAGAGGGTAAGGTGTAAGGCAGACCTGGGCATTGTACGGCCCCCGGGCCACATAAGGCCCTTTGGTTGACTCTGACCGGCCCGCGTAAGGTTAATTGGAAATTACAAAATAAAAATGTTTTCTCATTTTACCTCATGCATGGACTAAAAATGCATTGCATTTATTTTGAAGTTGTTTTTATTCACTACGTAATTACGCAATACGTATATCAAGACGCGCACACGATTAGATCCTTGTCACAAGCAAGTGACAAGACGACTTTAGCCCTCAAAAATGTCCGGTTCTGCTAAAAAAAGAAAGGTAGATGCCGAATGCAGGCGTTTCAACAAAAATTGGACTGCTAAGTACTTATTTATTGAAGTCGGAGGTAAAGCCGTGTGTTTAGTTTGCGGGGAGCAGATCGCTGTGTTTAAGGACTATAACTTGAGCCGGCATTACGAGACGAAACACGCGGAGAAATACAAAAACTTGACTGATGCTGAAAGGGCGCGGACATCGGAAGCTTTGCTAGCTAAGCTGCAAAAGCAGCAAGGCTTTTTACCAAGCTTCACGCATCCAGGGATGCCGCAACCAAGACCAGTTTTCTGATATCCCACAAAATCGCTAAAAACAGTAAGCCATTCTCGGAGGGGGAATTTGTCAAAGAGTGTTTGGTGGACTCTGCAGCACTAATATGCCCTGACAAAAAGGCGCATTTGAACAAGTCCCGCTGTCCAGGCGAACCGTGACGAGAGGATCGAGGAAATTGCGGAAATTTGGAGCTTCAGCTGCAACGCGAAGTGGCAAGTTTTGACTTCTTCTCCTTGGCTTTGGACGAGAGCTGTGATGTCCATGACACAGACCAGCTACTCATATTTGTCCGTGGGATAACGGACTTCAAGATTACGGAGGAGCTGGCAGCAATGCGGTCGATGAAAGGGACGATGACAGGGAGCGATCTGTTTACGGAGGTAAATGCGTGCATAGACACCCTGGGGTTGAGGTGGGACAGACTGGCAGGTGTCACAACGGACGGTTGTCCAAATCTTACAGGGAAAAATGTCGGACTTTTGAAACATATGCAAGATAAAGTGACTGAAATTGACGCAGATCAGAAGTTGGTATTTTTGCATTGTATTATACACCAACATGTGTTGTGCAAGTCAGTGCTAAAAATTAACCATGTTATTGATGTTGTTAGTAAAATAGTAAACTTCATCAGGGCACGGGCATTGAATCACAGACAGTTTGTTGCACTTTTAGAGGAGCATGAGTCTGAGCATAGTGACATCGGCTACCACACAGCTGTCAGATGGCTCAGCCTGGGCAAAGTGCTAAAAAGAGTTTGGGACCTGAAAGCCGAGATTCGAGAGTTCTGTGAGAGGAAAGGCAAAGACATCCCAGAGCTCTCAGATGAGGACTGGATAGCAGATTTTGCATTTGCTGTCGATGTGACTGCACTGATGAATGAACTGAACACCAAACTGCAAGGAAAGGGCCTCTTCGTTCATGAAATGCACAGCCTGGTGAAGGCTTTCATGAGAAAGCTGCAGTTACACTGTAAGGTGTACGGAGCCTATGTACGTAGCCAACTTAGCTACACTGTGGCTAATGTGTACCCTCTCAAAAATATAAACGATCATGGTGGAGTTTGCTGAGAGTGAAAACAACGTGAAGCAAGTTTAAAAAAAGGCACATTTATTTCCTATTTTTCAGTAACCGACATCTAGCAAAGCCATTTTCACTGCAAACCTTCTGCTCACCACAATCACTGCGAACGAAACAACATAAATACGGCAACTGCACAAAGTAGTCTCATACTCAGTAATGAACTGAGGTGGACTTCTCATTGTTGATCATATCACAGCATGAATGAAATAATGTAAACACAGTTACTGTTAGGAATATAATTACAGCTTGGCCTGATCATGTACTACACGTCTGTCTAGCGGTGGTGCTATCAATGTGAGAAATCCAATGCTGAACTAAAACTCAATACTTACAAAGTAGGTATTTATGACAGTCTTCTTGTTATTCAGGACTGTCCCTATAAGCATTCAAGCTCCAAAAACACTCAATCCAACATTTCTCATAATGCAACCAATAGCGTTTCTTTGTTAGACCGTCCCTGACTGATAAAAGCCGGGGTCTTTCAAACTCCATGTTCAAAAATTTTAACATGTTTTGTAACAATTGTAACATTGTAACCCCAAGCTGAGCTAACCCCTGTTGACATCATCACAAACTTAACAAATCCGCTGGACACATTATAGCCTACAACTGTTTCCACAGTCTGACAAGTACTCAACAATGATGAGCAAGCTGATGTTGATGGGTACAATTAAAGGAGTTCCCCTTTAAGAGTTGACTGGTTTAAACAGTTTGCACATTACCTCACAATAACATAACTTTTGACAAAAAGTAATGCAGACTTTATGTTAAAAATGTTGAATTACACAACTAAAGCAAGTTTGGAAAAGCTGCTAAGAGATGTTCATATTGTACAGTAATTAATGGAAACCAAAGTACAAAAACAAAGTACATTAAATTTTCTTAATCGCAGTGGTTTGCAAAATGATTAGCTGTTATGTAAAGTATACTTTATTGGGCTAAAACATGCAAAATGACTGTTATGGTCTTTTAAAAATGGCAACTCTGCCTTCTCTTTAAACTCAGAAAGTTTCCCATCCAATACTCATCCAATGAGTACAAACACATGTTTATATGAGAGTACATGGATGCATTAATCTTTTACACAACACCACCTCCTCCCATACACACCCACTCTCTCTAAGTAAGTGGCCTCTGTGTTCATTACAAACAACATGATAAATCACAGCACCGTGCATGTTTAAACTCTGCTCCATGTTGTCTGTCTTTGTCTTTCTATCCTGTCTTCCTATAGCGTCTAGTGGGCTGTGTATATGTTACAGGTCAAGGATGGTAATGTGTTTATGTGCATGTTGGCCTCAGTAAATGTCAGGGCTTCTTCTTCTCCGACAGCTCTGGGTGAACCTGCCCTCCAGCTATCTCACTGTAAAAATTAGGAATGTCCTCTAGGGAGGAAAACAAGGAGAGCAGAGGAAGAGGAAGAGGAGAGATTAATTAAGATACATTTAAAAATTAGTGGGAAAATGGAGGCTGGTGAGAGCGTCAACTATGCCCACAGATTACTTGAGGGAACTATTAAGCAGGGAAGATCAGATACATGGTGTGAGGAGAAAATGAAGAGCAGAGAGAAGTCAGTATAACGTAACCATGTGGGAGGGAAAGATGGTGAGAGAAGCAGAGAAAGCTTTCTTTGATGTCTCTTGTCCCCTCAGGTGATTCTCCCTCCCATTCATTAGGGGCCGGTTTCCCCAGAACCTTCCTGTTGACGTGCCACCTGGAAGGCCCTTAAAAACACCACATTACACTCCTCTACTTCACTACAAGAGGCCCGTGTTACCCCCCCCTTATCTCCGTTGGTCCTTAAAGTGTCCCATTTCTTCACACAGTTGGGTTGGATTGTATCAGATGAAACTTTAATGGGCCCCATGGGGAAAATGGGTCATTGCAGAAGCAGAGAATGTAGACAGACAGACAGATACAGTAGATAGATAAAAGACACAATTTTAACATGTAACAAGAGATAAATGAACAATTAACACAGAGACACAGGATTAGACCTTGGAAAATGTTCATTTCTCTGTGTATAAGGGCTCCTTATCGAAAATGTTTGTTAATAGTGTGTGTTATAGTGAAAAAAAAGACTATTACTATATTTTTTTAACTCTAAAATGTCAATATTCTTATTGGCCTCAAATATCCAGTATTGGTTAGGCTGTACATTCGATATGTTGAATTTTAAGTTAATCACAGATATATTAGTGTATTTGTTGGCTGATAAATAACAAGAAATAGCAGTACAGAAATTCCAAACATGTGTTTAAGGTAATTTAGAAACAGTGCAGCAATGACATAGTTTGTTCATCAGATGGCTGTAAAATGTTCAGCTTAGTACATATCTTGGTCACAATTCAACCAAATTTAAGGGATCCTTATCAAAATGTTTGTTTATATTATGTGTTTATTGGCAGATATATTTTCTCAAATGTGGATCGCAATATCACCTTTAAAACTCCAGTAATTGCATGGCTGTTATCAAGAACATGGAGAAGTGCTTTGTTAGCATTTAAAGACAGAAATAGCATCTGTCAGCCATCATAAACAAGTTACTCTGATTTCTTTCCAAAATAAAACACAAACATTGATTTTAGTGTCGGAGTCAAAAAAACTGATTGATCTCTTCCATAAGCCAATGACACAATGACAGCCAACACCCAATTCTACAATGTGCTATATACTGTATGTCTCTGCAGAGAGGGGAGATTAGTGGGCACTCCCTCATTCAGTAAAACACAATAAAAAACCACAATACAATTCTGACACAGCTCATCTCTGCGTAATTACGGTGGAACATAATAAATCTTAGTTTGTACAGTGAGACAGTCTCTCTGTCACATGCTTCACAGTTTCTGATAGTGATTTTACAAGAGGAACATAATGAATAGCTGATAATAGAGATGGCGAGTGAGCTAACAAATTAAGGTTGACACAAAATAAATAAATCCAGTGTGTCCGCAAATCTCAGCCATTCACCTGCAACACACCATCATAACTGCACATCATCGTCACCTTTGTAATTCTTGCCACTTGTGCAACAGAGGTCCCCTGAATCTATCCTACGGAAATGTTTGGCAAGCAAGATGTGAAAGACATTAACAAGTGCCAGCCAAGTTCAATCAGAGCCAGAGCTCATTACTTCCCTCTTCTCCCTGGACAGCAAACCACCACACAGACGTTAAAACCAGGCTGAACTGTAGCATTTCTCAACTGGAGCCTCTTCGCATGCAAAAGTGTACAGCTTGTGGTTTGGCTTTTAGCAGTCAAAACAGGTCTTTGTATTGTTTACGGCAATAATTGTGACTGAACCAGCTCCAACCTCTGCTGTTGATAATTCATACCGGTTTACACGAGTGATACTGACAGTTAGCCCTAGAGGCAATATACCTTTCAGTGTCATTCATAAGCTCTCCATTTAATTTAAAAGATTTTTATAAACTGGCATTTTCTAAATGAGCAAGGCCAACTGTAATATCATCAGAGGTATTTTTTGTATATTTGTCAATATGCTGCAGGGATGTTACGTTAGCGCCATTAAATTGTTACTGGGTAAATGTCCAATGAGATTCTGTTATCTGATCTGTGAAACATGAGAATACATGTAGTCTGCACGGAAACAGAAAGTAATAACACACACGCACACTCCCAGACTCATAGACATGCACTAAAAACACATGTAGGACACACAAACACACACACGTATTGAACTTTATCTTCCAGTCACAGGAAGCACATATATGTCATCAAGTATCACATCAATTTTTCCAGTTAATCACTCATATAGGGTAAAGGAATATACAGTAATTTACCCTGAGTATACAGTATGTATACACTCTGCAAAGTCTTTCTCTTCTCTGCTTGCTAAACAACTTCAAATCCCACATAATCTCCAGTTTCATTCTTCCAATATGAGAAAAACAACTCTGCCAGCTTGCAAACCAAATATTTCAGGGGTGCTAGGTGCCTGTTAGTGAGTGCACTAAGCAGGATTAGAGCCATTTTCCTGATAAAACCTCCAGCTTGCTCAGTATGCTGTGTACTGTTTGTGTGTGTGTGTGTGTGTGTGTGTGTGTGTGTGTGTGTGTGTGTGTGTGTGTGTGTGTGTGTGAGTGAGATGCAGAGGAACATTGTGGAAAAGAAGCCTGCACTTTCACTGAGTACATGTAATTTTATTATCTGGGTCTACCCACTAGAAATTATTGTGGGCGTTGTTTTTATTTTTTATGCCTCCATGTGATTTTGCTTTCAAGTGACCTAAAAACATGACTCATAGATTTATAACCTGGCTGGTCTTTAATCAAATTTGCCATATAGACTGTTTCATTTATGTTAAATATGACAGAAAAGTGTGCATCCACTCAATGGATGAATAAAACCTCCTCAGCACAATTCTCAGTGAAAACGAATAAGCACTTAAACACACAGAAAATCAAGTTATACTCACATTTAGACACATTTTTGCCAAAATCTGCTTTCATAGTCCATAAAGTGCGCTATGGGAAAAATATGACTTGATTTAACCTACAATTGATAGCTGTTTTTTCTTGACTGCTCATGAAAAGTAGCTGGATATGTCCTACAAACACAATAAACTTAAAAGTTAACATTGAGCAGGGTGAGAGTGATCACCACAGGCGCGCTATTTAAGATTTTGTGATTATTATTTTTACATTATCGCCAGGCAACATTTGTAGGCTAGTTTACAGTGTTAACAAGCCCTCTCACCCGGCCAGCTTACCTTGTCCCAGCAGCCGTTGCTTCAGAGCTTCAGTCCATCCTGAGTGGAGGTTTTGTCCCGGTGCTACGGCTCCGTCCCGCAGCCCTTCACCGGTCTACAACTGAGCCGAGACTTGCGGAGTGCAGGAGCTGGTGTGAGCGTCTGTAACGCCAAGTAGCGTGAAGCCTGCCGGAGAGAGGCAGAATGACACCGGAACATCAGGGGTGCTGCCTTCAAAATAAATAAAATATACTGGACACATTTCTGAAACGCCAAATAGGCTAATCGTAAATAAACACACACGACTTTATCCTGGTTAAATCACACATGGATTAAGAGGTTTAGCGTTAAATATATTTTTTGACTAGCTAGGAGTTTTACTGGATTTTAGAGCGTTACAGTATGTTTTTTTAAATAGATTTTAACTGTTTTAAATTGTTTCAGTGTGACAAAGAGTAGACAATGAAATACGCCTTTTCACTTTTTTTGCCGAGAGTTAAACTGTTATCTTAACTGTTAATACTGGAAGCAGGGGGAAACAGCTAATCTAATTTAGCTAAATTGGCACTGTCCAATGGAAACAAAATCGTCTACCAGCACCTCTAAAGCTCACTGATTAGGTTAACACTGTAGCCTATATCTCGTTTGTTTAAACTGTACAAAAAATTGATTAAACTATTGTAAAAACAAAAATTTGCGCTATTAACGGCGGTTAGGTGGTGGAATATTTCTTGTAGTCACCATAAGGTTGCCAGGCAACCAGCGATGTCTTCCGGAAGTTAATAGAAGCTAGGTCTTAACTCTCGCGAGATTTAGGTTTAGGCAACGAAACTACTTGATTAGGCTAGCTGTTTCCCCCTGCTTCCAGTCTTTATGCTAAGCTAAGATAACCGGTTTCTGGCTCTAGCTTTATATTTACCTTTTCAAACCATAGGAGTGGTATCAATCTTATTATCTAACTCTCAGCAAGTAAGCAAATTAACCGATTTCCCAACATTTCGAACTATTTCTTAGAGTCATAAGTCAATAGCAATAACGAATTATTGCTATTGACTTATGACTCTACGACAAAGGTAGCCTAACAGTCTACAAAGCATCACCCAAAAAGCACAACATGATCGTTGCTGTAATACTACTCACTAATACAGCTTTTTAATTTTTTTGACAATATTGAATAATTGACCAAAATAAATGTATTAAATTTATCCTGAAAATGTGAAATGGAAATCAGTACTATTAGTTATTTTCATACATATAATTAATTTTGACTCTGAATTGGGTCTCTAGTTGAGTAATCTACCTTAGATTATGAAGGACAGTGTCCTCATTTTTCTTTTGTTCTGATCTCATTAAAAACCAATATGTAGAAAAGTGTTAAAGTTGTAACCCTTCCCTTTGCCACAAGCTGGGACATTTGATGAAGGTGACAAAATACGGAAATTACCATAACGCATTATTACACCAAGTAAGGAAATAGTTCATGTTTAATATGTGATAGGGCTGTGTGTAAACAAATATATATCCATTTTGTTTGGCAATAAGTCTTTCACAGACATAGAAATATTACATTACTTTTGGGGTCAATTAGACTGCTGAGACGTCAAACTCCCTGTTAGACCTCTTTGTAGTGCTGCATAAAAAGTACTGTCAACACCAATCTCAGATACAGAGCATACATTGTATTTAACTGTGTTTAACAGCTATAGTCTCTGAGACCCCAAAAAGAGGACCCAGTGCCTCCAAACTAACATTTGGGTTAATGCCAATGTAATGTTTATCCATCCTAAAAGAGTTGTTCAATGTGATCTGACCTTATTCACTGTTTACGTGTTAGTCTTGTTAGAAATTTGTAAAGTTCACATAGGCTTATAACCCCTCATCAATTTATCAACAAATACGCATCTTATTTTGAAGGTTTTGAGCGGAAGTCCCGTTCATTAACGTGGTGAACTTGACACTAGCGCTCTCTCCGTGCAGGGTCCGCCGGTCCACCCAGCTCTCCGCTTCCCTCCCTCCCTGCTCTCACATAAAGACACCCTTGTTAGTTGATTCAAGACGCCGTTACAGCAGCAGGAAACACTACTGGCTTTCATTTCCAGAGCCAACATGTCGACATAAAGATCCATCTTAATCTGACCTGACGACTGGTGTCTCAATCAGGCAGGAAGTAAATACAAAAGTAAATAAATAAAATCGTGTGGATTTCAGTTGTAATTGTGTGGTGACTCCTGTTTGACCAGAAATCACAATTTTCCTCTAAAGACGTATATGTCTGTGATGCCAAAGAGTACAAATGAAACTACCTTATTACCATTACACAGTGGTGGAAGAAGTAGCCTACTCAGATGTTTCAGCAATACCACAGTGTAGAAATACTAAGTTACAAGTAAAAGTTTTGCAAAATTTTGCACCAACATATACTTAAAGTGCCAAAAGTCCCATTTTAGAAAAACGTATATTATATTATTGGATTATAAATATTGATACATTAATGTGTATATCACTTTAATGTTGCAGCTGGTAAAGATGGGGTTAATTTTAATTACTCTATACACTGTTTTTGAATTTCCCCATGGGGATCAATGAAGTCTTATTTTAACCTATGTCATAATTTATTTGTTGATTATATTTTGTGTTATTAACATGAATCTGTAAAGTATCTAGTAACTAAAGCTGTCAAATAAGTGGAGTAAAAAGTACAATATTTAGGAGTAGAAGTATGAAGTAGCATAAAATGGAAATAATTAAGTGTAGTATAGTATCTAAAAATAACTTAGAACTCACACCTTACCTCTTACCTCAGAAAGGATTGACAAGCCACATCCATGGTCTACAGAGCCAGAATAATGCAAGTTGGGGGTAATTTTGACCTTTGACCTCACATCATGACACACATTCCAAACTCTTAAAGCTGATATGATAATGCACTCACACACAGCCATACGCCCGCCAGGGTAATGTAATTTCCATTTAGACCTATAAGATAGACAGACTGTCATATGATATGAGGAAAAATGTACATGGTTAGGTAAGGCTGCCTTCAAACTCTCGTATATGACCAGATAATGTTAGACCACAAGACCACCTGAGCATTAAAGTATATATTAATTTGAATATTAATTAGTTAATATAAAAATCATCTGCTTTGAACAATAATAATAATAATAGATAATTGAACTTTGACACCAATTTCTTTATTCTTAAAATTACATCTACTTCCTCTCCCTCATTGAAAAATCCAGAATCTGAATATGCAAATATTGCTCATTACAAAGGTTAAACTGATGGACAAAACGTCTCCTACTTCACTGAAAAGTCCATTCTCAGTGTATGTGCACTGGCAAAATCATGCTCCTATGAAGACGTCATGTAAACTGGGATTTAAGGTGAGCACAGAGACACTTTCCCCCTTGATGAATGTGTAAACAGTCTTCTAGTATCAAACTCTGCACATACATCATTCTGCACAGTGAAGCTCAACCATCCAAATGACATAATAAGAAAAACACATTTTTGAGTGGAGGGGGACTTTAAATTGGGCTGTAGGATGATCATCTTGAACCTCTAGATTAAATTGTAATTTAAATTCCTCTAAATTGATCATACTGCTGGTGATGTTTGCTAGCACAACATTTACACTATATATGCCTCAAGTGAAGCATGTGTGAGTGTGTGGTGGGGTGAACTGTCCTAAATGTAGGTAACATTGACATAAACATCATATTCTCATATACGACAAAATAGTGACCCCACATGGTTGACTATGAAACTGCAACTCCCACAAAAGTGCACCAGAGGAATGATTCAAACTAATAAAGTTCAGTTTCTAGTGGATGTCATGATACATCAGATGTCAGTAGGTTTGTCTCTTTCTAACATGCCAATTTGAGTCTTGTGCTTTATTTTCCGTCTCTCCTTACCTTGAGGAGTTGCATCATTTTTTTCTCGGATAGACTGCGAGATCTAGGAAGGCTCTTTTCTCTGCACAGTCCTCCGAGACATATTTGTGATGAAGGGCGGCATAAATACACCCGAACCGAGCAGCCGAATTTATTCCTGAATGAAGCCTCCGGGTGTTACCTGGTGTTCTTTGAAGACTTGCAGCATTTACTATTACAAAGCAGACAGTCCTGGAGAGACTGGCCTGTGCAGACTCATCATAGTGTCATCATGCATGTTGGATGTTTTATGTACAAAGTGATAACAGCAGTGTCAGTCTACACAAGGGGAAAAAGGCAATTAGGATCAAGGATGTGAATGTGCCAGCATGTTGGAAACAATGTCCTGTGGGCTTTCTGCATCTTAACGAGGCATGAGGGAATCACTTTGTTTGTTCATAAAAGATGGGGCATATACAGAGGCTCCTTGACACTGGTACAGAAATGTGAGATAAAACAGACGATGAAAATGAATCTCAGAAACTAATCACAGAATATATATAGATTTTTTAATAATAACCGTCTTAACTCATAAAAAACTAAATACAAAAATATACAGGCAGCTCAAAGTAGAACTACAAGTCAAGCCTTAAATATTACAAAAGCAAGCTCTCTGGAAAGAGGATATCTACTTAATATGGGCAAGGTTTAACCGTTTAGTGCACTAGCTTATGAAGAACATCAATGAATGTATGTTTTAATAAAGTGAGAAACTACAGTAGCTAGCTTGTATTATTCATACTAAACGCACAATTTCCCTAAAGCGGAGCATTTTTCACATGTGAACAATAATGGACACGCCTGAGGTTTGTCTTTAATGCATAGGATGTTTGGTATAAATCAGCAACTAAAGCAGTGTTTCCCAACCATTTTGACTTGTGAACCCTTAAAACAAATCAATATCTACTTGTAAACCCCTCATGAAAGCATGACTTGTGAGCAAATCAACCAGAGTTTGATGTTTCCTTCTTAAATTGTTTCATTTGAAGGATTTTAGAGTGACCAAGAAGTAAAAAATATCCAGGATTTGACAAGAAAAAAAAAGCAAAAAGTAGAGAAATAGCTGAATAAATAAACAGAAGTTTGTGTAACAGAAATATAATTTGCATTTTCATATATTTTTGTTCATCTTGTGATGCTCCAGAATTATCCTCAGGTTGGAAACCACTGAACTAAAGTGAAAATATTTTACTTTGGTTTTGTTCAGCCGTGCCCACGTGAAAAGATGGGTTGACATGTTTCCTCGTCGTTGTGGTGTCCTAACCCTTAAAGTTCTGAAAGATCTCTGCAGCGTCCAACCAGGACCTGAAGCAGGCCAGGCCTCGGTCTCGGATCTGTTTCCTGCCCTTGTCTGTGATCACGTCGCCGTTCTCCTTCACGATCACCAGTTTGGGCACTGCTGTGATCTTGTAGCGCTGCTTCAACTCACTGAGAGAGAAAAGAGACGAAAAGAATGGGATTTATTACATCTAAACTGATGCATTGTTATGCAATCAATTAAACCACGCAACAGTATATAAAATAGCTTGTATTAGCTCCCCCTTGGTAAGCTTTAACTTAAAATGCTGCTAACATGTTAAATCATCATTAACAATGATCCAGTAACGTAATATATAATAATATAACTCACAGATAAATCTGCTGATAATTTCTCGATTGTTTTGTTTATAAAATGTCAGCAATTGGTGAAAAGTGCTCATTATAATTTCCAAGAGCCCAGGATGATGCTTTTAAACTCCTTGTTTTATCCAAACATTAGTCCAAAACCAAAAGATATTCCGTTTACTATCAAATATGACAACGACAAGCAGCAAATTCTCACATTTTGGAGGTTGGAACCAGAAAATATTTGGTGTTTTTACTTAAAAAATACCTGAAACGATTAATTGAATATCAAAATAGTTCAAATTAACTTGTCGATCGAGTATCAGCTCTCGTACTTTCATATTTCTATTTTATGTCTTTCTACTTGACTACATTTCAGAGGGAAATATTTTACTTTTTACTCCACTACATTTATTTGACAGCTATAGGTACATGACACTTTACAGATTCATATTTCATAGGATTAGTTTAAACATTTTGATGCATTGTTCTTGATTTAACTACAAAGCGGTATACAGTATACTGTATAAGAAATACTGTTAAATTAGCTTCCCCTTGAACAGCTACAATATTAAAATACTGCATACACAATTAAGTAAAGCTGAAATAATTAGTGGATTATTCGATTAGTTGATCAACAAAATAAATAGTCAGCAACAATTTTGATAATGGATGAATTGTTTCACTAATTTTTCAAGCAAAAATGCCAAAATTCTCTGGTTTAGCTGGTTTTCTTACTCTTATATGAGTGTAAACTGAATATTTTGAACTGTTGGTCGGACAAAACTAGACATCTGAAGACGGCATCTTGGGCTCCTGGAAACTGGGATGGACAGATAATGAATATAATTGTTCGTTGCAGGCCTGGCATTGTTATTGGTTAACTGGTTAACTACGAAGCAGTATATCATTAAAATATTTTGAAATTACCTTCCCCTTGACCAGATACAACATTAAAATGCTGCTTATACATTAATACATCACTAATTATAATCAAAGATGATATAATATACAACACAACACTGACAGTCAGTGTTACCTCCATAGTGAGTACTGTTTTGGATACTTTAAACATTTAGCTGGTAATACATCTGTACTTTTACCTTAGGTACACTTTGAATGCAGGACATTTATTGTTACTTTTACTTAAGCAAAAGGATCTGAACACTTCCTTCACCGCTGATGCCTGACCTGAACATTTGTATATAAGAGGACAAGCATATGTTGTCTGCACATGCTACTGCATGTCCACAGATGCAGGTTTGATTCTGTCATAAACAACACACTTGTCCACATATTTTCAAAACAAAAGATTCAAACCAACGTGACATTCAGAGACAAAATAAATACAATGAAATAAAACAAACCATAAAACTGAACAAATCAATCATAAAGTCACTTTCACTATCAGCTGAGGAAGGCAGTTTGTCTGCTCTGCACTTAAAACCTAATCCCTGAGAGGGGTGACCCTCATAAGCATTTTACATAAGATGGAGCACAGGCTAATAGGCTGTGCAGACAAGTGTTAAATCCTAATAAGGTATAAGACAAATCAAGCCCAGTCAAGTGCAGGTAATTATTTGTATTGAGTTTTAAAATGTCTGCGTAAAATATATAAATGAAGGTGAAAGAGCTAAGGGAAACATTCATACACTTTATAAGTTAAACAACCAAACGTCCATTGACTTTTCATTAGATTTAGACACTTACTGTTTGTAATCATCCGTCCAGGGCAGAGCTAGCCAGTCTCCGTGCATATCATGATAATATTCAACCATGTCATCTGACGACTTGTCAGAGGACACGAAAACTATCTCAAACTGAGCAGGAGGTTCGCTCTCTTCAACCAGTTCCGTGTAGAAATCACACAGGATAGGTGTGAAGTCTCGACAAGGTGGACACCATCCTGCAGAAAAGTAGATCCCCACCACTTTATTCCTCAACGCCTCTTCAGGCTCGACGAATTCCCCGTCCTTATTGAGGAGTGTCCGCCCGGTAAATACCTCTACCATGCCTACTAAAGTCTCACACACACTTCAAATTAAAGAGTCCGGGAGATTTGACAGCTCTGAGTGTCGTTTTAGCTCATATTTCCGAGTTTCAACACGTCGACGTTGGTCAGAAGAAGTGTCAGTTTCTCCTACGTTCCTGTAACGTTGATCTTTCTGCAAAAGCTATTTACAGCTAATCCTGTTAATCACCTGCGGACCAATGAGGACACAAGAAGACAGTGTTGTAGTTCATTAGCCATGTGGGTTTCCAGGGGGGACGCTGCATTCAAACGCTGCTCGTATGCTAGTAATTTCCAGTACAGCTGCGGCGCGACGTCTCACAGCACTTTCAGGCAGCCCTGACATGCGCATGCGCAGAGCCACATGAAGTGATGTTTTGTCTCGTTTCTCACAGGGGAACCTGGCTGCGGATATCAACCACAATGGTCATCCGGACACGGGAAATCACGTGACATCAACGGCCGGAAGTGATAGCTTTAAAAAAAAGATTGCTTTTTGAAAACTTTCAACTATGTTTTCCATTTGTTTGCAAACTTTATTTATATGCTGTTTTTTACTGACACCAGGGGAGTTTTTCCTTTCCCATCATCTCTGATTCATTTTTAATCTTTATTTGAAATAATAAAAGTATAAAGTTTTTTTTATAGACATTTGAAATTCTGGGTCTTTATTTTGTACCCACCTAATTTGAACAGAAAGGAAAAGTTTGCAGAACTTGTAAAAGACATCAATTGTCATTTGGCATAATTACATTAATTAATTTAATTTATTAATTCGGCATGAGTTACATTAATATTCCACTATAACCAATTTGTAATGTTTCGATGACCATACAAGGTCATACACTTTGTAACTTAAACAATTTGTAAATTACTGAATTTTACTGTTAAGCTTAATTACTTGAAATCCATAACAGGCTACAATACAAATATTGTTTACCAGACTGAAGATCAACATACACTTCATGACTAAAAGTATGTTGACACTTGCATTTTAAACTGAAACCATTTAACAATGTACCAAAACTCCTAATTTGGAGCAAAACAACTAAATGCAATGAAGAATAGTGCCTGCCCAAGTACTAAAAGGCTATTATTTCATAAATTCTTTGTCATTCTTAATCAAGCCACTTCTTCTTCTACCTCCTTCTTTTTGTTCCAACCCTCCTCCTCTCCCTCCATCTTGCTCTTGATGTCCTCCCCGTTCCTCCCATCCCCATGTCCTCCCATTTGTAGGAGAAAAACAAGAGAGAGGAGGTGAGAAAAAAGATGGGTAGGAGAGTGAAGGTGTCCTTTTCATCCTTTTTGTCCTCCTCCTCCTTTTTTTACTCTGCAATGCTGTCCTCCTTCCTCCCGCCATTCTCCTTCATTCTACCATCTTACGCCTCCTCCTGCCATTCAGTTTCCTGCTGCTCTTTCTTCTCCTCATCCTCCCGCTCATTGTCAGTCTTCATTCTTCTTCCTCTTGTTCTTTATTCCTTCTCTCTCTTTTTCTCCTTTTCCACCTCCTGTCACTCCTTTCTTCACTTCCTCTTCCCTCTGTTGTGCAGTTTAAAGTTTGAGTGAAGTAAGATGAAACTGTATATTTCTTCACTGGGGAAAAAAATTACTTTTTTGCATCACAAAAAACAGCACTGCTAAGAAAGTACATGAATAAAATGTCTAAATATTGTTTGGTGTCTGTTTATAAAATGCTGTTATATATCTGAATCCAGTTTAACTTCATATTTAGAAGAAAGAACTAAAACAACTTTAAAGTGTGTCTATCAAGAACATTTAGAGGTTAGTGAACTTCTATCTGTCCTTTTTGCTTTAGTGGAGTGGACTGAGGTCATTTGGAAAGAAACCCGGCCGCTCTTTCTGCGTGAGCATTTGCTGCCCATCAGTGGACTCAACTGCTGTGTTGAAACACTGAAGGGACATTTTTTGCAAGGAATTTTTCTCTCCCAAAACAATTTCCACCAACATGACCTCTAATTCCAATTTATCCAACATGCGACGGCTGGTGGAACAACTGAAGCTTGAGGCCAGCGTGGAAAGAATCAAGGTAAAGAAAAGAAATACAACATTAGAACGTGAGAGTTTAGGGGTTACTAATTGGCTTTTCTTGATTTGTTTAACTTTGTTATATTTATGAAATATGATGAATGAAAAAGCACTATTAGATTCAACACATTACAGTATAATTTTTTGCTTTTATTTTACACAACATATTTATTCATTAGCCACCTACCTTTTACAGCATGGTTATTTAATACTGACTCATAAAGTCTCATATGTTTTTGCTCCTTGCTCTTATTCCACACATTAAGCACATTATACCCAGGCTGTAGCATATTATTTATTATATATTTTAAAATACATTCAACTAAAACACATTTATGTTGTGAATTTAGAGGATGATGGGAAAATGTTGCTGTGTGCTTTTCCCAAACACTTTTATACGTTACAGTGTGACATACCGGTACGTCAGATTGAGATGTTTGTAGAATACAATAAAAATCATTCACGAGAAGTTTAACACATGTCACAGATAGTCTAAATATTTGAAGACTACTAGTTTGTTATGATTATGCCAAAATGTGTTTTTTGTTTTAAGTTCTTGCCCCTTTTCCTTTTCATTTGACATATCTCGATGGTTTTACTTGTGTCATCTGTATTGTGATGTGATTTTATGTTGTAATTGCTTGCACTGATTGTCTGCTTAATATTTCTTTGCTTTGTATTAATTGCTCACATCGTACTGTACATTTCCTACCCTGCATGTCGCTTGCTTTCCTCCTTTTTATCCTCTGGTCAGCTGCCTTTTACAGGTTATTTGTTTTATTGTTGTTTTAAAGTCTAATTTAACAACTGGCCACGGTACAACAGATGAAAATTAGCCTTTTGGCTTACACTGGCTCATTTACAGTGATGTTGATAAATGTGCATTGTCCCTGTGAAAAAAAAGACAGAAACAAATGGTACCACTTCCTGATAACTCACCATTTAAAAATGGTTTCTAAGCATTAACTGATGGCTTTTTTAATGGATAATGAATCATTTACTAATGCTTTATAGATCCTTTACAAGCCACTAATAAGAATTACTTTGGGGTCCCTTGTGTTTATCAATTTCTAATAGGACGGTGTAGTCCCTCATTCGTCCAGGAGTGTTCTATCGTAGAAAAGGTTTCAGTCGTAGTCATCTGGACACTGTTTTCAGAATCAAGACGTTTTGGCTCCCATCCGGAAGTCATTCTCAATTGTGAAAAAATGGGAAGGGAACTAGAAATTGAAAGGCATGTCCAGAATGCACTCTCAGCCTGTGGTTATCCTACTTGGGCTATCAAAGTTAAAAGAGCCAAAAAACAGGACAAAAGTGTAACAGAACCAAGAAGGAATGGTGTCTCCATTCCTTATGTATCTGGACTGTCTGAAAAACTACAAAGGATCTTTAGACAGCACGATGTTCCTGTTTTCTTTAAACCAGGCAACACTTTGAGACAGAAACTCGTTCACCCTAAGGACAAGTTACCCACACAGAAACAGAGCAATGTAGTTTACTCCATTCAGTGCAGTGAGGAAAACTGCAAAGACCGGTACATAGGTGAGACCAAACAGCCACTTCACAAAAGACTTTATCAGCACAGACGACACGCTAACTCAGGATTACAGAGCGCCGTGCATTTGCATCTAAAAGCTACAAACCACACATTTGAAGACAGCGAGGTGAAGATTCTAAGTAGAGAGAAGAGTTGGTTTGAACGTGGTGTCAAGGAAGCCATTTTTGTGAAAAAAGAGAACCCCTCTTTGAACAGAAATGGTGGTCTGAGATTCAATCTGCACAAAGTCTATCACAGTGTATTAGCACCTTGGTTGGCCAATCATATGCTAATCAGGTACTTAATAGTGATGAGGGAGGTGCAGCCAGAAAACAATAGGCCTGATTACTGATTACTGGGCCATCTTGGAAACTATTAGGTCAGTTTCAGGTGAAACTAGCTAATCAACAGATACTCCAGATTCCTTCCTAAGGGCAGGGCTTATGTAACACAGAGTAGCTTAAATTTCTAGTTCCCGTCCCATTTTTTCACAATTGAGAATGACTTCCAGATGGGAGCCGAAACGTCTTGATTCTGAAAACAGTGTCCAGATGACTACGACTGAAACCTTTTCTACGATACAATTTCTAATAGGCCATCAGCAAAACTTTGTCAGTCACAAAGGGTTCCTATTGCAATCCATAAAATCTGCAGTGGTAAATGTTAATAAGGGATTTGATCCAGATGTCCTGCATCCCTTTTCTAGAAGGTAAGTGGTCAAACAGTCCATTGGAGGGGCCTCCCTAATAAATTAAATAGCTATCTAAAATACAAATAAGTTTGAAGCTGCAGGAGAATTTTCCACAACCTGGCAACCCAAAAGTTATTCTTATTAATGGCTTATAACCGATCTATAAATTAAAGATTCATGAACCATTAATAAAGCCATAAATCAATGCTTACAAACCCTTCTTTAAAGGTGACTAATATAAATAAATATGTGTGTTTTTGTTCCCAGGTGTCCCAGGCGGCTGCAGAGCTCCAGCAGTACTGTCTGCAGAACGCAGGCAAGGACGCGCTGCTGGTCGGAGTCCCCACAGGCAGCAACCCCTTCAGAGAACCACGCTCCTGTGCTGTAGTGTGAAGGTCAGAGTCCGTAAAGTTTACAGTCTTTATTTTTTAAGTAAAACCTATTATTATAGCAGAGTTTCAAATGAGGAATAAAAAGATTTTGCACTTCTTGCAGATGAAGAGGAAGTGGAACTGTGGCATCTCACTCACAGAAGCAAGGAATTCCATTTTGTTTTTAACCATTTTTATTTTATTTTAATTTCATGTTTTTGAAGAAAAACACATGAAAAAAGAATATATATTTTTTCAAATAAATGTCTTAGCCATATATTGTTGCTTTTTTAACACATTAAACTACTTCACATAAACCTCCTTCATCTTAGTCTTTATTTAAATACCTTTTGACAGCTAGTGCTGTATAAGTGTGATCTCTGTTTTATACAGTGGACAGTGGCAGACTCATATAGTGATCATCTAAGCGGATGTTTATAGCTGAGGCTCTAAATTATGCCTTGGAATCTTGTGTTGTCCGAGCTTCCTGGTGTATAGTCTAAGTTGGGAGCACAGCCGGAGAGAGGAAACTGGGTCTTCCTGTTCAAAATTGCAAAGACACTCAACAGAGAGTTACACTTCACTCTGCCTTTGAGCTTTTAAAGATTTTGGAACTTATTAACAAGCTCAAAACTATGCTAGATTAGAAACAAAACATGAATCACCATAGTGTGGAAACTGGATACTATGAATCACCATGTCCATTTTAAGTGTAATTTAAGTCAGTGTCTGTTTTTATTTCATTTTATGTTTTATTTATTTGTATATATCCTGTATTAAATGGAACTCATATATTTGAAGGTGTAGACAGTAGCCCCAGAAACAGTCTAGATCAGCCTAAAAGACGTCTAGCCAGTCATCAGACAGCTCTCTACTTTGTCACTTCCTTTTCCTCTCAGTACACTGTTCTTGGACGAGTCTCAATAGTTTGCTCATTTTGATGCAGCAGCCTTTGTTCAAATGTATACCACACTGAGGGCATCAGATGTTTCTCCTTTTTGACACATCTTGCATTCTGAAGATACTAAGACCTTAACTTACAAAACACATAGTATATTTACTAGAAGTACTCTTTTAAGTAGGCCCTATACCATGTTAATTAGTGTTCATAGAGGCCCTTATTTTATATTACAGGGAGGTTTTTGATTCTGTTTACTCCATATAAAATACTCCATACTCCAAGTAAAAGTCCTGCATTCAAAATGTTACTTGAGTAAAAGTAAAGAAGTATTAGTAGCAAAATGTACTTAAAGTACTTGTTCTGCAGTAAAATGTCCCGTGTGACTGATAAATTATTATATGACATTATTAGATTGTTAATACTGATGCATCAATGTGTAAGTAGCATTTTACTGTTGCAGCAGATTGAGGTGGAGTTAGTTTTAGCTACTTTATATACAGTTAACTAGTTTGGTCCAGTGGTTTCCAACCTAGGGGTCGGGCCCCTCCAAAGGGACACAAGATAAATGAAGGGTTGTGAGGTGATTAATGGGGCAGGAAAGAAGAAAAAGTTCAGACACTTTCTCTAATCTTGAAGTAACAGATAGAGCACTTCACAGTCACCAACTCACATAAGGGAGAGCACAGGTAGTGCATCTCAACCCATTCAAACTCCTTCGGTGGTGGTTCAGTGGTATATAGTTTGAGCTGTGGGTTGGAGATTACGATTGGAAGTTTGTTGAATCGCTCCCACTGAACCAGCAGGGGGAAAACAATCTGTCTGTGGGGTAGTACTGGGCAGCTCACAAGTGGTTAATGTGTGTTATCTGCTGTATAGATAAATAAATACCTAAATGAAAGGGCTACATTTTGGTTCTTCTCTGTGCAGTTTTCTCTTTTGCAATTGTCTCAGAGTGCTAGTTAAACAAATTCTTGTTCATTTTCTTTCTGATGTTTTCTTTTCCTTTCCCACACGAGTGGCATGTTTTTCATATGCAGATTAAGTCATAGGAAAGGCACGAGAGGCAGAGAGAGAGAGGCTGGTTTAATTATAAACGTAACCATAACTTAACTGTTACGTGTTGTCTCAGTGCATGTTATGGGCCTGGCCATACACAGGTATGGTAAAAATCAAAGGTGAAACTAGGTTATCATATAAACCTAGAGTACAATTTTAGGTGTCACAGGACATGTTGAAAACATGCATTTAATTACTAAGGGTAAGTGTCAACTTATGCCATCTGCTGGTCATGTCTGGGGAACAAAAATATCACAATTCATTTTTCTCAAAGCAGAATTTTTTTCCTCAGTGGTGGAAGAAGTATTTAGATACTTCACTTCAGTAAAAGAAGCAATACAACAACGTAGAAATACTCAATTACAAGTGAGTCCTGCAGTGAAAATGTTACTTAGATAATAGTACCTAAGTATTATCAGCAAAATTTACTTAAAGTATCAAAGTAATCAATTTAGAAAATTGATTATACTATTATATAAGATCTTGGTCACTGATGCATTAATGTGTGAGCAGCATTTTACTGTTGTAGCTGGGTGAAGCCGAGCTAATTTTAAACATTTTTTATACTGCTGGGTGGTTAAATCTGTGACAATGCTTCATATTTCATAAGATATTCATATGTTTTGTTTGTAAACGTAGTTGTTGTAGAAAAATTACTTTTAGGTATACATGTATGTGTTTCTGCTTTGTCATGGTTATATGACCCTGGCCTTTTACCTACTCTGCCAAGAATGTGAAAAGGTTCAGGTTGTCTAGTTAAAGATTATAAGACTTTGGGGTGTCTCAGTTTCTTGATATACTGGATGGAGACAAGATTCTGTTATTTAGATAAGAAGAGCCACACACGCCCCTCTTTGTAACCTTGTTTTCTTGGGTATAACTAGATTGTTGCAAAGATTGTTTGTTAAGCAAACTCCATGCCACCACTGTTGTGTGGGGTCTGTTTCCGGGTACCTGTATTTTTAATAAAATACATTCAAAACTAAGACAATGGAGACTGTCTAGAGGGTGTTAATTTATTCATCAAAATAGAGACTGACCTGAAAATGCTAATTTTATTAATCAGTAATGAAGTGTAAAATGGAAATACTCAAGTAAAGTATAAGTATTAGTTGTAGCCATTTGAACTTTTACATTAAACTTTCTTTCAGTTGATTCATACTCAGCAGGAGTCTGTCTAGACCAACAAGAAGTCCAGATGTTGCAGCAGTGTATTTCAGTGTCTGGTTTTGTCGGTCCTCCTACATGTATCTACTTTCTGTTGGTCCAGGGAACCTGCAAAACTTCATATGTTGGCTTGTTCCTCCAAAAGACAACGCAATGGAAAATATAAATAGATGTGCTTGGCTGTGAAATTAGCTGTTGTTCCTTGTCAATGAGTGCTCCGCTTGTCAAAGGTGCAGTTGTTCTTTGACGAGGAAATAACCTGAATAGCTTGAACAGAGTCATATTCTCCTTTAAAGGTATGGGCGGGGAGCAGAGAGCAGAGTTGGGTTTCAGAGCCACCCCCCTTTTTCTATTCTCACAAACACTGTGGTGCAGTCCAGTCGCAGCCCAGGGAAACACTTTGGGCTGTGTGTGTGCACGCTTTGGTTATAGCCTCAAGCTTTCCTGGATGACTATGAACCTAACTGCCATCAATGAAGGACCACAACACGACACACCACTGGGAAACTTGCACAGCTTGTCCACACTTTTTTCAAAGGTCATTGACCTCTTAGAAAGGATTGATCCAGCTCCTTCCTATTTGCCAATGACACTGAACTTTCATGTATAGGATGAGCACTTTCATCAAGTGAGGAGATGGCCAAAGTGTACAGACTCTATGTAGGAATTGCAACAGGTAAGATTTACTGTTGTTTTATCATTTTACTTGAATCAGTGTTCACCTTCCCTCCTTACTGGTTGTAAACAGAAGGATAGCTTTAATTTTATATAAGAGGTTGGCAACCTTGACACGTTAGAGTGATGTTTACATATAATTCTTAGTTTTAAAGCGAGCTCCTAGTTATAGTTGTTTTCTCAAGGGACTACATAGTGTTAAAAATGCCACTGTATGAGTTAATTCTGTATTTGATTATTGGCGCACTTTTTCAACTTCCATGTGCCTTCAAAGTAATGCAGCCAAAGCAGTTTGGAGACAGTGCTCTCCCTGCTGAGCTATATTTGTACAGTAGTGTGTTCAGTGTTGGTTAATGATTGAATGAGGAGTTATATATTGCCCATGATTATTAATCATTGTCAAAACAGGTTTCCCTAATGTGGAATGAAAATATGATATGAATATTTGGCAACTCTTTGTAATATACTCATATATGTACAGGTTTACACAGTCTGTGGTAAACTGTTATGTAATCAAACAGCTCCAGGAGTGACCAGGGCTGTTAATATGGTTTTTGTTTAGAGCAGTAAAAGTGTGTGTGTGTGTGTGTGTGTGAGAGAGAGAGACAGAAGTGGGCGTGAGCGTGAGAAATTGCCACTCTCTCCTACCCTATAAGGCTGGCTGACATCATGACTCAGCAGCTATTCACCAATAACTCCATTTAACATTTTAACCAATAATGTTGTTAAAATGTTTGCGCATTGTGCACGTGCATATATTTGTTTTTTGTGAGTCCGTACGTGTGTGATTGTCTTTTTGTTTTGTTTCTGGCTGCAGCTCTGGCCTTATGCAAATACTCCCTGGCAGATTGGAATGCCACTGACGAGTCTGCCAATCAAACTGTGTCCCGCTGTCATCGCCATGGCAACAGAGACAATTGCACAGGTAGATATGGACAGGAGACGAGGGGCGGTTCCCTTCGTGGTGTCATAAATGGTTGCTTTGAGGTTAAGGTTTACTGGAAGAATTGGCTAAGCACAGCTGTGGATGTATACATGCAAACACACCTACACATTGAAACACAGGAAAGGAACAAAATGAGAAAAGACAGAAATAGAGGCAGTTAATTGTGGAGGAGTTATATTCCTGGCTGTCCAGAGAGCAGAGGAGTAATTAAAGTGCCCGAGCTGATCAGGAGCCTGAACTGGTTGTTAGTAACTTCTGTGTCTTCGAAAAATACATCAACTCTCGTAGAGAAGCAGGGTCAACTAACTCTGCTGAGTAATTTGTTCTAATTACAACAAATTATACTTCAATGCAATCTTGTAATTAAAGTCCTTATATCTTTTGCACCTTCCATCCTCTTCATTTTAAACACTGTAGCCCACAGCTCTATATTTTAGAATATGTATATTTTACATATTTTTAATTGTAAATTTCTGTTTTATGACTCTTGACTTTTATAGTAGGCTACTTGTTTTCTTTTCTCTTACTCTGTTTATTTTGACTGTTATTCACCATATATATAACACTAAGGCAAATTCCTTGTATGTGAAAACCTACTTGGCAATAAACCTGTTTCTGATTCTTATTTTTAAAAATATTGTTGTCTTTGTTTGATGGATTAACCAAATCAAAACAATATTTTTCACTAGGAGCTACTTTATCAAAATGTATCGAGCGGTATTCAAATGGTTGCAAACGGCAATTTCACCAGTAGATGCCACTAAATCCTACACACTGGACCTTTAAGCTAAACTAAACTAACCAACTAGCTACAACCAGCAGCAGGTTAGCTTAGCTTAGCAGAAAGATTGGAAACAGGGGTAAACAAAACTCAACTCTCTCACCAAAAACCACAACTTGTCATTTTTACACTATTGTATACATGTTCATTTAGTTTAGGTGCTTGTAGATGTTTTATTCCTTTCCAGGCTAGCTGTTTTCCCTGTTAAGCTAAGATAAACTAACCAACTGCTAGCCAGCAGCAGGTTAGCTTAGCTTAGCAGAAAGATTGGAAACAGGGGTAAACGTAACTCACTCAACTCCCTCTAAAACCACAACTTGTCATTTTTACATATGTTTTTGTACAGATTAAACAAATGAGATATAACATATTAATTAGTTAGTTTAGGTGCAGGTAGACGTTTTTATTCCTTTCTAGGCTAGCTGTTTTCCCCATTAAGCTAAGCTGACCTAACTGCTGGCTTTAGCTTCATATTTAACGAACATGAGAGAGGAATAGATCTTCTCATCTGAGCTAAGTCTTGTCAAGAAAGCAAATAAACATATTTTCCAACGTATTATTCATTTGAACTTTGTAACTGGATATTTCTTTTCAACAATGAGGTCATGGCAGCAAGCCTGATCTAATGTTTCAGCTAACAACTGAAGCGCTCTCATTGATGTTACCTGAATGGCAGTATTATTTTACAAGCTCATTTTCAAAGATAATCTCATGGGAATGTGTTGTAAAGGAGTGGCAGCCTGTAGTATAAAAAGCACTATGTGTAACTGGTGGTCAGAAGTTCAGCATCATGGCCCACTAGCAGCTGTGTTAGGGTGTGTTTTAGTGTGTGTATTTATGACGAAAGCTATAGAGAAGAGGGGGAAAAGATAGGCAAGCTGACTGGAAATTCCTTCATTCACTGTAACTATATCCCATCTTAGCATGTGTTTAATTTAGTAAAGAATTGTAATAATTGACACACGTGGTTAATGAGACCTTGATGACGGCAGGCTTTTCCTGGCACAAATTAATCAGGACTTCTCTCTGGATCGTATTGCAAACAGTCTATTTATACATCAGGCCATGCCAGAAGGTGAGCGTGTAAGTCAAAGAAGCAAGCTGACAGAAAGTGACACAGTTACAGAAATAGTCAGACGTAATAGTCGGAAATAAGCTTTTTCGCTTTCTTGATGAAAGTTATACGAGAAGATTGATGCCACTCTAGCACTTGTACGGCAAAACTAAAGCTACAGCCACGAGATGGTTTGCTCAGCTTTACAAAAAGACTGGAAACAGGAGAAAACAGCTATAGCGTGTTAATTAGTGAGTTTTAGAGGTGCTGGTAGGTGGATTTTGTTACCTTCAGACAACGCCAGGCTAGCTGTTTCCTCGCTAAACTAAGCTAAGCTAACCGGCTGTAGCCTTATATTGAACGGACTAACATTACAGTGCAATCGATCTTCTCATCCAACTTTCAGCAAGAAAGTGAATTAGCATATTTCCTAAAATATTTAACAATCTATCATATGAGAAGCTCATACATTTTACTGTATATAAGTATATGTATATACTGTGAACTTAAACAGATGATGAAATGTTGTTATACTGAAGTGTCTTTAAACACAATACTTCTCAAACTAATTTTAAATGTTGTAATTTAATTTCTCCAGCAGACACAATAGATACAGGGCAGTGGAATGGCCACTTCTCAAAATGCCCTGAGGAACTAACAAACTACTGCGTACACGGGGACTGTCGTTACGTTACAGAACAGAAGACACCGTCTTGTAGGTGAGAGACTGTCTTCTGTAAAATGAGATAATAATGGTGACTGAGAAATATAAAGAGATAGATGTAGCTGTAAAAAGGACGGGAAGGAGATATTCAAAGTTAGGAGCTTGACAGCGAAGACAGGAAATTGGCAGTAAAGTTGTTTCATTGTCTGTTACTGTATGTTCCTGCACTGCCATATGTTTTGAATGTTAAGTCCAAATATATTTGGAGAAGCAGACAAGGAAAATTCACATCAAATCATTTGAAAATTAAAGTCATGAAAGTCGTTTTATTTTTGTTTCTTTGTCTCAGGTGTCAGCGTGGTTACATTGGTTCCAGGTGTGAATATGTGGACCTGGACTGGCAGATAGGAGAGAAACGACAAATCATAATAGCCTGCGTCATCGCAGGGCTCGTTTTCCTCATTCTTCTCATTGTATTCATCTGCATTTGTTCACAGTAAGCCTTTGTGCTCATGGGATAGAAAAACAATTGATTTTCAAATGTATAAAATGTACTTAAAGGTCCAGTGTGTAACATTTAGGAGGAACTATTGGCAGAAACAGAAAAAAATATTAGTATGTTTTCATTAGTGTATAATCACCTGAAAATAAGAATTGTTGTGTTTTCATTACCTTAGAATAAGCTGTTTTTATCTACAGAGGGAGCAGGTCCCTTTCCATGGTGGTCACCATGTTACAGCACCATGTTTCTACAGTAGCCCAGAATGGACAAACCAAACACTGGATCTAGATAGGGCCGTTGGCGTTGTTTGCGAGTTTCATGGCCACCATAGTTTCTCCTACACGCTTGGAGAGGAAGGGTGATGCGAGTGTTATTCAAATGGTTGCAAACTGCAATTTCACTGCTAGATGTCACTAAATCCTACACACTGGACCTTTAAATGAATAGTTAGACATTATGCTATGCTTAGCAAAACCAGTTGTTCAATAATCTCATTCCATTTTAAATGAACAAGTCAACACAAATATGGTTATTCACTGTCTTGTTGACAGATAGATCAATACCACTTTCATGTCTGTATGGTAAAGTTGTAGCTGGAGCCAGGAGACAGATAGCTTAGCTTAGCATAAAAATTAGAAACCGTGGAAACAGCTAGCCTGGCTCTGCCCAAAGGTAACAAAATCCACCTACCAGCACCTCTAAAGCTCACTAATTAACACATATCTTGTTTGTATCGGTACAAAAACTGAAGCGTAAAAATGATTCAGCATGGTAGCAATTTTCAAAACTCCTTGTTTTTTAATTTGTGCCGATTTCATCCAAAATTGACCAAGAATCCAAAAGTAAATTGATATAAACTGCAGATGTAAAATCAGTTTTCCCAACAGCTTAATCTTTGGCTTTCACCCGCCATTAGAGGCGCACATTGCAGAACTTTAAGCTCTGTAATGGGATGTTTCATCCTGGGTGCCAAAGTGCATACAGTGAATTCGTAGTTAACTTCTCCCCTAAAATGTACACAGGCTTTGGCTTTTTATCACTAGATACTTTCTAACACAGCTGTTAATCTTTTGTACATATTATTCAAACGGGAGAGTTTCATGTCCATCCAAGCTGTGGAAGTGCTCCAACTGTGAGTGATGTAACATTGTCTATGGGAAAAAATGATTGGGACTTTTCCTGCTGGAACCAGGGGAGCTTGAAATAGCTCTTCCCACTTCACTTATTGTCGTTTTTACATTTTGGTTTTTGTATGTATTAAACAAACGAGATATAACATGTTAATTTGTGAGTTTTAGAGGTGCTGGTAGGTTGATTTTCATACCTTTGGACAGAGCCAGACCAGCTGTTTCCCCCTGTTTTCAGTCTTTATGCTAAGCTAAGCTAACTAGCTGCTGCATGTAGCTTTACATGTAGCATACAGATATGAGAGTGGTATCAATATTCTTATCTAACTCTGGGCAAGAAAGTGAATAGCTTGTTTTAGTGTTGACCTGTTAATTCAAAAAGGAAGCATGATTATTGAACAAATGGTTTTGCCATTACTGCTGCATATAAATGAAATGTACTGATCCTGTGTATAACACGTTTACATCTCTGTCAGTCGTAGGTGCAGATTGTGTTGGCGGAGGGGAAGACGGAGGGAGGAACCAAGGAACGGGACAGAGAAGCTCAGCATGATGGACACCAGTGCAACACACACACCTTTAACGGCAGACTCAACAGAGCCACCACACACCAACGCTGTATGAGAAGTGTGTGTGTGAGTACGTGTGCGACCACATATCACGCTATGTAGCCACAATTGTAGTACAATTGTTTAAATAGACATTAGGGATTTTGTCCTTCATGTGACAGCTGCTGCCTTTTGTCTCACAGTGACGGCAGTGTGCTATTGGAGGTCCCTCTGCGCTGGACAGGTCTGAGGCCAGCTCAAAGGAAGGACATTTCTGGATAAAGGTTGTGTTAAATCAAACAGGAGAACAGGAGTTTGCACCCTCTTATTAAAGGGCAGCTTTATCTGAAACTTTGACAAGGCTTCAGAACAAAGAAGATGCCTTCCTGGATTTACGATAAACCCAAGTTTGGAGATGAGTGTTCAGCTGGTTCTGTGTTGGCAAGGACACTTTTTTCCAAATGGCGTGGAGCCACATCCGCTTGTAGCTTTTCACTTAGCACTGCTGACTGCACAGCACTAAATAAATTGTTGCTATGTTGAAAAAAGCTGTGACACCAGCTGGCAGCCGGCGATAACAGTTGATCAGGTTGTCCTGTGTGGGAGATACTTAGACACTGAAAAATGAGAGGAAAGGGACTGTGTGAAGATATTACACTCCATGTTCTCTCTGGGGAACTCTTGTCACTTAAAATAAATCATTAAATGTATAGAAATATGCAATATTATATATAAGTACCAGCAGAATACTGTTTCAGTATACTGTATCATTGTGTCATATCGTTTCTACTTTGTTTACTGCTGCTTTTTTCACAAAATCAGCTGTTATTATCATGTATGACTCTATCCACGGCAATGTCTCCATGTAAACTCACACAGAATATTGTTACTCATCAACATTAGCAATGCAAGAAGAGCCTTCTATATACTAAAGGTTGCAGTTCTGGACTCCCGGGTTGGAGGAAGACAAGGAGAACTTGTGCTGGATGCTTTTTTGATCTGTATATTTGGAGCCGAGCAGCCTCCGAGCTACAGAGGCAGAACAGCCGAGCCTGTGTGTGGAGCCTCCACTGAGGTGAAAGTGCTCCACTGTATGAGTTTCTAAACTGCCAGCCTTTCACCGGGTTTTTAATGCGTATCTGTCTACATCTAAATGTAGAATGAAGAGTCAGAGTCAGTGAAGTCTGTTTATATGTCACCTATCAATAAATATGTCTAGTGTATATGTGCTGTCCATTTAAATTATTTTTACGTCACAGCTAAAATCTATTGCAACGAGACCCGTAAGAAAAATTACTCAACATTAGGTGGTGTTTTGTAAGAAATGTTACTCAACATGCCCTCAGTCTGCAGACTGTTTTGATCTCATCACAGACCAATGAGTTCAAGTTCACAAGACCACTGCTAACTTGCACTCCCTCACAGACTGTTCCTAAACTACTGTAACCTGTTACAGATCATTAGTTTCAATTTTAAACTTTTAATCAAATACATGTAGTATTTATGATATTATTACATATACACTTTCAGATTAAGTAATGATTGCGCTCCCTTTCAGGTGATTGTACTTTGGTTACAGTTTTATTGTGTTGTTGTGTTGCTATGGTGCTGTGTTACCAGTTGGAGTCAGCAGCGTCATGTTGCAGGAGCCAACAAATTCCAGTTTGAGTGTGAACATAAGACAGTATCGTCCTCTGACATAATATGATTTAATCCTGTCGGCACAAGGGAATTATCTTGTATCTGAATTTTGTCCTTGATTCTAACACTGTTTCATGTCATTCTTTAAGATGTGCATCAAAATCGATGCATCAGAAACAGAGATATCGTTGTTTTTATTCCACACATACTTCTTCCTTGTCAAAACTTGGTGCCTACATAACCCACAATGCAACCCAACTGCTGACAGTTCGGTCAGAGATTCAGCTGTGTTATGCTAGTGTCAGCTTATGTAGCCTCGAGCTGCTAGCCTCAAGCAGAGATGAGGAGCAGGCTACAGAGGTCTGACAAGCTCTCTTCTTTCTAACTCCACACCCCCAGATTATTTTCATTTTCAAACCTGTAATCTTCTGCCCCAACTGTCACTGACTCAAGTGACATCACTCGGGGAAATTTATCAGACTTCGAGCAGCTCCCTCTGGAGCCACAAAAAGCTTTATACAACTTTTTTCACATATAAGTAAACAGACTTTGATGTGTAAAATCGGAGGAGTTTCCCTTTAATTTATAATTTACCATCCAAATACACAAATCATCACTTGAATTTGAAAATATACAACCAGTGCAGAATCTACACATTTTTCTTATGGCTCCGTTCTTTTCCGAGAGCCGGCTCTTTCGGCTCCCAAATGGCTCTTTATTTAGTACCACTTCTGCTGGTCAATGACTAAATTACATTCTTATTTATTGCAAGAAATAAATATGCAAGACTCATCTACATTGAAATATTCTGTTATATTGATGGTTAAAAAGTGGGATATGTCAAGAATAACTATCCTAGTTGTATAACAAAAATAACACTCTACTAATGAAATAGTATGGTTAATAAATAATTACACAACATACACAACAATGTAATTTGTATGATGTATGGAACAAAAAACATTTCTGCTCTGTTCAAAAGTGTAATTTGTTTGTTGTCATGCATTTCCTCAGCGTGACTGACACATCACTGGTCAAAACTGGCACACAGCAACAAGGAAGTTGACATTTTGGTAAATACACTTATTCGCTTTCTTGCTGGGAGTTGAATGAGAAGATCGATACCACTCTTGTATCTGCACGGTAATTATGATGCTAGAGCCAGCAAACAGGGGAACACAGCTAGCCTGGCTCTGTCCAAAGCATGTCTAAAGCTCCCATAACTCCCCATAAAACCACAATTCGTCATTTTTACACTTTGTTTTAAGTACAGATTAAACAAACCAGATATAACTTGTTATTATTGAGCTTTAGAGGTGCTGGTAGGCAGATTTTGACAGAGCCAGGCTAGCTGTTTTCCCCGATTTCCAGTCTTTATGCTAAGCTAACATAACTGGCTGCTGGCTGTGGCTTTATATTCACCATACAAGCATGAGAGTGGTATTGATCTTCTCATCAACATTCAGCAAGAAAGAGAATAAGCATATTTTTCAAAATGTCAAAATATTCCTTTAAGTTACTGTATCTTCCTTGTCAGGCTGTTCTTCCTGTTAATGTACCTGCCAGCTGTTGCTTTAATTTTCAGGGTTTCAGTGTTGGGTTGCGCCACCAGCTGCAGTTTTTGAATCCCTTTTGAAAATGTCATCAAGAATTGTTTTGGTCATGGTCTGCTAGAATTGATGAAAAAGACACTTGGCTGCATTTGTTTCGCAATGTGCCAAACTTAATTCATTTTACAGAGACCTGACAGACTTTTTCTTGGCTTCAGTTACCGTGAATTGCTTTGCTCCAAATGCCTGAAAAAGTTTTTTTTATTATTAAGTATGAGGGGAATAGATTAAAATGCAATTAAAAAAGCTATACACTAAAAATACTGCCAAGAAGTGATAAAGCATTTGTCTCACATCTTAATTCTTTTAGTGTAAGGATATTAGTTTTTATATAACAGAACTTCAGGCTGCATGTTTTGCCTGCTAACACCAGCCTAAAGTTTTGTATTCAAGGACATCTATTCTCTGCTCTGTTAACAATGAAGGTGTTTAATTTCAGGTGGCCTTTGTGCCCAGCCGTCTTCAAGAGTGACAGCTGTGGAATGCCGGATTTTCTGTATGAGGGGTGTGTCTGCAGGACTTAGAAATGAGGCTGATAAGAAAGACAGATACCAGCCTAACTGCAGTAGATGTTTGATTTGGAACAGAGACAAAGTGAAATCTCTTTCATTAACCCGTAGTGTCATTTTGAAACACCTTAAACGATTGTATTCAGGAGACTTTTAGTGTTTAGTAGAACTGTACTGAATGAACCCTGCAGTCACATCTGTCATCCAAGATCTAACAGCTCCATCTGTTCTCTGGTATGTGTGCAAGCTGGTGGCTCCAACAGCTGTGCTATAACTACCAAACAGTTTGACTGGAAGATATTCCACCACACAGGGCAAAACATAGATCAGCACTGATCATGGTGAGTTGTTCAGGTAGTGCTAAATGTGTTTTGAATCCTCCCCTGTTCAAAGCAATTTGTGTACAGTTTTTGTAGTTTGCATGAATACCACTGGAGGTCAGCAGAACACCTATCACAACAGGCTTCTAAAATATTGAACACAGACATTTGGACTTTATCAATGATGAAATATAACATTTACTTTACTTAAGCACAATTTGAAGGTACTTGAACTTTATTTGAGTATTTCCAATGTATGATACTTTATACTTCTACTTCACTACATTTCAGATGAAACAACTGTACATTTTAATCCACTACATTTATTTGACAGCTATAGTTTGTAATTAACTGCTGATTAAAGGCTTCAAAAATGTAAAATGAGCATATAAATTATGATGCATTGTTATACAGTAAAAACTACCCATGTACTGTACTTTTATTTAAGTAAAATTTTGAATGCAGGACTTTTACTTGTAACAGAGTATTTTCACTCTGCCAGTACTATGATCTGACTTCTATTACTTCTCTTAGCACGCGTCTATTAGTTTAATTGTTTAATAAGTGCCAGAAGTAGCATAGGGAAATGGGCAGTTTCATGTGAACAGACCCTTTTGGCAAAGGGACATTTTAGTCATAGAGATTTATGGAGGCTAGGTGGGTAAATACAGTGTGGATGCTGCAACTCATTCTCGCTCTGTAAATTCGTGACATCGGCTGTCATGTGAAGATATCCTCCAAAAGTAGGAGGATCGTGAAGCCATTAGTGGGATGGCAGGTAGTTATGATTGGAACAGATACCAGTTACAGCAGAGATTTTTCTTGTCACATACATTTATTTTTCTCCCTCAGTGTTGCTGAGGTTCACAGGGGATCTGACGTGTCGATTTCCACAGATTTGTGGCATAAAATCACACAAAGGACAAATATTTGGTGAAGGAACATTACACGGATGATTCTGATTTTCTTTTCTTTCATTTTGATTCCCACAAATAGAAAATGGATCAGGGACCAAACACATCAGTATGGATGGAGTTCCATTCCCTGCTGATTTCCTGTATAATGAAGAGAGATTTGGTTCCCTTTTCATTCATCTATCGTCACCACTGATGATACATCATTTCACCCCCATGATGCTGCCTGTCTTGTCAAATGAAACTATATAGCATGATGAATATAAGAAAACTGCTTCTAGAACATTAACCTTTACATGTTGACATTACACTCGGAGTGTCTCATGTCATGAATCACTTTAAGTTTAGATATTCTTTCATCTGCTTCTTATTTTAACTAAATGATATGCATATCTTTAACACAGTAAGAAATTCAAATATAACTTTCTTTTTGTTGTTACAGTTGTGTTAAGCAGCACATTTTATATTAAAACTGAATCAAATCACTGGCTGTGTGAAAAAGTTGCTAGTCCTGCTAATCCCACTGAGAGTCAACACTCCTGTCTGTAGTTCTGTGCAGTTTTGGTTCATCAGTCCTACAAACCAAGATGATGTCAGTTTATATAAATAGTGTTGTCAGCCACTTCTGTCCCAAAAATCACAAAAGCCAGTAGTTTGCTACCTGCCTATAAAGAAATACTGTTGTGGAGACCAAACTACAAATGTGACTTCAAAGGGAAAGTGACTATTAGAAGTTCGTCCTTGCTCTCAGTTGAGGATACACTGTTATAAAAGTAAGCAACACAAATTTACAACATCTTTGCCAGGTGCTTGAACCACTTCAGTTAGCTCCTCTCAAGGTTAGTTGCTGCTCGTGACTTTGAACAATAAACCTTAACAATAAACCTCTCTGCATCTGTACTTGTGTGCACTATGCTTACAGCTGTATTTTTTTTATTAAGGGGCCAAGGATTAGCTCCACAAGAAAAAAAGTGAAAATAGTCAAATGTGTTTGATTTCAGTGAGCTATATGGTCGTGAAATGTTTTTAGCACTTAAAGGAATCGTTTGTTATTTTGAGAAATACGCTTCTTGTCTATGGCAGTTAAGGAGATATCAACACTGGCACACAGGAACACTAAAAGTATCATATAAATATATATATATTTATATACATGTTTGTTTTCTTGCTGAGAGTTGGATGAGAAGATCAATACCACTGTCATATTTGTTCATTCAATATGAAGCTGGAGCCGGCAGTTAGCTTAGTATAAAGATTCATGGAGTCTCTGCTGGATGCCTGGCAACCTCACAGTGACGACACCTGTTAAACCACAATTTTTTTGTACCTTTTTTGTACGGACAACAACTGAGACATAACGTGTTAGTTGGTGAGCTCTAAAGCAAGACTCTCAACTGACTGCTGTCACCAGCAAGGCAAGGATCATGTGAATGATGGGTTAGCCAAGCTAGCACTACCGCTATCAACCTAATCTGCCAGCATGTTTGCTGCTAGTTGACTGTCCAAACTGTCTGCGTTGGAGTTGCATTGTGGGTAATGTAGGCACCAGGTTTTGACAAGAAAAAAGAATGAGTGGAGTAAAAAAGACGATCTCTGGTTCTATTGCATTGATTTTGACTGTCCATTGTGAGTCCAACAAATTTATAGGAATGCAGTGCTAAATCGTTGAGTACTCTTTTAATATTCATAATAGATATAATGTAATAGTGGAGGGGACTGGCTTGCTACAAGTCTTCACTTTGTTTCTCTCATAATCATTGATTTTACATTTGAACATTTTTGCACTGTTTGTACAATTCGTCAAAAAAAATAGAGGTGAAAGAATAAAGAAATACTGATAAACAAGCTTTACTGCGTTTTTCCTAATTTTCTTTGTCATTGTTTAAATTTTTGAACAGTATTAAGTAGACAAGCTAGCAAGGCTACAGAAAATTAGCCTACTGAAGCTTTCTGTCTTTCTGTCTTTATCTTCATGTGACTCTCGCCTTGGAGGTTGTAGCAGTGTGTCAAGGTCAAAGGTTTTGCTACCTTTGTGGCATGCTAGCTGTTTACCCATGTTTCCAGTCTTTACGCTAAGCTAAGTGATCCGGCTGCTGGCTGTAGTTAACATGAATGAGAATGGTCTCAATGTCTAACTAACTCTCAGCAAGAAAGCAGTAAGCATATTCCCTAAATGTTGAAATGTTCCTTTACACTTTACATTTTTGGTTTCAAAGCTTTTATCATTCAGATCATGCAGCCAGTCTTGATAGCCATGTGTATATCCTTGAAGATATAATCATATATGGCTGTGGCATAGGAGAAAATATTTGTGATGTAATCATCTACAGTAAAATGATGAAATGATATATGTGAAATGTATATAAATATACAAGATGGGTGACAAATGAAAGGAAAAACCAACATAAAGTGTCGTAGTAAGGTGTTGGGCCACCACGTGCCGCCAGAACAACTTCAATGCGCCTTGGCATTGATTCTACAAGTCTCTGTAACTCTACTCTAGGGACGGAGCACCACTCTTCCAAAAGATATTCCCTCATTTGATGTTTTGATGACGGTGGTGGAGAGCGCTGTCTAACCTATTGATCCAAAATCTCCCATGTGTTTGGGTTGAGATCTGGTGAAGGCCATAGCATATGATTCACATCATCCTGTTTGGACTGCCGTTTTATGGTTCTGATCTCTGCCTGCCTGACCACCCCTGTAAGTCTACGTATATTGACTTTTATGAAACCATTGCACTGCACCAGTTCTGCTTCTACCTCTGTGTCTGCAATTAGGTCCAATCCCTCGTGTTTCCTGTTACCCGGCTTAAGCTCTGATGACTCTGAAAACCCTCTTTCAAAGTCACTTAGATTTTTTCCTCTTGCCACCTTGATACAAAATCAGAATTAACTGGGCCTGCTCAGCATTTTTATACATGCCATGCCATGTTAATTGCTTAATTGTACCATGCAGTGCACCTGTATGGAAACATCTGCCTTTGTTCTGTTTCTACACTCATTTATTCAGTTTTGTACTTTAATTTGTGTGTGAATGTGAGATATATTGATATAGATAGTCCTTGCTTTCCTGGCAAATCTGACTGTGGAAATCATTAGACTGTAATGACTCTAACTGCTAATTTAATCACAATCTAATTTACCCATCTCTTTTCACCTCTCTTCTCCAACTCGTTGTACTGATGATTGTCCGGTCATGATGCCTCCATCCTCCCTCTACTCTTCATTTCACCTGTCATCCACTTTTTGAATTATTTTCCGTCATCTTAACCTCCATGCACCCCATTTCATCTGTGCCATCTAGCCAGGAAATACTGATGAAAGAATAGCTACTGGCCCTTAAAGTGAGATCAATAGGAAGTAAATTAAAAAATAATGGATGGCTGAGTCCACAATGGAGAGACCATAAGTCAACTCATGAAAGCTTTTAGCATTTGACAACAACATCTTCGACCTTCACTACAGTTAAATACAATGTGTGTGTGTCGTCTCCACGTTTGAGAAATTCAAAAACAGTTGGTTTACATTGGAAATCAAATGAAATCCACAGTTTAAATTGTTTTTAAACAGTGGTGAGAAAAATAAAAAAGGCGCCACAGCTGCATGAGGTGGGGCACCAGCCGCTGAAAGTCGTGATGCATTTATTGTGAAACAGTTCCAAACCCCTATGTGACTCAGATTTAAAGTATAACTACTTATATATAGAGGAGCTTAGTCAGGGTAGGGAAATAGTCAGGATGGTAGAACCAGAGTATAATTATTCTTTTGGCCATGTGTTTGTAAATTCAGTGACCTCCTTTGGGTCAACTGGGATGTCCCAATGGATAGCAGCAGAAGATCTGAGAGCCTGCGTTACCCACATCTGTTCCTGAGTTTTTCCTAGTACCCTAAAGGGCACTTTATCACGTTTTCTTGCACATTAGGCCACTATAGAAGGCACTTTATCATGTTTTATCTAGGTTCTATCTTTATCTAGTTTAATCGACATGAAATCAGTTTCATGTCGATGGATTTTTTTTTTCACATGGTCTCTAATCAGAACCAAGGACAGCGCCAGATTGCGCCCTGACGCAGAAGGACGCTTTTTCACGGTTGGAGAGCTGAGACTCACAGAGCAACAATCTCAGAGCAACACGACAGCCTGATGAGCTCTGTCACCAGGCATGCAGAGCAACATATCAGTTATTTTGTGTTTATTTGGATTCACAGAAAATAGACCGCTTTTCTGTGTGTAGGCTATTTATGTGGGCTATTATTTAAGTAACATGGAGGCTGGCGCAAGAACCTAAAATCCAAAGATTTTTTCCCCCAAGAGGTGAAGCATTTGGATTTATAGGCATGACTTTTGTAAATATCCTCGGTGATTAAAGTTAAAATGTCTGGAGAATTTACCGACACTAATTACGAAGGCTCAGCAGGGATAGTCTATGCTGCAGCCATCAACTTCAGCTGTATTTTCAACACGACCAACAGTTCCAATGGCGACAACTTCCACCTGTCAGACTTGGACAAAACAGGATTTGTGGGAGACGGCGCCGCTGTTGTGAGGATTATCATCTCTGTCATTTACTCGCTGGTTTGCGCGCTCGGTCTGGTTGGGAACTTACTGGTCCTGTACCTAATGAAGTCTAAACAGGTGTGGAAAAAATCCTCCATCAACCTTTTCGTAACTAGTTTGGCTGTGACTGACTTCCAGTTCGTCTTGACTCTGCCGTTCTGGGCGGTGGAAAACGCGCTGGACTTTACGTGGCTTTTCGGCAAAGCAATGTGCAAGATAGTTTCCTATGTGACAGCTATGAACATGTATGCCAGCGTGTTTTTCCTGACTTCCATGAGCGTGGCGAGGTACTGGTCGCTCGCCTCTGCGCTCAAGGGCAGGCGGCGGCGGCCACAGTGCTGCTCCGCGCGGTGCATCACCGTTTTCATCTGGTTTGCCGCTGTCTGCGCCGCTCTGCCGCACGCAGTTTTCTCCACAACAGTGACAGTTTCCAATGAGGACTTGTGTCTTGTCAAATTCCCGGAAACCAACGGAACCGCGCAGCTTTGGCTGGGACTCTATCATTCTCAGAAAGTGCTGCTGGGTTTTGTGGTTCCGCTGGGCATCATCTCAGCCTGCTATCTGCTCCTTTTGCGCTTCATCACTTCCACAAATAAAAACACCTCGAGCGCCAAACGACGCGCCAAAGTCACCAAGTCTGTCACCATCGTGGTCTTATCCTTTTTCCTCTGCTGGCTGCCCAACCAGGCGCTGACAGCCTGGGGCATCCTCATCAAACTCAACGTGGTACATTTCAGTTATGAGTACTACACCATGCAGGTGTACGTCTTCCCCGTGTCCGTGTGCCTGGCGCACTCAAACAGCTGCCTGAACCCCATCTTGTACTGCCTGATGAGGCGGGAGTTCAGGAAAGCACTGAAAAAACTCTTCTGGCGGATGACTTCGCCGACCATAAGGCCGATCACAGCCACCACAAAGCAAGAGATGAACGAGCAAGGGCAAGTCCCGGTCCCCGTCAGCGCGCCCGAGGAGCCCGCTGTGGTGTTTTATCCTCCGGGGGCTGTTGTATACAATGACAGAGATCTGCCGCAAAACAGCACTTAGTCTAAAGTACCACACGGACAGGTTTTGTTTTCTTAAAAATCCTTTTTGATTGTTATTTATCTGCATTTATGTTAATTGCTCCATTTCCTGCCTCGCAGCTGTCAGGAAAGCTCAAGTTGGATCTGCATGATTGAAAGGGTGAGAAAAGAACAGCACTGGTCATTTACGACCACACTGATACCTGTCCGTGATCAGTGACCACTCTTACGTGACCACTTCACATGCATCTGTCATTTTGTACTTTGATGCTCTTAATAAAAGAGCAAAGGACATTTCTCTTGTGCACAAAGACAGAAGAGGTACGGTATTTTGAATGTTTCTGAATAAGTCTGTCCAAAAAATGTAAAAACAAACAACATTTTTTAATGTGTAAGTAAAGTGTATTTACAATGTGAGACACTTGCTGGTCCTTCTCTGTATGTTGAAAAAACAACAACAAAAAAAAACTAAAACACTCAGGTGTGTGGTTGTCAGTGAGGATGAATAATGAACAAAAGCAGTCAGTTTTTAATGCCACAAAAATCTCATGGTGATCATGGTACATTAGATAAAAACGATTCCAATGAGCTCCACACAGTGAGGTACAGATTTTACATTTAGGGAAAAGAGAGCACTGGTATCGGATTTGTACTCGGTATTGGCTGATAACCTGAATTGATGTATCAGAATCTGTATTGGAAAAGAAAAAGTTGGATTGATGCAAAGAGGGCATCATGTGTCATAAATCTATGCTCATCAGACACTCTGCATAGCCTTTAAATAACTTTGCATTTACATGAATTCATTCACGACTAATGCAGAAACCACTTCAAATTAATTTAAATGAGTTATTGGAGGGAATACATTCAATTTAAATTACTTTTTAAACCAACTTAAACAACCCATTTTTTATTTGCTTACTTTCTAATAACCTAATGAAAATTTCATAGGAACCATTGAAACTAATCTCAAAATCCTCTATATCTCCTGATATTTGCCATTAAAGCTCAAAAATGTGCAACATGTCAAGTTGGGTCCAATTTCAGGTATTCAGTGATAGATACATTTAATTGGTCATATCACAACCAAGCACAGGATCTCTTCATTACAAGTCTCTGCATGAATCAACCCATCAATAATTCCTTTAAAAACTCCTACAAATATCATTAATATTGATTTAATGGAGAATTTAAAAGGGATTTAATGGATAAAATCATGTGTTTTGGATGTCTACACACATGCAGCAACATTAGCCATCTAATCTACAGTAAATGTTGTTGTGCAGGAAGTCATGGGGTTATCTCTGACTTTCGATCTCATCTAATTTGTTTAATTTATTCAGGACCACTTGCAAATAAGTCATCAGTGACTTCTAATAAACCAGAACAACTTCAGCACAAAATATTAATTCTTTCCTCACAATATCACCCTTTTAAATAAAGTAGAAATTAACAGGAGTTAAAAGTCAAATGGATGAAACTGCCTGTTTGATCTGATCCCAAGAGTCAGTTAACATATTAATGCACTGTTTGCAGGTACTGTACATGTCAGCCTGGATAGATAGAGGGTTTTTTTTAAAGGGGACTCTTCACTGATAGAAATTGTGCAGGATTGAATTAAGTGCTGGATTCAGTACTTCCAAAGAAGAAACTTTAATCCTTTCTCCTCCTGCTGCCTCCAAGCCTTGGGCAGAGATGGGACTCACAGGAGTCTGGCAAACCCACTATGACAATCAACATCCTGAGATAAATATTGCGTTTAATTTTTTAATTAAGCAGCTAAAAAAAACCCTAATAACTGACAGGCTAATTTAATTAGAAATAAATGGCAAATGGCCCCACAACCTGGCTATTAAATTGGTTAAATTTAACCAATTATTATATTAGATCAGAGCAATCTGTCATGTGGATTTTGAATCCGGCACCCACAGTGCACACATACATCAGCAACACTCACGCAGAGCATTTCACCTCTCAGTAAAATCCCTTTTGGGGGAAGAAAAATGGCTTCATCATGATTAGAAATTTAAATATGACAGTGTGTATTCCTCAAGAGATGAGCTAGTATCTCCCAGGGTGCCGGAGAAAGCCCTTTGATGTGTTTTGAATGTCTAGGAAACTGATTTTCAAAGATATTTAGAAATTCTGTAGGTTTTTGTTGTGTACCACAATTACTTCGTTTTCACTCAATTTACATATGAAAACACATTTGACACCTGTGAAATGTTGGCAGGAATATCTATGGTGGTTTCAAACACAGCATCGTGTCAGTATATTACAAGTGAATGACAGACAAGAGTGAAAACATGCTTTGAAAAGTGAGCGAGCTAATGATCTCTTTCTGCTTACAAATCCTGGAGGCATAAACAGATATAATGAGGAGTAAAGAAGGATTACTGATGTTTTGCACTATGATCCAATGAAAAAAACTTACAGTGACAACGAATGGCGAGGCCCATTGGTCACTACACATTAGTCACTCTAACCAGCGTCCTTTCTAATCTGCAGGAGTTACATCAACTTTGACTAGTTTTGACAAGTTTAAAGATCCCCTCCAGATATGTTTTGAGAAATGTAAAACTATTCTGCTTTGAATAATAGTTTGTTTCTGATATGGTTTCCCCACTCTACAGTATAATTACCTAGTTAGAAATTATTAAAAATACATCTACATCTATCAGAATCTATGAAAATGCAAATAGTTTTCATTTCCGGCGTTGGAGGAAGTACTCAGGTCCTTTACTTAAGTATAAGTAGTGACACCACAGTGTAAAAATACTGTTTATTCATCTCATATTACAAGTAAAAATCCTGCTTCCATAAAATGACTTAAGTAAAAGTATGTAAGTATTAGCAGAATGCAAAATGTACATAAACTATCAAAAGTAAAAGTACTTATGCAGAATGTTGTATTTTTAAATGTTACTGATTGGTGATGGAAGTACATTTACTCAAGTTCATTCAACTTAAGTAAAATTTTGAGGTACTAATACTTGAGTATTTTCGTAGTATTACCTCTGTGTACTATTCCGTATCCATTATTTCACAAAAAAAAAAAAATTCTTTCCTCCTTCTTTCCTCCCATTAATAATCTCACAACCCCTCAGATTTGTCTCGTTACTCTTAGGAGGGGCCCGACCCCCAGGTTGGGAACCTCTGGACTAAACTGTAAATAAAGTAGTTAAAGCTCCACCTCAGCCAGATACTTATGCATTGATTCATCTGTACTAGCAATTTAATAATGTCATATATAATCATTTTTATATATTTTTTAAACTTTTGATACTTTAAGTACATTTTGCTGATAATACTTCTGTACTTTTACTTAAGTAGGCTTTTTGATGCTGGAATTTTATATTAATGTATTGGTACTTTTAGTCAAGTAAAGGATCTAAACACTTCTGCCGTGACCAGACACTCAGTCTTCTCATCTAACTCTCTCTCTTTCTGTCAAACTATTCCTTTAATATGAACTATTTGGCCACCTGCACCTGGCTTCACCACTGCAGACAAACCCTACAAAGAGTCGTGAATGTCAATCAAATGGTCACAAACGTAAAATGTGAGTACGTAAAGTGGATGTAATAAAGAATCTTTATTTATTAAAATAATAGCATTAAAATACTTTTACATATGCAGAATCATTCCACATATCTGATGAAGAGGGCGATGAAGATGCAGCCTAACAGAGACATGGTTGAGGCTGAGAGGACCACCACGATTACACTTCCTGCCACGTTGACCAGAGCCCCAAGCCCCACGCCCACCATAATCTGAGCTAGCTGGACCATGCAGGTGAGCGCAGCACAGTCCACCCCGGTGCCTCGCTGACTTTCATTGCTTCTTCGCAGCATCAGTTGTTCCTGGAAGCACAGTGGGTAGTGTTGGGGTGATCAGAGAGGAGGAGGAGGAAAAAAGGAGAGGAATATTTGATGTCATCAACTTCTGTATTACCAGAAATGTCTGTGGCACAAACCAATCAACAGTTGGGTAAACAGATTCAGCTGTGAAAAATATCAAGAGACCTCCTCTATATATATTTTCTTTTATGATGACTTAATAAGGTATTGATTGAGCATGCAAGGAAACATAAAACCTGTTATTTAGGAAAAAAAAGTGTTTTCTAATGACAATTGATTTTTGAACCACCACCTAGGGGACAATTGTCAGTTGTCAAATACTATAATAGTTCATTCTTGTTCATTCAGAAAAATCAAAAGTTATTTTATCCAGAGCCCATAATTGAAAATATTATATTCTTCCAGATCTGTACACTTCCCTGATATTAAAACACTGTTTCTTTAATGGCAGTGAGTTGGCAGAGAGTTCAGGGAGTAAACCCATGCTGCCAAAAATGCTGCGTTAAAGAGCAGCCTCCATTATTATGGTACCCATATGTGGAATCAACTATACAGGTCCACAAGGGAACAAACTAGTCTACAGACTTTTCAAATGTAAAGTGTAAGGGAAACTGAACGTGTAATTGATTGACAGACTGCTGCTATTATTTGATACATTTTAATTGTTTTACTGTTTTATTGTTTATTTTCAATATAACTACCCAGGACTTCCTGGAAAACAGTATTGACACAAGGAATGTTAATTTAATTTAACGGGTACTAAACCAAATTGACACATGTAGGTAATTTTAGTCTTCACAATGAGTCCTACTCAGCCTGTGCAAACAGTTGAATAATGTCTTCTGTTAGAAGCTTTCCAGGGTTATCTCAGCTTTGACTTTAGACTTCACATGTATAACAAGTCAAGTGACAGACGCTATGCAGCTGCATTATTTGATTATTATATACTAATGACTAAAAGTATCTCTTTTCTCTCTCTTTATGTTTTTTTTATCTGTCTCTTCTGAGTCCCCCAACTTTATGGAATTAAAATACTAATTCGCTGGAATACGCCTATAAACTGAACATTCACGCCATTCAGATATTTTCATGCATTTCAACTAGCGATTACTTTCAGTATCGATTAATCTGCCCAATTTTTTATCGATTAATCATTTTGGCTCACATTTGAGAACCAGCAAATGTTTGGCATTTTTGCTTGAAATGATTTAAACGATTATTAAAATAGTTGCCAATTAATTTTCTATCAATCGACTAATAGTTGCAGCTCTATTGAAAATAGTTTAAGAAATAATGGATGGTAAAATAACTGCATTTATATAGCACTTTTGTACCTTAACAGACAAAGTGCTTTACATTTTTGCCTCTCATTCACACACACTCACTCACTCTACCTCACAGCTGATTGACACTGATTGTTGGTGAAAAGTTAAAAGGACTCAACCATGAAACTGAAGGAATACTGCATACTGAAAAAGGCTGAGCCGAAACACAAAATTTTGACATTGAAAACTGAATGAAAGAAACATCCTAAAGCACAATGTTTTTTCTTCTACTCAAATGCATCTCAGCCCTTAAAAAAACATTTCTATTGCCAGACCAGTACCTCCTCTTCACGCTGATACTCAGCTATCAGGTTAAATGGGATGGTGTAGAGCGTGCTGGACATGACGCCGAACACGCTGCAGAGGGTGAGTGTGGCGATGATGTTGGGGAAGAGGCCAATCAGGCTGGTGCCCATGCCGAACACAAAGTAGCCCATAAAGTATAATCCCTTCAGGCCGATGTATGGGAGAAGGAAACGCTGCACATCTGAAAACACACAAACACGTCATGCATAGTTCAGAGATCAATTTTACTTGAGAATCAGAATAAAACCACCGTGACCTGTGTTGATTCAGGGTAGATGTTGGATTACGTGACACCTGCTTGATCTTTTATGGTATTGCTCATCTGAAAGATGTTCTAAACATTTAAAAAGCCTCCACAACATGCATTAGATTTGCTACAGTTGACTGGACATTTGATTCAACAGGCTATCTTTCGTTTGAGAGCAGCAATGTAAATGAGAAAAAAAACATTTAAAAAGATAATTTTCTCAGCATCCAGACTATAAATAGATCAAATTTCACACCCAGAGGCTGAACTTTGCTTTGCATGTAGCACATTTTTTTTTATCTTCCTTTCACCATGGTTATTTTACATGGCTACAGCTATAGCTGAGCTTCTGTTGGATTTAAATTAACATGATAACACACGCCCAGCATGCCTCTGGGAAAACATGTGTGTTTTATTTGGGCAGAACCATCTAATGAATGACTGCAGCACACTACAGCCTGTAAGCCCAACACAAAAGAGAAGGAAGTGATAATTGCCCACTGCTATCCGTTACCCTGCACAACCTCATAAGGCTGTCATTCAAAGCTAATGATGTCAGTGCAGGACATGGTGATGTTAGTGGATGCTGGCTGCTATGATGAATGTAGAAACACATACTGTACATACTCTCTTTTTGTTCCTGTCACTTGAATCATTACTTACAGGAGTAGAGAGCAGAGGACACAGCATTAATGCAAAGTCCCCAGCAGCCCACTTCAACTCCTCTCTCATATGTCACATAGGCTGTAGAGTTATGGTCTGCATAAGGATTTCCCTTGTATACAATCTGCAAAAAAGCGAAGAGAGAAACAATCTGAAGAAGAGTGTCAAAATACATGGCATCATTTCAGGAGAGAAACAGTGAAGCCAAGACACATAAAGGCTGAGGAGATCCAAGCACACAGCATCATTGATATAGACATCAAATGTTGGCTTCCCTCTTTAACACATGCTTTTATCTTTTCTTTCCTATAAAAAGAAGCAAATTCAAACTCAACAGGGAGCCACTGACTATACATTTCCTATACTTGATAACAATGCCTGCAATTTTAGATTACACGTTTGCGCATCGGGTCTTCGTGAACCACGGTGGTGTCATGCTGTGAGGTGCGTCCTTTGATCAGCATGCACACAGTGAAACTGTAAAGCATTCATCATTATTACACATGTCAACGAAGGATTACACAAAACAACACACTACTCCCCCACCCTCACCCTCCGTCTGCCCCCACACAAACAGTGATTAACAGAGCTTGAATGCAAAAACATATTGCAGCTTGTTATTCTTTACCTTTAATGTTATTGTTCTCACGTGGGATACAACTAAGGGTTGATTATTTCTTTGAGAAACTGTAGTCTATAAAGTATCAAAAAATAGTGAAAAATACCCCAATTGCCAGAGCCCAAGGTGATGTCTTCAAATTGCAAATTTTTACCAATAGTCAAAGATATTCAGTTTACAATGATATAAAACTGATTTTAAAAAAATTTAAATCCTCACATTTGAGAAGCAGGAAACAGAATGTTTGGAGGTTTTGCTTTATATATGACTTAAATGACACTCTCATCTGTACGATAAATATGAAGCTGTAGCCAGGAGATGGTTAGCTTAGCTTAGCATAAAGACTAGAAGCAAGGGAAGCTGACAAACTAACATGTTGTCTCAAGTCTCTTTAGCATGGTTTTGGACAGAGCCAGGCTAGCTGTTTACCCCTGTTTCCAGTCTTTATGCTAAGCTAAGCCAACTGGGTGCTGGCTGTAGCTTCATATTTAACAGACAGATTAGAGATAGCCAAAAGGTTAGATAAGAGGATTGATACCACTCTCATATCTGTCCAACTACCACCAGCAGCTAGTTAGCTAGCTGCCCCCCAGCAGTTAGCTAGAAGGAATTGAGAAGAGAAGAAGCATTCACATTTGAGAAGCTGGAAAAAGCAAATATTTTGCATTTCTGTTTGAAACATGATTCGAAACAATTAACTGATTATTCAAATAGAAATCTATGAAAGTGGAGAGTTAGAGGTGATCAGCAACACAGTGCAGAGGTCAATGACACTAATCACTGCAATTCAGTTCAAATCTGCCACACTGACTGGAAAATAAGCAGAGATTATGAGCTCTACACAGCACTAGAAAAGGCATAAAGCAGTGATGGGGGACTGCAATGTGAAATCAAGACCTTTATATGTTCTTAGTTACAAATGGGTTAGGTTTTTTATGCTACAGCACTGTTTGGTTTGTTTTTTAAATAGCCCACATGTATAGTAGACACGCAGACACACACAAATCAATACCTGTCCCATAAAATCGGTGAAGAAGAGCATATTGCAGAGGAAAGCTGTCCACCCCAACAGGTGACTGACACACAGGCAGCGGTAGTGGTTTGGCATGTTGATGACAGTTGTCATCAGCGACCTGAAAGTCATCCTCTTCTGGGCCTGCAGATACACACAAACATTGCACACATCAGTGCCAACAGCTACAACACTGACAGGATTTAAAAAAAATAAATCAAATAAACAGCTTTTCCTTTCATAGCACTCATTAATGTCCTGGTATTTCCTTGCTAGCCTACGGCTGACAGTTCAGAAGCATCAACAATTAAAAAAAACTGCTAAAAAAACTGCTCAAGGGTGTGAGACAGGAGACGATGAAAGACAAAAGAGCAAACTTAAAAACAAGTAAGCTCTTCGAAACAATCAATCATATCATCCTACAATAAATCCTAAAGCAATTAGAGCAAGATGAGGACTGCCAAAGCAAGAGCATGAATGTTAGAGATTATTAATCAAACGTCGTATATTCAAGCGAGGCTACAAAAGTGAGTTTTTAGAAGATGATACAAAATATGCCTCCTTTTTATCAAGACATATCAAATATAGTCAGAAGTCAACTCATCTGGGATGGTTTGAGGGATTGATTGAGGTTTATAAAATCGAAAAAGAATCCATCAATACTCATTAACCACAAACATTTTATGTTGCACAGGATATATTCACACTACTGTATATCATCTTCACAAGGTTATTTGAAGAGTTTTATTTGTAGTTTACACCAGACAAACAAGCAGTTCAGGCTGGTGTTGGTGAGGTTTTGAAAAAACTACTATACAAAAATTAAAAAACAAACAAAAAGAACAAAAGGAAACTCATCAGTAAACAAAAAAGAAAACCCAGACTAGGCCCATGGCTACTGGGCAGCTAGCAGCGAGCTTTCACCAGGTCTGCACCTGAACTGACGCAACTTTCAACTCCAACATCGTAGAAAAGGTTTCAGTCGTAGTCATCTGGACACTGTTTTCAGAATCAAGGCGTTTGGCTCCCATCCGGAAGTCATTCTCAATTGTGAATGACTTCCGGATGGGAGCCGAAACGTCTTGATTCTGAAAACAGTGTCCAGATGACTACGACTGAAACCTTTTCTACGATAGAACACTCCTGGACGAATGAGGGACTACACCGTCTTTCAACTCCAATAATGAACTCCCCTTGAGGAGCTTCTACCCCTTGCTTTTAAACAGGAAGCTCCTCCTGCAGACAAATCAAAGTTAGTTCATAATCAGTTAATCATTCAAATAACATTTCTATGTAAAAACAATAAAAACTAATTCTAATCATTATTAAAATTGTCATAACAGAAATATTAACAATAGGTTGTTTAGGGTACTTTAACAAGACTATTTCACCCGTACTCTACTCAAGATGGTACAGTCTGAGTTCCCGCTACTCTAAAGCCCGTTGGATGCTCTCAGTTACTGTTTGGCAGTTTGGACCCATGACCAGAAGGTAATATGGATGGGAGCTCATGCAACAAACATTTTATTAATTCAAGTTGAATATAATCAATAAATTAATTTGAATTGGATGTATTAATGAATGAATAGAGCAGTTTTCATTTTTCATTAACAATGTGAATGATATTCGTATGCATACTGAAATGACCAGAAATTACTTTTGTTAGCATGCTATACCAACATGTGCTCCCTTTGCTAACATAACTCAGTCACAGAGGCCTGGGCTACACAACTGCAGAAGGACTAGATATATATTGTGCCGAGTTAGCAACGTGCCTGAATAAATTTTACCTGCTACTGCAATGATTTTAATGGTTTTTAATGTTGGTGTTAAGCCCTAATTGAACTCTCTTGTTGCAAAGCTTCTTATTTTTCGTTGAGCTTTAAGCCCCAGTTGCACTTAAATATTTTAGTTTTCATTTTGTGAAATTAATTTGAAGTAACTCAGTGGTTAGCACTGTTAGCTCACAGCAGGGCGGCCATGGGTTTGTATCCACGGACAGAATGGATGGATGGAAATCTACTGAATGGGTGTTAGGTTGGTCAGTGTGTGAACCCTTAGGCTAGACGACATGGGAATCACTGACATACAATATATACTGTATTCAGTATCTGGTTGCTCCAGGGCCACATTGAAGTTACGGTTTGTCACTTCTAACAGCCCACCACTTTTATGACTGCACCATGAAAATCAAATGAAAATATTCCACATGTGCATTTTTATACACATTTCCTGTTATTCAGCAAGAACATATCAAAGGTTATCATCATCATCTCTCTAAAGGTTAACTTTCAGAAGCTGCAGCAAGCTGCCATACCACTCAAAGCTTGTTTCTATTGCCTCAGATTATCTTTTATTTAAGAATATATACGCACCGCATTGTCCATGTGCTCATATCTTTCAATAAAGGCAACTGAACTTTCATTTCACCAGCACTTAGTTAGGAGGCTTTCAATAGAATTAACATTAAGGCTACATTACAATTTTCTCTTCTTAACTGCTACATTACATTCTACCTGTGACCATAGAAAATGGATGGATAAATAAATCTGTATGCCACATTATTTTACCGCGTGTGTATTCTATATACATATGTGGTAAAATAATTGCATCCTCAAGAGACTATTTATCCTGAACATCACATACCTCCTTGTTTGGCTGCTTGGCACTGGATGTCACTGAGTTGGCCTCCCCCAGAGCAGAGAAAGACCTAGGCCTGAGGTCTGAGATGGATGCAGGGACTACAGGTACTGGTTCTTTAGCCAGTGCTCCGTAACCATTGCTGTGGGAGCCCAGTAGGTGAAGGGCACTGGGAGGTGAGGAGTCAGAGGTGGATATCTCCTTGTCCAACGGTTGTTCTGGAATACTGAAGAGGTGTATGGTGAGGAAGATGCCCCAGGTCAATGCTGAGAAGAAGTAGATGACTTGGTACTCGGAGCCCAGCAGCTGGCCGATCGCAGAATGCCCCCAGTCCATAGCTCCCACCAGATAGCCACATGCTCCGCCCAGACCTGGAATACACAGCGGCAAAGATTAAAACACTATGTTGACAAAAAAGTGCAGTTGCAGTAAGACACAGCTAAATACTTTAGACAATATGAGTAAAACTCTATATTCAGGCAGTGGATGTGGCTCATCAGGAACTAGCCACTAACATGAAGGCTCACCAACTGCACTCAGAGGGAACACAAGTCCTCCCTGCATAGACCGTGTGCTTGGTGTGGCGTTAAATGTCACATCTCTCTCTGCTCTCACTGTTTTTCATTAACAACTTAGCCCTTTGTCATTACTACAACTGGAAAGTTAAATGCTGAGGCCTGACAGCTGCAAGAAAGGTGAGAAACTGGCCGCTTCTGTAATAAGCATTTCAAGAGGCAAAGCTAAAAGAACACAGTTTGTTTTATGTCGTTGTCATACATGTGCCATAATATGTACAGATGGACAGAAAACCCTCATTGAATCTGCATGTTGGTTGCCTGTACATTATATGGGTGAACAGCCTGTTAGTTAGTATGCAATGCAATACAGAAGATCTAAAAACAAAGATCATGTTTTGTTATGTTTCTTTAATATTGTCCATAAAGGAGACATTCATGTACTGTATGTATAAAATTGATGCAGGTTTTGTTGTTTCCCTTAAATGTGATCACATGCCTACATTATGATACACACACACAAGATTTGTGAAGATATACAGTCTTCTACAGTTGGTCACCTGAAATGGAGGCTATTTTTATACATTACAGCAACTGGCAGGTAAAGTAATAACCATTCCATGAGTCACACTTCACTTGTGTCTACACGACTGGAACATTGCTGTTTGCGTGCTGCATCAAACACTCCTCTCTGATTCGAGATCCTTCACCCTCTTCTTTCGGTGTCATTAATGTCAGCCCCTATAATAACTCTGAACTTTTTATTGCGGCACAGTGCAACAGAGCAAAACAGAGATCACCATGAGAGAGAGAGAGACAGAGAGACTGAAAATGAGAGGGGAGATTTAATAGTCTACCTAACCTAAACAATAAACTACGTACTAAACTAAGTACGTCTTTACTGCAAACAAGGCTGTGATTAGGCTAAATGAGCTTAATGCTAACCTCAGCATACAGCACGTATGTTCACCATCTTAGTTTAGTGTAGAGGTGTTCATTACAAGTACAGACATCTTTAACACCGAATCTAACTGAACTGACTGAACTGAATCATCACTGTCGCTGACCAACGCGAAGTTCGTCCCCATTCATTTTTTATAGGACACAAGCAAATTGCTTTGCAAGGCATTGTGGGATTTCAGGTTACGTGGGACTGACCAATGATGTGAAAAAAGGAAGGGGTTGAAATGAGGGCAAAATTCGCCGGCCAGCTACACAGTAGTACGCAGTAAACAGATGAAAACTCACTAGAAAAAAACAAAAACAATTACAATTACAATTACTGGCCCATACAATTTGAACCAGCAACCAACTGAACTTACTACTGAACTGAAGCCAAACATCGCAGCAGTGTGAACGGTGATGTGTTCACTTACTGATGCATGTGTTGAAGTGCATTTGAACAGTGATGCAATTGATCATTGTCTGGGAGCCACGAATGTCAAAAATAAATGTACAAAATCTGTTGCCAATCCATCTGGTAGATACTGAGATATTTCCCTGGATAAGTGAAAAGTTTGACCTGCTGGTGGCTTTAGAGGAAAAGTCAGGAGATTACCAAAGTTATTAAGATTCATCCTCTGGGGACCATGAATGTCTGTACATGTAGGCTACATGTGCATGTGTTTCATGGCAATCCATACAATAGTTGTTAAGATATTTTGGTCTGGACCAAAGTTGTGGAACAATTGATTGAGCAACCAACAGAACAACATTGTTCCATCTGTTTGTGTCCAGCTTGCTTTACCCGTTGCTGTAGAAAATTACGGTCTGGTAAGAAACTAATGTAAGATCTGTAGTATGTCTTGAAGAATATTGAGCTATGAAACACTGCCCACTCCTTCACTCAAGCAGAGACTGTGAAACACAGAGTATTGATAATAGCATTTCATATGATTGGCATTCACTCCCCATGTATTTGATTAGAAAAGCTCACACAAAAAGGTACATGAATCACAGAGAAACACAACAATTCTTGTTCCCTCCTCCTCAAACCTCACATACCAGCGGTGGCAGGGGCGTCTAAAGAGTCATGTGCCTGGCATCTGTCTCTCTCAGCCCAGACCCATGACTACAGCACATGACTAGCTCAGGGCTGGATTACTGCCTGACTAGCATGCTCACACCACCCGGTGCCTGCTGACAGCTGAGCGCACCACTGACGCTGGAAACGGTGCGGAAATCATCTTGCCCCCCAAGCAGTGTATGACAAAAACACTTGCTTGATCCTGTATATTTTTAGACATTTCTGTACAGACTCATTTGGAACATATTTTGTAAGGTTATGGTGGTTTACAGAAGGGCTTTGAAATAAATAAATAATCTAAATATGGCGTATCTCTAAAGCAATAGAGAGGTAGTAAAGCATGCAATCTTCTAACCTACGTATTGTTAACTCATCCAGAGTAAAGAGATAGTTAGTATTAACTGTTCATATATCGTAATGGGACTGATTTGGCCTCAGCATAAATCTGAAGGAGGTGTAATTTAAAATGAATCAAAACAAATCTTCCTATCAGTTAACAGAAGAGTCCAAAACTGTTTCCACTGCCGCCTTATAGAACTGTTACAAAGTCAGGAAGAAAAAAATGTGTTTTCTTAAACAGTATCTTGAACCACTGGATTGCAAAGTGGTTGTATTTACAATTTACCATCTGGAAACTTTGTGCTTTGAATAGAGCATAAGGTTTTGGAGGATCTACCAAATCATAGTCAGACACATTTGCTCAAATTGAAAAAACCTTACTCATTTCTAAATGTGTCCATGAGTGGCCATCCTGCCAAAGAACAAGAACAAGTTGTGCAATTACCTAGGATGTCACAAATGCAACTGCAGCCTTGTTCACCTAGGCTAATTTAGCACTTTGATTCTCCATTCAAAAAACATCAGGAAAATACAGTTTTGTAACTGGAAATCTACAACTCCAGATGACATACAGGTAAGTCTACATCCACTATGTCATCTGAGAACCTCACATTTCTTTTCACAGTAGGACCCTGAACTTTGGAGACGCTTTTAAATGCTGCGTTTAAACTCAGATGACTTGCCATCATTTGCTCTGTATCTGACAGTACTAGTGGAGAATCCATTCATCCATTCAGCCATATGTCCATGACCTGAAGGTGAAATTCAGATGGGTTCATCCATCAAGAAAATGTTCCAAAACATGTATCAGAGTCGCTGACACACAATTTAAAGTTTTGGAAAGGCAACCAAACACTCAGATGAAAACCCCTTTGAGATGTCACACTCGGACCTGAAACAAGTAGCTCATGGTCAAAAACAAATTCCATAGAGTAAAAATATTTCTACATGAAAGTGAGAGTGAGCCAAACTTCCTTTTTGATTCCCTGAGAGACTTATTATTATAAAAGGAAGCATTTGGTTGCATTTGGTAATAAAACCAAGAGATTTTTTCACATAGGGACATTGTATTGACAAGATTTCGATAAACTAATTAATGAAACAATTATCTAAAATTTGTGTGTCTCTTTCAGAGTTCTGTTTTTCTAATTTCAATCTGGTTATATTTGATCTAATAACACGTTTTGGCTAACATTCAATGTCAAAACTTTGTAAAAACTAAAGAATGCGAATATGTTTTCACAGTAATATGAGACAAGCAGTGGAAACATAGAGCAACACAACACTGGCATAATATCACATGTTAGCTTGTTAGCCAACAGTTGCTTATTTACACATCCAGCTGATACAGAGCAACATTAGCATTTATTTGGAGATGTGTCTGGCTACCTGGTGAATGTAAGTCCAATATTCACTCCCTTTTAGCTCTGTTTTTGGTCTCCACCAACTCCTGAGAGAAATGTCTGGCTCTTTATCTGCTAAATGCTCCACTATGTTCACCAGCTAGTTGCTAACCATGTCTGTCTGCTATTTGGTGCCGAGCAGGTAAAGTACTGAGGGTTTTAAAGCTTTTTTGTCAAAAATAGTAGCCAGACAATAATAAAAAACAATACTGCTGAGAGCAATGAGACTGAACCAAAACATCAGTGTTGCGGGTTATAAAAAAAAAACAAACCCCCAAAAACAATGATCCAAAACATGCTAAAATGCTCTGTAGAGCCGAAGGGAACTGCAGTCGGGTGATATTTCTCTGTGGCTTTGTCACTACAAGCGACCCCTTTTACACACACATAGTCATTTGATCCATTGTTAATACACAAATATTCATTATAGCAGCTTTAAGTTAAAGACCTGTTGACCACAGTAATCAGTAACATGATTAATACTTTATATTTCTTTATTTTATATGTTTAAAATGACTCCATAGATAACCCTCCATACTGTAAAAGACATTATTCAGTACCATTTATTTTTATGTGTTGTTACAGATTAATAAGTTAAGACTCATCACTGACAGATGTAGAGTTACATAAGAGTAATTTTTTTATCGATAAAATGTGGAGCATTGCATTGTGGGATTGTAGTGTAGTAGTACACTTTTTTCGTTCCGTTGTGATGGCACTATATATAGTGGATACATTTACACACTCAAATAAAATGGCGGACTCTAAATATGGCTCACTAAATCGTAAATAGGGGGTGTTTTTGGACACAGTCACAGAAGTTACACTTAATATGAGACATCCTGGAGTCTTGTTGTCACTGTGAGGTTACTAGGCAACCACTGGAAGAAAGTCTCTGTGGGCAGCCAATAAATAGTCTGGCACATAAGCCCCCGTAAAACAACAACTTGTCATTTTACACTTGTATGGATTAAACAAACAAGCTATAATGTGTTAATTAGTGAACTAGAGGTGCTGGTTGGCAGATTTTTTTACCTTTGGACAGAGTTAGGCTAGCTGTTTCCTACTGTTTCCAGTCTTTATGCTAAGCTAACTGTCTACTTAAATAGACTACATGAATTTAGCATACAAACATGAGAGTGGTATCAATCTTGTCACCTAACTCTCGGCAAGAAAGCGAATATGTCTCATGAAAACATCTTTACATACACACTTATCAAAAGACAGACATACACAGTCTTATTGAACATGCAGAGAACACACAGACTGCAACACAGTTCATGGAAATGTTCACACGTTCCTCCCACTCAGTCACACCAGAAGAAGATCCAGTTTAACTCAGAGAATCTCTGCCATACATCATTAGTTTGTGTTATGGGAGTTGCTCAGCTACAAAAAGCTGAGCTATTATCACTGAAATGCTCACCAAACAAATAACTAAGGCTGATTAATTCAAAGCAAATCCACCAAGATGCATGCTGGGAGCAGCCAGCAAGGAAATATTTATGACAGAAATAAGCATAAAATAATCACAAAAGTAGTGAGTATTGAAGCAAGTACAACAACAGTGTGTGTGTGCATGTGCATGTGTGTATGGTCTTAATTACACACCTGTGAGTAGAGCATGGTAGTGCAGACCTCTTTCCTTGTCTTGATGTGAACATACATCAAACAGGTAAGCCTTAATGGGCCCATCGATGAAGTCCGCAGCAAAGTCAAACAGCACAACTCCGAACATCACCACAACTATGGCCCATGTACTCCTCAATGACCTATTGCTGACTAGTGCTGCAAAATAGAACAAAACATCTCATCACTCCTCAAGTGCTGCAGCCAATGATGTAAATAACAACATTAAAATACCTCCACAGCAATACATTATTTTTAGTGAACTTGTCAAGTGTCAAATTGGAAAGCAGAGATGCACATCACAGGAAAAAGCATCCCAAATGAACCCCATGCAGCTTGAAGATAATAAACTTTGTTTTTCCAAGCAAACCAATTATGTCTGACATGTAACAATTCTACTTTAAAGCCTGACTGATCATAAAGTCCAGTCTTGTTCTCTTGAAAAGGAATTAAGGATGCTAAGAACATAGCACAAGCAAAATACCTGTAATTCAAGCAAAATAAGTGGATTTTATAATTAATGTAAGAGATGTGAGTGTGTTTAGAAAGGCAAGAACAATATAATAATGCATGGTGTCATTATGAAATATACCTCTCAACTTGTTGTACCAAACATTTCCTCAAACTTTACAGGATCACTGTGTTTGCAGAGTGTTTTGGATATTTGTTAAAATATACAGAGATGGGTAGCAGTCTGATAAAAATGTGTTTTTGTAGTATTTATTGTGCTGTACAATGATTACTCTAATTATCCTCCAATCACAAGATATGATTGAGGTATTGAGGATGACGTACTGTATTTCAAGCCCCATGATTAACGTTTCCAGGGCCAACTGTGAATATCACAGTGGGGGAAATTATCAGTGAATATGCGTTTAACCCCCCATTGATCCTGTGAAGCTGTTCTGTGGGTAACAATACCGCAGCACTGTAACTCTCAGCAGTGAATCAGTTCATGTGACTAGTCTGCAAGGAAAGTGGTCTTTAGTCAACTTTTTATTTAAATAAATAATAAAGGTCTCAGTCTTTTGTGCAGAGATCTTCTTGTGACGCTGTCTGGAGCCCAGCAGCTTCTTACGAAACAGTTTAAGAAACAATTTTCTCAATCATGTCTCATCATCTGTCTGTGCCAGTGGGCACCGGCTCAGGACCACGCTACCAAGGCACACGTTTAACTTTAGTCACAAGTTAAAAGTGTGAGCATAAGAGTCTCTCAAGACCATACATTTAATGAGTTTTTTCTTGATGGTGTCACTTTATTCCCGATATCTGAGCGAGCAGATATTGATACAGTTCAGAGCCTGAGTTTGTAAAATACCAAGAGATAAGAGAAAGCTTGACATCTAAGAATTTAAATTCATTGTCTCACCATTGTATCAGTGTGAAAATAATCCATTTAGATTACGAGCATGAAAGCAGGTAAAAGCTGAGGTTGTTTGAGGGACAACAAAGTCGTTTACGAAGAATGGGAAGAGTTAGTGCTCATATTCTGATAAGTCACAATTATTCTTCTGCATATTTCCAAGCATGTCCATACATTAAAGTGAGATCAAGATGATGTCAGATTTCAACAGTATGTTCTACAGCATTTTTGTTTCTCTGAAATGGAAAGAACCATTCTCTCTTATTCTGTCTGAATCAAAGGCAGAGTTGGCCCCAAAACAAAAACTCACAAAAATACAACTGCACCTCCCCCTCTCACTGTCTGGTTCTGGAAGACTATCTTTCATTTCCTCTCTTACTCAAATTCTCCTTTCTATCCCTCACCTGAGATGACAGCATCTCCGTTCAGGAACAAGGTGATTCCCAGCAGCATGAGGATGCCCAGGGCCAGGATGTAAGGCCTCCGCCGGCCCCACGACGAGCGGCAGTAGTCGCTGGCTGAGCCGATGATGGGCTGGAGCAGGAAGCCCAGGATAGGGCTGATCAGCCACACCAAGCTGTACAGGCTGCGGGGAAGGCCCACACTCAGAAGCACCGGTGTGACGAATGCTGCCTCCACGGCATAGCAGAATTCCCTTCCAAACATGACCATGCTGTGGAGAATAAGTCGGCCCCGTGAGCGCCTGGGGGGCTCCACGGCTCCGAACACAGCACTCTCCCCACTGTCTATGTAGTCCTCTTTTGAGTCAGTGTAGTCTGTTGAGTACTGGTGTAAAGAAGTGCTGATGTGTTTGCCAGGCTCCGGGAGCCGACAGGGTTTGGTCCTCACAGACTGGTCCTCTGACAAAAGAGTCATGGTTGAGAGAGGGGAAAGAGGGATAGAAGGGTAAAGGGAGAAGAGGAGATTTAGGTAAAAAGAGACAAAAACAGAGAGTATGGTAGTGTTTCTCTCTCAGTCCGCCAGGTGATAGTTAAATGGCCAAACGCCCAATCCTTGCTCTGGTGCTCACTCAGCTTGAGCTAATCCGTCTCTCTGCTGCATAGCTGAGCAAGAAGTCCAAGATCCAAACAGCTTTACTTTACATGTGAAGGTCTGCCTCGTGGTCTGAGCAGAGCAAAGTGGGACTCAATGATGAAGAGAGGGAGAGGAGAGGAGAGGAGAGGAGAGGAGAGGAGAGGAGAGGAGAGGAGAGGAGAGGAGAGGAGAGAAAGAAGTGGGTGTATTTAGGAGATTACTGAATGTCTTCAAACTACTGTAGTAAAGGCCCGGGGCAGTTCATGGGAGTGTGTGTGTGTGAGGAACTACGACCATGTGAGTGTGTGTGATGTGTGTGGTAAAGAGGGTAATTTATTCCACTGTTTCCACAGCCACTTGTCATTAGCCAGTAGTACAGTATTTATTCCTTGGTGACTAGTTACTCTTCTTTCAGGAGGGAGTCGGGTGCTACCAGACTTAATTCATTTATTGATACATTTAAAAGCTTATTTACAAAGTTATTAATTCAATTAGTGTATGTATTATGCAAATGGGCAATTATTGGTAAAGAAGTAGTCAAAACATATTTAAATGTACCATTTAATAATTTAATGCCAGAATTCTGGCATTAGAAATTAATTACTTTATGATTTTGTAAAATGGATTTGCAAAGTTATTGAAAAATAATGTATTAGGCTTTTTGTTGTTTCATTTACTAATGTCTTCCTATAATGAATCCCACAGTTCTCTTCTGCTTTGCCATTTCTGTTTCATCCTCAGTTTAATTTGTATTTTAATTAATTTCTCTTTAAAAAGCCATGCTAGCAGGGTGGGTCTACAGATGACAATGTCGGCCAGTCAGTCGGTCCACTGATTTGGTGTAGACTGAAAAATCTCATCAACTACTAGATAGATTGCCATAAAATTTTGCACAGACATTCATGGTCCCCAGAGGATGATTCCGACTGACTTTGGTGATCCCCTGACTTCTTCTCTAGCGCCACCATAAGGTTGCCATTTGTGGTTTTAAGTGAAATGTCTCAACAATTACAGAATGGATTGCCATGAAATGTATTATACACATTCCCCTCAGGATGAATTCTAATAACTTTGGTGATCCCCTGATGTTTTAACATCAACATGCAAGCATTATCATTGTGAGCCTCACAGAGATGTTAGCATGGCTGTAGACTTTTAATCTTGTTTAAAAGGTATTGAAAACAATTAACATTTAAAAACTGAGAATGATCCAGATGCAAAAGTTGCTGATAAAATGGAAAAGTGACTTAAATGTATTTATTTTTTTTAATTAAAGACTAAAACTTAAACTAGAGTCTAAGTCTTAAGTGACAATGGGAAGAAATTATAAAATGGTATGTCATAATGTGTAAATACTTTTTCTTTCTTCACATGTGGTTTGTAAAAGGAAACTCAGTCTTGCATCGATCAGACTCTTTAGGGCTCCAGGAAAAACAGCCAATCCACATCAATGAAGTTAAAAGATTGTCTGAGCTGAGAAGTTTTTTCTAGTTGCCTCTCGTTACTTATTGTATCATCAGATCATCATGTGCTTCTTTGAACAGAATGTTTTTTTTTGTTGTATGTTGTATTTAGATATACAGTAAGGTATGTAAGAAAAGCCCTTACCTTAAAATATTGCCACAAAAGGTTAGAAAATCACACTTTTTTCCTGCTCTTGCTGGGATTGTATTCATTATTCCTCTCAATGTGTTTGAGCTATGACTAACTGCCTGCTCTTAAGCTGAGGTGAAGCCATAGGTCACGATGCTGTGACCTTAAACCAGCATTCAAGAACACACTTATGACTAGTTCTTCACTGTGAACTTTTCCGGTTATCAAAGACAGTTTCCTTGAAAGGTCAGGTGAAGGTCAGGTGTCTGTGGTTCTCAGAATCAGCAGACCAGCCTCAAGAGTAATCACAAGAATATCATTAGGACTCAGTCACACAAACAGATACACAGTGTGTGAGCAATAAGAGACATACAACACTCTTTGTCTTTCATTCTCTTCACATCTTTGTGATGTTACCCATAAACCTTTTAACACTTTTATTTCCAGTGTGGTGGTGACCTATTTTTCTTGCAGTGATCTGGTCCCAGTATAGTGGGGAATGATCATTTATCTGCACCTATTACCATATTAAAACCACCGGATTAAACGAGGAGTACAAATCAGTGCTAAGCAGCGTGACAGGACAGCCTGGAGTGATGTGCCACTTTCCAGTGGTCCAACTTGCAAAAGTCTGATTAGCTATAAACCAACATACCAACAACCACAATCCAACTATACGGAAAAGGCAGAAAATAGGTTGCTGCTAGTCCAGAATGAAACACCAATCCTGACCTGTCTCCAGTGGTGGAAAATAAGTAAGTACAATTATTCAAGTGCTGTACAATTTTCAGGTTATTATACTTTACTTGAGTATTTCCATTTTTGATACTTTATACTTCTACCCCACTACATTTCAGATGGAAATATTGTACTTTTTACTCCATTACATTTATTTGACAGCTGTATTTACGAGTTACTTTTCAGATTAAGATTTTGCATTAACACAACACATGAGCAGCTTAAATACAACATATTTTTAAAGATTAAACCAGCGGTTTACAACCTATTTGACTTGTGACCTTTTACAAAAAAGCAGTGTCTACTTGGAGCCCCTTGTTATGTTACGATGTCTGAGATGGTTTTATTTAAATAACTGGTTGAGGCCCAAAGAGGTAAAAAAAAAATGAAAATAAAATCCAGGATTTCACAAAAAAGCAAAGATTCAGTCCAAAATATGAAGACAGATTTAAGTAGCAGAACTTTTTTTATTCTTTCCTCTCCCATTAATCATGTCAAGACCCCTGGGATTTATCTTGTGACCCTTTGGAGGGTTCTGACTCCTAGGTTGAAAACAACTGGACCAAACTACCCAAACTACCTAACTGTAAACAGTAAACTGCTGCTTAAGAATTAATACATCAGTATCAACAATCTGCTCACATCATATATAATAATATATCAATCACACAGGACATTATTCCGCAGAACAAGTACTTTTACTTTTGATACTTTAAGTACATTTTGCTAATTATACATCTGTGCTTTAATTCAAGTAGGATTTTGAATGCAGGACTTCAGTGTACTTGTTCTCACACTTGCAACAAGGTATTTTTACATTGTTATATTGATACTTTTACTTAAGTAAACGATCTGAATATTTCTTCTAACACTGACTGTACAGTTCTGAGGTACTTCTACTTTACGTGAGTGTTTCCATTTTATGCCTCTTAGGCTTCTACTCCACTACATCTCAGAGGGAAATATTGTAATTTTTACTCCATTATTTAACAGCTGTGGTTACTTTGCAGATTAAGTTATTTTATACAAGACATATGAGTTTATAGCACTTAAAATAAAGAACTTTATTTAAGCAACTTAACAAGAGTCTAGCACAGCAGTGCTTTGAGCTAAATGGTAATGTCATCATGCTAACATGCTGATGTTTAGCAGGTATAATGTTTAACATGTTTACCATCTTAGTTTAGCATGTTAGCTTGCATGTTAACATTTGCTAATTAGCATTAAACACAAATCACAGCTGAGGCTGGTGAGAATTTCATTAGTTTTGCAGGTATTTGCTCATAAACCAAAGTATAGGACAATTGGACCTGAAGATGGCACTAAATAGGGATCACCAAAGTTATTACAATTCCTCCTGAGCAGGACATGGATATCTGAACCAAATTTCATTGCAATCCTTCTAATAGTTGTTGAGATATTTCAGTCTGAATCAGAGGGCTCTGACCGACATTGCCATGCAGAGCCATGCCACTAAAAATGTTACAGCGTCCTATTTCACAAATATTGCTGAAGCAGTTCTCAAAATCACACTCTGTAATGAATTTTTGTTCCTCCATGTCTAAAGACAATCCCATTTTCCACTATCATACCAGCTGATAAAGAAGCAGCTGCTCCTTGATGTTGTCAAAGGTTATCTCCACATCAGTGCTGCTGGAAATCGAAGCCAGAATAACATCATGAAATTCTCGTTGTTAGATAAAGAATTAACTCAAGTAGTCTGCACATTTATCCTTCAGATCATTTATAACTCAACAGCTACTGTGCCAGGCCACTTAGAAAATGTAGTAGTTCAACCACATTCAAAAACCTCCTAATTACACCCTTAAAATTGACATTTATGAACCTTACACTCTTTTAGTGTTTGAGTAATGACAAAGCATTTGATTGCATTCATGAATAATAACGTTAATTTCGAGAAGTGTCAGTCGGGCTTTAGAGCTGACCTCAATAATAAAACTGCTCAAGATCAAGATTCACTTTAATGGGCTCTAAGGAGAAATTATTTTGCTGACATCAAAGTTGCTGACACACACACACAAAATAGCCTAGTACAGTGCAACATACAGTATATACAGTACATGGAAACTATTTGACAGAATATAAAAAAATAGTGAAGTGCACAAAAATTTACTTTAAGCAAATTTAATATCTCAACTGAAGACAGAATTTAAAAGATAATAAATCTCCACTATTTTTGTCCATCAATTTGATTGACAGTGGCCCTAAAGTAAAATTACACTCAATTAAGATACATTTGGTCTACCTGAGATTGAAAGCTATTATTCTTTGTGATAAGGAGATGTTTAAAAAGGCAGAATTTCAATTATAAGGAGCTTTCTTGAGTATAATTAAAATATTCAGGGAGGTTAAAGATAAAATGACATTTTGGATGAGCTGTAAAGATCTAAAAGTAGAAGTAGGAGGCCTGCCTCAATTCTGAGAAAAGCTCCACATCAAAACAGGCCACTGTGATCAAATATTGCCTCAGCCAGGTAGGCAATACAAATACCATTGCCATTTCCATTTCCAATATTAACATTCATGTGTTCGCCCTGCGACGAGTTGGCCACTGTCCAGGGTGTGCCCTGCCTAAGGCCCGAAGTCACTGGGATAGGCTCCAGTCACCCGCGACCCCCTAACGGGGACCAAGCGGTAGAAAATGGATGGATGGATGGATATTAACATTCATGTCAGTTCTCCTTTTATAGCCATGTTGTGTGGCTCTATGGCAGTGTCAGTGGACTCACACACCACTTTGGTCCAGACTGAAATATCTCAACAACTATTAGATGGATTGCCATGAAATTTTTTACAGACATTCATGGTCCCCAGAGGATGAATCCTACTGACATTGGTGATCACATGACCTTTCCTCTAGCGCCACCCGGAGGTTGACATTTTTGTTTTAAAGTTAAATGTCTGCAATCTAGCGACTTTTTGTGCAGACCTTACCTCTTCTCACTTGAAGAAAGTTGTCAAAATTTCTCAGTGTTTATGCTCTCGTGTCTGTGGCTGTCTGGACTGATTGTGTTCAGTGAGTGGAGGAGAGCGGCAGCACGTTCAGTCGACCAATCAGCAGCCAGACAGAAACATGAACGTGAATATGTACCTTACCTAGTATCACTGATCCCCATTGTTCATCCAGGGGAACTCCTCCTCATTTGTTTTTGTTCTAAATGATTGAATTTGACTGTTTAAATTTTATTTTTTCTTAACAAGTTGCCAAAAGTGAGTTTATTTCAGAGTGTGGGTCCTCTTTGTTCATGACACTTCAGTTCCACAGTCGATATAACAGTCTTCATTTCAAACGGTTTTGAAATTAGAGGTACATTTAGATGCAAATCGATGAGATGATAGCAGCTTGAAAAATAATATTAGCTTATCTAGCGGCCTCTCAAACGAGCTGGGTGATGCATCCTACTGACTTTGGTGACCCACTGACCTTTCCTCTAGCGCCACCATGAAGTTGATATTTGTGTTGTTGAGTGAAATGTCTCAACAACTATTGGATGGGTTGCCATGAATTTTTGTGCAGTTTTCATCTCTCCCTCAGGATGAATTGTAATCACGTTGGTAATTTAGTTTTTTTAGTTTTTAGTTTGTCCAATACTTTGATTTATGACTACTTGCGAAACTAATAACATTCCCATCAGCCTCAACTATATTTACTAATTAGCAAATGCTAGCATGCCACCCCACCAAACTAAGATGTGAAAATGGTAAATGTTATACCTGCTTAACATCAGGAAGTTAACATTGTCATAAGAGCATTTAGCTCAAAGCACTGCTGTGCCTATGTACACCCTCATAGAGCCGCTAGCATGGCTGTAGATTTTTAGTATTGTTGAGCTCACTCATTGAGAGGCAATTAGAAGGCATCCTGGGACTTTAAAGTGTGTGAGTGGCCTCCAATGTTTTTTTTTAACTACATACCTGTCATTGAAGAAGGCAGAGATCCAATTATTAAATCTGTCTAACCAACTAAAAAGACTGCTGAAAAGAGAAAAAGGACAATTTACAATTTTAAGAGACTGTCTTTGACTTTCACTGTAATTACTTAACTGGCCTGCCTCGATATTTGTAATGTTGGGGAATAATGCAAGAATCTACCCTCCCCCCCAAACCACTCCTGATTGATGAGTTCTTGAGTTTCAAACCATGAAATAACAAGGGCTCTTTTGTGGTTGCCTACAGTAGCACTTTAAGCTAATCAAGTGATGATGCACGTGATCCCTGGGGAATGATACTGATCAAAGAGAGAAAGGTGGGAGCAGTCAGAAAGGAGGGAGCAGAAGGAAAAGGTTAATTTATGTTTCCTAAAAGCTAGCTGGAAAATATTCACATGAAAGAAATGTCAGATGTTTGGAGTCAGACGAAAGACATTCCTCACATAACCTGCATGCCTTAAGGTTTTATACTACAACCGCATATGCAATAGTACATTCATGAACAAGTAGAAGATGGCTGGGTGAACAAAGCAAAACTTTGTTAAATGGTGGGAAAAGCTCTGTAGTAAAGGGTTAAGAATAGTTATGTAAGCTTCTTCAGCAAGTGGTGACATGACGCACATCTGCACACTGTGAGAAAGGTGATAGTCTGTAAAAAGCCATTACAGACCACTCTAGCATCCAAAGGTTGCTTAGTGGCAAGCAGATGACCAATGACACTGCTGCAAATCACAACATTACTGTACAGATTGAGTAAGATTAGAATACATGCACAAAAAATAAACAGTAAATACTGCTTACACATCCCAGTAGGCACTGGCACATAAAACTTTAATAATGGCAACTTGCACAGACAGAAAATGATCAAATTTATTTATTAGTAGCCCTTTGAGACCCCAAATTCAGAATCGACGTTTAGTCTGTGAAATCACCCATCGCAACTTTTTAGAGCCCAAAGTAACGTCCTTAAATGTCTTGTTTTGTCCGACCAACCATCCAAAACCCTAATATTGGGTATTTCACAAACCATTACACATGACAAATGCAAATCATCATATTTAAGAAGCTGGAACCAGTTAATATTTGACTGATTGTAATGATTATTTGATTATCAAAGTAGTTGCCAATTCATTTTCTATCATCATGTTTATTAGGCCCCACTGAGACACAAAATACCTTTTGGTGAGAAATAGTGAATGTAAATACTGTATAATTTCATAGGATACCTTTAATTATTTCAGTTGTTGTGTCGATATGATGCATATTCCCGTTAAATTGTGTTTAAAACAATTACACAGGAACTCTGGTGCCAGGTAGTTCTCTATCATAGACAAACTGTACATTTTCCACTCAGAAAGGGGGGGGGGGTTATTAGGGGCTCTGCTGCTATATTTTGCCCCGGGGGCTCCCTTGTACGTTAATGGCGTCCATGCTGTCAGCTGAAAATAGCTGTAAAGAATCACAGTGAACTCTGTGTATTATCCAGAGTAACCACTTTGTCCTTAAACAAAGACACGTTGCTGCTGAGTTTTTCAAATGCTATTTCTTCACTGATTTGAGCGCCACAAATTCCACTCACCTCATCTCAGAGACAGATATCTCAAAACCCTGGCTTGGAAAACTAAAACTATCTGATACCACCAGGGGCCAGTGGGAGAAGTTTTTTTTTTTGTGATTTGACTGAACTGACCTTTTAAACCTTTGCACATCTCAGATCTCTGCTGCTTCAAAACTGAAACGCAAGTAACATGTACACTCTTTTACTCATATATGTTTATCGGTTATGCCAAAAGCAGCCAATAAAAAAAACTAATTTTTTTATTTTAGAGCCACTTTTGAGTTTCCTGATGAGCCAGTTCCTTTTAAGTCATGAAATTCTTGATGCTGACCTTATACAGCTTAAAACAAATTGGCTCATGACAATATGCACAATGGAACAAACCTATAATCTGCACTGTATCCTATTACCTAAAATCCATAGGCTTATTGTTCAGCTACAAAGTCAGTCCAAAGTCAGTTGTTACACTGTTTGTATCACGCTGCGGCTTGTTTCTAGTCATCTTTCCTTCACATCATGTGTTTATAGTGGGATAACATACACATATTTGCATTTTATTGTGTCATTTTATTTTACAAAATTTTTATACAGCCAGGTTTACATGTATCTCCTGTAATGATGGCTAATTCAGTATTTCTGGAGGTGTTTATCGACTTTGCAAACACCAAAAAAATCTTTAAAATACACACATACTGCATATGATTTACATGAATGAAGTTAATTAATTATCAGTAGGCATCTAGCCACAGAGGGCCTGAGCATTTAATCAAATCAAACCAATCATTTAAACCTTCTGCAGCACCACCAGGCTACTGTGAAGTGATGGAATAAATGCTGCACAGGTGACACCAACTGCATAAATTACAATGTAGTACACAAATAAAAAATCCCCAACAATCTAGTTTTTCCCCTAAGGAGTTTTCTTTTTTTTTTTTAAAGAAAATACTTATAGTATGTTATCTTGTATTTTAATTATTTTCAGCTTATTTATTAACTTATGACTTTTATGACTGTAATGTGATGATTTATATTTTCAATTCTCTAAATTCCTTGTGTAGCACTTTCAGTATGTGTGAGCATACGCAACCTTTGTATGTTCAACATGTACCACAAAACCAAAGTAATGTCCACTGGATCGGCTGCCAGAGACAATTCACTTTCATTCTAGCCGGTGTGGCGATGTCCACCACCTTTGTGACGGTAAACGTCTCGCTCGCTGCTCTTTTCTCTGCTCAGCCATCTTTAGGCGTCGGGTCTATTTTTGCCGGAGCAACTCACGTCTCTGAAGCATGAAATTCACGTGTGAATGTATATAAATGCCTGTATTTATTGACAATTTACTTAAAATGAAATTAAAGAATTTAATGATGTGTTTCATTTGTTACTGGCTTTTTCTTGAGACATACTATTTAATTATGTGTGTTTATGTTTTATAATTAGTGAGAGAGAGGAAACAGGATGGACTTGTGTCCTGCTGTCTGTGTTCACTTGTACTGTGTTTTAATTGCAGCTAAATTCACAATTTAGTTGTTCTCATTTACATAATTTCCTGTTTCTGTTGTCAGATAATGGAATGAGTATGAAATTTGATAGCAGCACATAAATACCACCCCGTTAACCAGGCAGTCATTACCAACCTGCTGCACTGCGAATGAAAATCATTATTTTATAATTAAGACACCAAATGAATGTGCTGTGAGATCATGTATATTGACATTTAAAATAAGTGACCATGGAGGAAGTTAGAGGCAACAAAAGGTTGTCATATTAAAGTACAGCCATAAAGCATCTGTTACCAAATCTAAATGAGCTGCAAACGTGTATTTATGCTTGTAGAACCTGTGTGAACTCTTAACTACAGAAACTATTAGAAATGTAGCTGCTAAAGCACAGACACTCCGCTTCTGAAACCTTTCCAGTGGACATTAAAACTACGACAGAGCCGTCACTGAGCCACAAGGCACAACACAGTTAGATCCAGTGGACATTAGACATCAGCAATGCCAAACTTTGAAGCCCTGGTAGGAGAGTAAAACAATAAAGGCTGTATTGACTTAATATATTTTGTGCTGCTGATTTATCAATCTGTGTACACAAACTTCTTTTGGCTCATGGAAACTAGGGTAGTAGGACTTCTCCCTAAGACTGTTTGTCTTTCAAACTAACACTTTCAGTGAGCAGCAGTGGCACTAAAAAAGAGGAGGCAGCTATTCAAATTGACAACCATGACCAAATGACTAACCCAAACTGTATCCATGTACCCTGAGAGTGCACAGAATTGCATCTCACCTTGCACAATCATGGCTTGCCTACACTCACACTTAAGTGTGTGGGATGCGTACATCAGGTTCCTCAGGCGAGATGGAGAAGTATTTCATGCTTTCGCACCACATTTGATTTTTTCTTAGTTTCTAAGTTTGAATTTCTAGTGCATGCAAAGAAAATACATATTTCCTTTTCCTAGTTTCCCTTTCTATTTTGATTCTTATCTTACCTAGTGTTAGACATGATTTGAATGGCAGGTCTTACTGCAAATCATTGAAACGTGTTCTGTATCTTATTTAGCTTTTTGTTTTCTACAACTTTGCTTTGACAGCATTACACTCTACGACCCCTGCTGCTTGCATCTGGTCTATCTCTGCTGATGTAAAGCCGAACTCCTCTAGCACTTCGACTGAGTGTTCTCCAATAATGGGGTCTGTGGCAAGGCAAGGCTCTGCAGGAGTCCGAGACAGAACTGGGGCTGGCCGGGGGCTTTCTTCCCCCCTGGAGTCCTTGATGAAAGAAGCTCTTTCCTGGTTATGTGGGTGTGAGCTCACCTGGTCAAAAGACAACACAGGTGTAACACAGGCATCAGTCCCATCAAAAATTCTTGACCAATCCGCCTGGCTTTTTGAAGCAAAACGCTCTGTGAAGATCCGTCTTAGCTCTGGCCAATCACTGAAGTTCATCTGAGGAGGTAACTCTACAGCGTCCAACTCCAAGCCTAGGAAAAAAAGACTTCTGTAACCCAATGGACAAACGTTGATGATGTAAAACAGAGAATTATTTAACATCTTTAACATCATGCTACTAGTTTTCTTGTTGCGAAACAAATGTTAGTGTTCTGGTGTAAGAGTTCAAACTGAGATGTGTATGGAGTGTTTTGGATGCATTAGTGCATTTAGGATGTGAGATTACTAGTTGTGATGAACTACATGTTGGTAAGGAGAGCTGTGTGTTTTGAAAAAGTGAACTCGGTAAAGAGAAATGGGTAACCAACTGTAAAAACCTGTAAAAGCTTGCATAGGCAAATCACACCGAGACTTTTACAGGATATGTATTTGTCACTCAAGTTAGTCATTGCACATCACTGCTACTGCTCTGTATAACTTTGTGTATACAACAAGCTCCTTTTGCTGTGCTTTTTTTCCCCAGAGGATCAGCTCTAAAATCTGAATGCAGTTACTTATGGTATGAAAAGGCATGATTGCCTCAACATATTATTGACCTGTTGCCTGAGATCTGCTGCTTTTTTCTTATATCGGTCTTTCACTTTTTTCTTTTGGTGTGTTGGTGTTTCATTTCACAAGGTGCCCTTGGTGTGCTTTAGTGTTCCCTGGGGTTCAGCACAGGAACATGTGTAAAATGCCTCCAATCTGAATTTGCATAATACAAACCCTTAAGTAGCTGTCTGTAGAACTGTGGTTCTACGGCACCCACAGCCATGTACTTTCCGTCTGAAGTCTGGTAGGTATCGTAGAAGGGCGCTCCACTGTCCAACATGTTTTGTCCTCTAGAACGGTCCCACATACCAATGCTACGAGACTTCCATACAAATGAACCTACATATGCTGCTCCTTCTACCTGAGGATGGTGAGAGAGAATAGAAAAGGTTATTTATATTTTTTATCTATATTTTATGCAAAATTCCTCCAGTCATGTGTAAACTATAAAGGACAGCTAAATAAATATAAAGTACCATGTTTTTGCTAAAAACAAGAGCATACCTGTTCCTGTGCTTGAAGTTAGTAATTTATTAATTTAAGCGAAACCTTTCCCTAGAAGAAAATACACGGAGCATCTCAAATGCTGTGCTATTACAATAACATTAAAATGTGGCAATTACTTGTTGAATACTAAGCTTTTCAGCAAAGCTTGAGAAAATATTGCACAAAGGGTATTCTGCTGACATTTACTGTATAAACCACCAGCTACCTAAACTTATAATGTTAATATAATATTTAAGTCTCAATATGTGCACAAGCTATTACTACTGCTGCTGCTGCTGAATGAATAAAAAACCTTGATCAAACACTAACTGCAATCAATATGCACTTGATTTAATGTTCTTGGTGGGATATAATCAGTCACCTTCAAAAATATTGGGAACAATGGGAACATCAACAGTCAGGATAATGTCATGTTACAGTACATGAAGGAGGCTGCAGCAGCAGAGACAACCCACTGTAACTTTTATTATTGCTGATTGCAATCAATTCAGTCAGTGTAACCTCTAATGAACTGTGTGCTACTTCATTGCTAAGTCATTTATATGAGCAAACAATAATGGCCTGATCAACAAAGGGGGTTTGAAAATTTGAAGAAGTACCAATGTTCTGTGTATACTCTGGACTTTTCTAAAACGGCCTGCTATTTTCTGCCAAATTACTGCTCTGGGGGTTATCAGGGACAAATCACACATAGAGAAGAAGGCAGCTGTCATTGGTCAGGGCTTGAGTGCTTTCATATTTATTTGGTGCCAAAACAAAGACTCTATGGGAAAGCTGGGACGATTCCCTGAATGTACTTTTTTCTTTAGTCATGAAATATGCATTTGAGAATTACAAAGAAATACAAGGCCAGACTTTGGGCATTGAAAAATGGAGTTAATACTCTGCTTTATATCTCTGGTGACTAACGAGCATGCCTCATACTACCTATTAAAATAAAGAGGTCCCTCTTTATTAAAATAATCAGAATGTGGCTCAGAACAATTCACGTTGTCACTCAGCAGGTGTGAAACCAGTTGAAACTAGAGAAAAAGGAAAAATAATCAATATGATGAGAGAGAGACAGGAGGCAGGCTTTTGGTTTCACTATCCCCCCTTGGCCTCTCTGTGTGAAAATGAAATCTATGCTTTGGGCATGAACATGCAATATTGGCTGCTGCTACATTACAACCACTTTAATTCACTGTCTCCAATTTTCCAGTCTTTGTGAGCAAAAGCCGACACAAAATAGGACAATGCAAAGTGTTGAACATGGACTTTATATGGATTGCTATTATAAAAATCAATTATAGCTGCTTTAAACGCCCCTGTAAATTGCCTTTACAATTTAAGTGTAAATACGTCAAAGTGTGTAAGCCTTGTGCTAAACTGGCAACCTGAGTGGTGTGTAGTGTACTGTGCCAACCGGGCCACACAACACTATGCCAGCCATGATTTGTGTGTCAGGTAATGTTAAATGACTTTCCCACGGACATTCAGCTTACTTTCTAGTTTGCCAAGATATGCCGTTGTTGTGATGTTAGCTATAGCAGCAAGAGAGTTGTGAGTATCGCTGTCTGGAGCTGGTTTGCTGGCTCTGGGAAACCGTCTCGTCTCTCAGTTTGCTAACCCGAAACCTAGCTAACGTTAGTTACATTATTTGCTGTGTCGTTGTTCGCTCTATAGCATGGTATTTGTCATAGTATTGGATTCCTCCAGAATCGCATACCCCACCTTTAAAATGTGAAATTGCATCAAAATTGTACTGCATTGTATGAGATGCAAAAGTCCCTCAACCTTATGGAAGTAACATACTAAATCGCTGAAGTATCCCTTTAGTTCCATAATGTAAAAAAATGTTTGCATACTTGCTGGATGCATGATTCAACACATTTTAGTGTTATATGCATTTAGCTGTATGTTTTAAATTTATACTTTTAAGATTTATGGAGTTGCTATATTCAAAAAGTTCAACAACTCCACTTCCTTAAGGAGTTCATTAGAGCAGTTCTGCTTTGTAACCTCCCGGCTGCATTAGAGCCAGTGGATGTCAGGCACAGCAGGATTTAGAGACTTTGATGTGCTTTTCAAATAACTTTGCTAAGGGCTGTCAAACTGATCACTTATCCTACTAAAAGTTTATACTGACTCAAAGTTTGCCACAGTGTGGTGCACCATCATCTGGAAACGCACTGCACTATAATACAGAATACCTTGTAATTTGTAGCATTTCACTAATTTAAATGTTTAAAACAAAAACATTGAGATGATAGAGGAGAAAATTTGTTCTGCTATGTTAACTTTCCTGAGTTGTAAAATGTTGCAGTTTATGCCCCTTGGAGGCCCCTAGAAAAGTCTTCAACCTGGCCTTTTGTACATATGTATCTCAACATCTCAGCAGTACCTGTAGCAATATGCCCACACTAATGCAGCCCACTGTGAATGTTCCCTAACCACGGCCTACAACAATGTCTGGCTGCAGTTTGTGCAAAGTGTCTCCACTGTCATTTGCTTGAGCTCTGTGCTTGTTGACACAAGTGAAAAAATATCAAACATGTACTTAGGCATTTTTATGAAAGTGAAAGAAGGTTTGTGCTTCTTTCAAAACAACACTTTCTGCGGAGCAGGTGTTATGTCATAGTGACTGCTGCCACTTACTCAATGCTACAGTACATGTTTACTGGAGTCTGGCAATGTGCTTACCATGCTAGCATCAATGATCTGTCCTTTCCCTGACTTGGTCCTGTCCAGCAGCGCTAGGACTATCCCAAGAGCACAGATAAGACCACCGCCTGCAAAGTCTGCTAACAGATTCAGTGGAGCGCAGGGCTTCTCTCCACTACGACCCAGCCGGGATAAAAGGCCTGTGACAGAAATGAGGAGACAAAAGCTTCACACAAAATGTAAAGACAGCTTCACTAGTGGAGAACATTAAAGTAACTGGTCAGTCCCCAGCCCTGAAAGTGAAAGAAAATTAATTACTTCGATAACTGAATGAATCAGGGAGTGAGGCCACCTAAAAAACATCAAAAGGAAAGGTCGCTGCAAACAGGAATGTGTTTCTTTCAACATAAGTCCACATAACACAAGATTTTAGTCTGACGAAATAATTGCTTACTTTGTTAAACCAGCACGTAACTTTTGCACAGGGCTTCTTTGTCCTTTTGCTACTCTGTTATCATACTGATACTGCAAAGCCTTGAACAAGAAAAGTACTGGCTAGTTACTGCAACTTTCTCAAAAGTTATATTTCCACTTGTTCTTTTTCCCTACTTCCTGGGGCTGCCAACTAAAGAGGCAAACCCACCGTGGCAGGTGTCTGCAAAAATATTCTCATTTGGCCCGTCTGCATTGGTCTATATGTGCTCTATAAACCATACAAAACATCCCAACAAAAAATACAGTAACATGTTTATCATTTTGACAGCAGCCTGCTCTGAAGATTATATGCATTTAGTTAAATACTACATTTATTTATTTACTCAAACATCTAGGTATAAAAATGACACAAGCTTGTTATCTGTGTATTAAGTAGGCCTAAGATTTAAATCTTACCAAGGTCACTTTTTACAGCAAGTCTTTTTATGTTGGATGGTTCCATGCTGGATGGGTGATCCTGTGTCAAGCTAAGTAACATGGTATGGTACTGATGTTTTAAAAAAGCATTTTTGCCTAGACTGGCAATTAAGTTATTACTTGCTTTATTCCTTTCCTCTATTCTAACACAAAATAAATAACAAGCTTATAAACAAATTAAAACACCAGCTGTTTCATTAAAGCAACAAATCACTGTTGAATCATTCAAGTTAGAAAGAAAGAAAGAAAGTAAACCACTATTTGATGAATTTATAATGGTGTAAGCATACAGGCACATTTACAAGGACAAGACTTTATTTTGTGTTATCAGAGTTACACTGCCACTGTTTTGTCATTCCTGGGGTTGCTTAAAGATGCCACAAGTTTGTAATCAGTGTATTAGTAGGGCTAAGCTTTATATCTTTACACAAGTCTTTATTTAATCTGTATATTTTGGGTCCTAATCCCACCCCAACATGTAGTATTTGGCCTCGAGTCTTCATTGCTGTTGCCTGTGTCATGTGAGGGTGCATTGTTGCATCTGCTGCCTTGCTACTTTTATTTCTTTTTCTTAGCTTCTCTTTGCGTGCTGCAAAACACAGATTGTGCAGACTAATGAGAGGCATGTGTGTTAGCCAAGCATTTAAAAAGGAGTTAAAAAGGAGTAAAGACCATTAAAGCGAAAATATTACAGACTATTTAACTCTTCTAAATGAGTAACTCATTAAATTTATAAGTGATATTGGTAAAAAACCAGTACAATATGAAAAAGAAAGGACAAGCTTAAAACAGCACCACAGAACTGGAAATTTGTATTACAGTAAGTACAACTGTATTACAAGTTACATGACTGAAACTAAATGAGTGTTGGGAATCTTTTTGGATGAAACAGTTTTCCATTTATTTGGACCTTCCATTGTATTGAAATAGATGTGTTGTTTTTCTTGCATGATTCCAAGGTTCGTACTAAGTGTTTAGTTTAATCTAATGCACACCTTGTAAACAGAGAAATCATGTGAAAGAAAAGGCTGACTTCACTCTCAACACTCAGTGTTGACAGCATGCAGGAATTCAGCCTTTTCTTTCACATTTACAAGGTCATGAAAAAATAAATAGACTTGAGTCAAAACAAATTGCAAGTACACAGAGAAAAAGAACCGCAAACCTCACACGAATAGTAGTGAATTATCCACCTCTATTGCCTTTATGGACACTTTCTGGTCCTGTTATTACCCGACATGGCGAGGAAGTTGATGTCATGCCCAGCTGCGGTGGCATAAGATCCACTCTGTCCGTACCCCGTCAACCGAGCGTAGATCAGACGAGGATTTTCCTTTAACAGCTCCTGTGGACCGAGGCCCAGCTTCTCCATCACACCTGGGCGGTCAGAAGAAAGTCAATCTATAATATGATCTATAATCATATTCATCAAAAACATTTCTTCATCAGTGTCTGTTTATGTTGTTTCTCATTCAGTGTGAACCTTGTGCCAGCACTTTGGATCCTGGAATTATACGATGATTGTCTTTCTGGGAAACATGATTTATCAGAATATGTATAATCTTTGAATATCACATCACAACAGTTCATGACATTCTTATCAAAGGGATCTAGTGGGATTTAAATAAAAAATAAGAGTGTTTATATCTCAGAGAGTACATCTAAAATTATAGGGTTCTCTTTCCCATCTCATCAATACACAGACTTGTATATTGTAATATTAACACAATTAAAAATATCTGTAAATTCTCTTAATATAGTAAGATCCAAATAAAAAAACTATAGTGCACCAATTCTGACCAGTGGTAGAAAGAAACATTTACTCAAGTACTGTACTTAAGTACAACTTTGAGGTACTAATATTTTAATTTTATGCTACTTCTACTCCACTACATCTCTGGGGGATATTGTACTTTTTACTGCAGTACATTTATCTGACAGTTACAATTACTTTACAGATTGACATTTAACATAAAAAAGCAAATGATAAGCTTATAAAATACACTGCATTGTTAAATATTAAAGATTTTTGTCTTGTGACCCCTTACAAAAGATTTGTGAAAAGTTGGGGCCCCTTGTCAACATTTAAGTAGTTAAAACTAGCTCCACCAGGCTGCATCAGTAAAATGCGGCTTACACATTGATACATTAGTATTAACAATTTAATGATGTCATATTATTTCACTCACAGGAGCCATTTTTCTGCACGAGTACTTTTACTTTTGATACTTTAAGTACATATTGCTGCTAATACTTCGGTTCTTTTACAGTAGGATTTTGAATGCAGAACTAATTGAGTATTTTTATATTAATGTACTGGTGCTTTAACTTAAGTAAAGGATATGAATGCTTCTTCTACCACTGATTCTAACCATTCTGTATTACAGAGCTCATCAAGCTGTTGGCTCTCATAGTGCTGGTGGTCTGACCTTTACGGTAGGGCTCAAGGACCACATCAGACTGGACACAGAGCTTCCTGAGCAAGGCTACGCCCTCTGATGTCTTCAGGTTGATGGCCACAGATCGTTTCCCCCGCGCTTGTGTGTCCGTAGACATGGCAACCTTGGTCCGGTCCACACGGATCACCTTGGCTCCAAAGTCTGCCAGGATCATGCCACAGAACGGTGCTGGAGCCAGGCCCGCCAGCTCAATAACTCTCACTCCAGCCAGGGCCATGGTGAAAGGACTATAAGGTAGAATATTAGAAACCCCTCTCAGAATAATGAAATTCAATGCAACACCTATAGCAGAGGAGAAGGAATTCTGTTATGTTTTTAGGAATTACAAATCACATTATGGCAATTGTTAGGTCTATAAAATGTCAGAAAACAGTGAAACACTTACACAGAGCCCAAGGTGATGTCTTTAAATTACTTGTTTTGTCCGACCAACAGTCCCCCCCCCAAAAAAAAAAACTAAAAAAAAGGTATTCAGTTTACTATCATAGAAGACAAAAAAAAAACTAATTCAAAAAAATATTCACATTTCTGAATTTTTGTCATTTTTGTTTTAAAAAATTTCATAATGGATTATCAAAAGTGTTCGACTCTATTTAGAGTCGACTGTTTCAGCTCTAAATCACGTGTTTTGACAGCTGTTAGTAAAAATGGTGACTCCTTGTATTTAGATGTGCCCCCCTCCCCCTTTAGCATTTATAAGCAGTATATACACATTTAATAAATGTTTATAACACACTATGATGTAGTTGTACACAGTTATATGGACCTATGTAAGTGTTAATTAATGTACAGTATTTGTCAAAAATTATAACTGCTCCTATGAAGACATTTTCAAATGATTACAACTGTATTTTACTATTTTATCATTTTATTTTATCAGTTTATACGCCAGCCTCCCCTATTGGGTGCCCACAGGAGGAGTTACCGTTGTCAACAACTACATTAATAAGCACTTATATCAGGACATTTATATCTGCTTACAACTATATAATAGTCTGTCATAAACCATTTGTTAAATGTTTATATACTACTTATAAATGGTAAATGGGTGAAGTAAAGTGTTGTCCAAATTTTAATAGATGTTAAAACAGAAGCTGGTGGTCTGTACCAGCTCTAACACCTCACCTGTCTGTATTTAGTCAGCTCATTGGTGTTTTTTTTTTCATGTATGACCTTGTAGCCTCACAGAAACAATGAGTCACAGATTATATTGTTATACAATATTGTTATTATATAATCAGGACAATGGTCACAGTGCTGCTACAATGTTTCAATGCAAAAAGACACATTCTGAGGTATTTTTCACTGATATAATTGTATCAAAACTGAACTCCCACTTTTTCAACTCAGCTCCCCACTTTTCTATATGTGAAAGAAAATTAGAGCTAAAACACTTGTGTAACCTTTATTTAGACAGGTAATCTCATTGCGACGCGGGGTCTCATTCTTAAGTGCAAACGTGCCAAAGTGGTAGTCAGATTTTAAAAACTGTGTACAAGAGCTCTCTACAGATTTTTTAAAAGTAGTTTAAAATCCCACAGGGGAATCTTGCTGTACAGCTTCAGTTCCTGCTGGAGGGAGAGTAGAAGAAGGCCTTTTTACCAAATTTGATTGATTAATCAATTAGTCGATCAACAAATAAATAATCTGCAACTATTTTGATAATCGATTCAGTCATTTTTCAAGCAAAAATAGAGAAAAAAATGTCAAATGTTCTCTGATTCCAGCCTCTCAAATGGGAGGATTTACTGCTTATTTGTCATATATCCCATAACTGAATGCTGAACAAAACATTTAAAGACCTTTGGCTCTGTGAACTTGTGAGGGACATCTTTTGACAATTTTTTGACGTTTCATAAACTAAACTATTAAATTGACGAATCAAAAAGATTAATCGATAATGAAAATAATCGTTAGTTGCTGCCCTACAGCAAACTGGTTTGTATTAATTGTTAATCATTTGGGCTAGACACTAAACCAATTTTCCATTTTCTCTGGGAAGGTTAGCACCTAATACATGAAACAAATGGTAACAAAGTACAGAGATCCCTGAGAGGTGCAGAACATTCATACCTGCTGTGACAATGACATTTAGACAGTGGTGGAAAGTAACTAAGTACATTTACTCAAGTACTGTACTTAACTACAATTTTGAGGTACTCGTACTTTACTTGAGTATTTCCATTTTCTGCTACTTTATATGCCTACTTCTACTCCACTTCAATTCAGAGACAAACATTGTACTTTTTACTCCACGACATTTATTTAACAGCTTTAGTTACTAGTTACTTTGCATATTCAAATTAATAAAACAAAATATAAACAAATACAATATGTTGTATTATTTACAGGTTACGATAAGGAGCGAAAGTCACAAGATATATAGTAGAAAGTATATAAACTTATGCATAAATAAGTAAATGTAGATTATTCTGAAATGGGCCATTCTGCATTAGGAGTACGTTTGCTTTTGGTAAAGTTAAATATATTTTTAAACTTTTACTTAAGTAAAATTTTTAATGCAGAACTTTTACTTGCAAGAGAGTATTTCTACACTGTGGTAAAATGAAAATAAAATATCTTAGTACTTCTTCCATCACTGCATTTAAACTCTGAAAAAAGCAGCTAATCTGTACTTTGACTTTGAGTTTCAAAGTCCAAAGGGATATACTTTATGAAGAAGTGCTACCAGCCAAGTAAGCCAGCCTTAATGTCAACAAGTAACCTAACTTACTAGCCAAGTTTGTACAACCTGTACCGCACCAAGTTTTACTCTGTTACAATGTCTGACATTACTTTAACAATAACAATTGATTAATATCACTAAGTTGTGAGAATCACTGACAGAGTCTGACCAAAAACAAGTTAGTTGGCTCAACCATTTTATGAACAGTACTGTTATGGACGTCAAAGCACCACACCTGAAGCGGCTGCAGCTACTGTTAGGCTACAACAGTGTGTGTAAAAGTGGCTTCTGACCACAGTCGAACATACCTTTGCGTGTAAATCGAGGTCAGGACAGTCTGAGGAAGCTTACACTCGTACGCACGCCTGGGCGCTCGAGCGCAGTGTAGGTGAGGGAAGTTAGCCGTTAGAAGTGTCAAAGACGTCCAGCGGCGTGTCACGTGCTACACAACAACCTGAAGCATACACAAAACCATTCGTCTAATAAGTTAGCGAATCATATATGATACGGCTAATATAGATTAAGCAGCCGCTTCATAATGTTACTTCTGCTGTTTTACAAAAATAATGTGATGATTTGAGTGGATATGTGCGATGTGACCGCACAGCACACAAATAAATTGTTCCCTATGGCTCCTCTTTATTCTCACCTGTGGCTCCTCTTTATTCTCACCTGTTCAGCCGTAACGTGTTTTTGTTTAGACACGGTTGCAGGTTGAGAAGGTAAACACCGTGCACACAGCAGTTACCCCGTTTTGATATCGAGTGCTGACTCCGCCTAGCCGGGTGGCTTCCGGTGTACTTTGGTAATATAATATAAGCAAACCCTGTTTACAAGCTTCCTGGTGACCGCTGCGCAGGATTTCTGGGAAATGAAGTTTTTTATAACTTAACTTGAATCGTGAAGAATTTAAACACTTTTAGCACTAAATTCCACTGTTTATGGTTGTATAAGAATAAGATACACTGAACAAGGCAGATACAGCACATATGAAAACGAAAGAGGACTTATGGACCGAAGTTATTCTGAGTACAGACTGACACTGCAGGTTGCCATTTTGCTACTTAAATTAACGAGTCATCGTGAATGGGGATTCTTCTCCTTTGTGATTTCAACACAAAAAGCCATACAGTATCCATAATTTCATATTCATACATCATATGATATTATAGCTAGGCATTCTCGCCATTAAATGTTTTTTTTTGTGTTTACTTTTATTTTAAAACATTTATGACACTTGAATGGACCCTTGAAATACAATATATATACACAGATGAGTATGAATGTTATAGCCAATAAGTGAGCTCTCTCCTTACCACTGCAGCTAATTACACCTTGGACCAGTTGTTACCCCTTCACCTGGATGTGACAGGCCACCTCCTTCCAGGGGAATACCGTGACTTTTTATTTGAAGGTGATGACCATCATCTGTGACCCTCCACCACACATTGATATCCCGTCCACCAAAATCACAAACAGGATGCAGGACAAAGTGCTGACTGAAAGTGATTTTTTTTTTACCTAACCTCTTTTAGATTTAGAGACCTTCCAGTGATCTCCAGGGAACAGAAACTATATTTAAGTTAAAGTACTTTATTGCTTTCTTACAGTGCAGGCGCTTTGCTGCAATGTGCAATGACATTGACATGACATTCAACGTCTGTTGAATTGAAAAATTTAATTGTTGCTTGCTCTCGCCTCTGCTTGTGTTCTTTTGCTGATATTCTTGTTTGTTTTTTCTGCTAGAAATTATGAGCAGTGGCTCCTGGATCTTCAGATAAAGTAAGCTATTGCCAAATTTTCGACCCTTTTATGACCTCCTCAGTACTACATGAGTGCGGCCTACCAACAGCACACGCCTGTATTGCAGTGACTGGATACTTAGCTAAAACTAATTAGCAGGAAGATGCCTCCCGTCTCCACAAACGACTTCCACAAACTTCTACAGAAAATTGCAGTGCTGGAAACCAAAATCCACTGGTTAGAAGTGAATGTGGAAGTGAATGGACTATGTGGTAATGACACCACCTTACCATGTACTCAAAACAGTGGACAACATGAATGTTGACAATTTGACGGAATATAAAAGGAAAAGAGCCATAGCACGCAAAATAATTAAAACAGCTAAAAGGAATACCTGGAGACAGTTTTGTTCTTCTATTGGAAGAGAGAGAGATGTGGGTCATGTATGGAATATGGTTAAAAAGATGAGTGGGAGAAGGTTAAACAATAAAATATCAGTACTTGCAGATGGAGACCAATTAGCAATAACAGATATGGAAAAAGCCAACCTCCTAGGAAGAGTGTTCACAGTGGAAATCACCTTACTGAGAGACATAAACAAAGGAAAGAAGAAGTCCTAAAAGATAATGGAAAGGTGCTTGGTAAAAAGGTAGAAATCAGCTCAGCTTTGGATATGGAATTCATCTTGAGGGAAATGAGAAGGGCATTAAAGGGCAGCAGATATTCTGCAGTTACCAGAGGGAGCATTAGAAATAGTGTTGAAATTTTTCAATAAGATATGGACAGAGGGAAGACTACCTGTGAAGTGGAAGATGGCATTAATTTTACCATTTGCTAAACCAGGAAAAGATACATCAAATGCTGAAAACTACAGACCAATAGCACTAAACTCACACTTATGTAAATGGATGGATAAAATGATTGTCTACAGGCTATCATACTTTTTAGAAAAAGGGAGACTGTTAAACGAGTATCAGAGCGGATTTAAGAAAGGAAGATCCACAGCAGAAATAAAGAAGTAATGAAATTGAAAAGACCCTTAATATGAAGGAAATGATGGCTATAGTTTTCTTCTTTCTGAGAAAGCGTATGATTTCATGTGGAGAGAAGGTCTGTTAATTAAATTGAACAAGCTAGGCATAGGTGGAAGATTATGTAACTGGATCATGGATTTTCTATCAAACAGAACATTTCAAGTTAAAGCAGGATCAGAAATCTCAGATAGTTTTGTTATTAAAAACGGGATACCACAAGGTAGCGTCATCAGTCCAGTTCTATTTAATATCATGATTAATGATATCTTTGAAAATACAGGGACAGGTATACAGTCAGCATTGTACGCAGATGATGGAGCAATCTGGAAAAGGGGGAAAAATTGCTCACATGTGTTGGAAAGTATACAAAAGCAATACTCAGTGTAGAGAGATGGTCTTATGATTGGGGATGCTATATGCTGGTCACTAAAAAGAAGATCAGTAACGAGCAGGGGTTAACATTATATAGCAAGCCCATGGAAAGAGTCAGAGTGTTTAAATATCTTGGTCTGTGGATTGATGAAAAATACACATGGAAGAATCATATTGAAAATATTGAGACCAAATGTAAAAAGGTGTTAAATTTAATGAGGTGTGTGGTCAGAACTGAATGGGGAGCTGACAAAGAAGCATTATTACACATATACAGGGCTTTGATGAGAGCTACTTTGGATTATGGCTGCATGGTGTATGAAGCAGCAGCAAAAACCCAGCCAGAAAAACTTGACAGGATACAATACAGAGCACTAAGACTTAATATAGGAGCAGTCAAAACAACGCCCATTAATGCTAACATATCACTAACATATTGGATAAGAATCCAGGGAGGAGGAGGAGGAAATTTAGCATCAACTGTTCTGCAAAGTTGTTGGGAATACACAACATTTTCTGGTGAAGGTTTTGGCTGGAACATTAACAAGAAAGTGAAACAGTACAAATTAGATACTATACAACACAGTCCAACAGTTATTCATAGCAGCATTTCCCCATGGATATTTCCACAACCCAAAGTAAATCTTCAAATAATAGAAAAGAGAAGAGAGTGGACAGAGAGGAATAATAACATTGGGTGCATGGTTCAAGACTATTTGAAGAACAGTTACTATAATTATCTTAATATTTTTACAGATGGATCAAAACACTCAAATAATGAACATGTAAGGGTTGGTACATATTGTACGTCCCAGAATCTGACAAAGGAATTGTTAAGAGAATCCCAAACAGGTTATCAGTATACACTGCAGAAATGACAGCAATAACCATCAGTCTTCAGTGGGTAGAGGAGGTTAAACCGATTAAAGTGGTGGTATGTTCAGATTCCGCTGCTGCAATACAAAGTATACAGTCAGGAGAAACAGTCCGAGAGGATCTTTTAATTGAGGTTTATATGAGCCGACTAAATCTGCAGCAACTAGGAATAGATGTTCATTTCTGCTGGATACCAGCACACGTTGGAATAGAAGGAAATGAGATTGCAGATAAACTTGCTAAAAATGCACTCAACAAAAATTCTAATGAAATTTTAGAAATTTGTTTTGGGAGATAAGAAGCAAAATCACTAACTCGTCAGGGAATAATGACATCTTGGCAGGAAACATGAAATAATGACAGTAAGGGTAGGAATACTATAAAATCCAAAAATCAGTCAGAGACAGAAATAATCAAGGTAAATGTAGGAAAGAAGATGTTATCTTTTCTAGGCTAAGTCTAGGACATACAGGACTCAGTGCTGCCTTGTATACCATGAACAAGTCAGTGTCAGATAAATGCGAGACTTGTAACTGTAAGGAATCTGTTGAACATGTGCTGATGGGATGTCGGAGGTTCAGTGTAGTAAGAGAAAGACTGAAGGGCAGAGTGGTAGAGATGGGCAGGGAGTGGAGCATCAAAGGTCTGTTAGAGGCTGGGGAGAAACTGTTACAGGTTCAAAGGGCTTTATTCAGAACACTCCGATACAGTAGGTGGCGGCATGCACCTTTAACGTTGGTTGGTAGCCCGCCAGTAAATCAAAGAAGAAGAAGTAGACAGCTGCGAAAGGGAGAGTTAGCAACAAACCTCCCCTACAACCAAGTGTGCAACTGGAGAACAAATTTGCTCCACTGTTGCAGGACCCTGGATCTCCGTCTGATGACCAGGATAACCTCTGATCTTCACACAGCAGGCTAAGGACTGAGAGTCAGAAAGCAAAAGGATTTAGGGAAAGCTAACACCTCAAACTCTGATTGTGGGTGATTTTGCTGTAAAAGATGCAAGAATCATGTGCAGTGAGAACACCAAAATACTCTGCTTTCCCAAGGATACGGTCTCTGACTGGCAAGCCATGACCATGCACATGATCATCATCATCATCATCATCATCATCATCATCATCATCATCATCATCATCATCATCATCACCAGGTTATCACAAATCAGTATATCACTGAAAACAGCAGTGAAATATTTATTCAGGCTTTCTCTTCCACACCCGCCCTCTCATGGGTCTCAGGCAATGAGCTTGTACTAAAGCTAAACTACTATCCACCAGGGCCTGGAATGAATTTGCCTCCTTCATCACTGACAAAATTCAGAAAATTAGACAGACAGGCAGTGCCTCCATATCAGGTACAGGATATGTGTTGTCCCTGTGTCCACTTAAAATCAGTTCAAATAGCATGAACCAATTTGATCCTATTTAAACCTGGAGGACATTATACAACATCTGAAATCCTCCTCCTGCTGTCTTGATATTCTGCCAACAGGCTTTTTCAGAAATGTCTTCTCTGCGTGGCCTCTTCTAGAAATTGTCAACACGTCTCTTCTCTCAGGTGTCTTCCCACAGGCCACACTGAAAACTGCAGTCATCTTGAAAAAGAACAATCTAGACACATCACTATTTAACAATTATAGGCCCATATTAAACCTCCCGTTTTTAAGTAAAATCATTGAAAAAGCTGTTTTTCAACAGCTGAACGACGTCTTGGTATTAAACAGCTGTTTTGATGTCTTCCAGTCAGGTTTTCGAGCACACCACAGCACGGAGACTGCTCTTGTTAAGGTCTTCAATGACATCCATTTAAACACAGACAGTGGCAGAATTTCAATCTTGGTATTATTATTACTATACTTGTTATTGTAAAGAAAACCAGACTGTTAAAAGTGTAAAAAATGTTTGAAAAGTGTAATAATTTCAGAATATAGGTCTTTGGCAACCTATAACAGAAGGGTTTATCATGTTGTGAGCATGAAAGTGTTCCAAAATTTACATGACAGAATTATATAGTTTATTTGTGTGAGGATGGTAGAAGCAGAAAGGTAATAATGTTAAGATACTTGTGAGGTTTTATATCATATGTAGTGTTGGATAAGAAAAGATGTAAACAATGATTTATTTTTTCTGAACATTTAGGCACAAACTATTTACAATATGTACTGTTTGGTACTGGTTGTGTGTTTTCATCACTGTTTACCACTGTTACCATCTTAGTTTAGCATGCTAACATTTGCTAATAAGCACAAAGTACAACAGAGGTTGATGGGACTGTTTTTAGTTTTGCAGATATTTAGTCATAAATCAAACTATTGAAGAAATTGAAATTTTGGTCTGGTGATGGCGCTAGATCACCAAATTTCACAAAGACCATGAATGTCTGTACTGAATTGCATGCTAATCCATCCATCAATTATAAATTTCAATGTGCTGGTGGTGCTAGAGGAAAATTGAGGGGATCATTGACGTCAGCAAATTTCTTCCTCTGGGGATCATGAATGTCTGAACATAATTTCATGCTAATCCATCCAATAGTTGTTGAGATACTTCAGTATGAACCAAAGTGGTGCACCCACTGACAGACGGACATGTTTCGAAACATTTGTCAGAGGTAGAGGTTAAACTCAAAACCCACCATCTGCTGGTTATTTCCAACTTTATTGCATTGAAAAATGAAAATAAACTACTGTGTGAATTGCAGCAATGATGGATTTATGTCATAACACCTCCAATTATCAAAAAAAAAAAAACTCATGCAAAATACAAACATACCACATGATGAGATTTCTTGCAAGATCATGCATCCTCTGTACCCCACGGCCACCTGTAAATTAAAACTGCAAATCTAGATCAGAGAGAAAAAATTCCATTAGAATCTGTATTAGCTAAAGTGCTTGCGGGGTGAAGTGGCTTTCTTCCACTAGAAGCCTCCTCCAGCTATAACCTACTCTCAACAGTTATTAGTCAGATAGCCCACACACATACTGAAGCAATTTTATGGGATCAGAAATAGTCTGCACTTAAGCTCCAGGTGGCCTGGGAAAAAATCCTGTCACCACTTTTTTTCTCTGTTTCCATTAGCGATATAAGATAATGTTAGGCAATCCTGCAGATAAGGAGTCTGAATAGCTTCAATTATTTCATTTTATTTCCTTTTGGTGCATCAGCAGATCCAAGAGCTTTACAGGCTCAGGGCAATGTGGCCTCTTAAAATGCTGTTGCTGCTAAAGAACTAGCAGTAACAGAGAAGCCTCTGGGTGTTACGGAAAATTACATTTCTTTTTTCAAGAGAGTCCCTGTAGTGCAATTAAACACTAATGTCAATAAAATGCCTGCTTACCATTATATTGTCTCAAAGCATTTCTTCAAGGATAAAGATTTATTTTTGTACAGTTGGATCCTAATGTTACAGATTCATTAATGTTCTGTGAAAAAAGGTTTCACAGAACAACAACAAAAAAGTTAGTATATTTAAGACTCAGCAAAATGTACTGTTTTAATGGCTGCAGAAAGCTGAATTTTGTCAATGCTGTGATTGCACAGTATGATAAGATAAGCACACAGGAGGGATGTTCTTCCAAAGAAGAGCTATATGTCATAATACATTTCTCTTTTGCATTAATCTAGCCACTATTGTCTCAAAAAGCATTTACGGGGCATTCTAGGGGGCATGGACAAACAACGTATTTTGTTGTTTAATTTGTAGGACTTGTTGAGCCTGGCTCTGTCCAAAGGGAAAAAAGTCCAATTACCAGCACGTTGTGTCTCATCGGTTTAATCCACATGTATCTCGTGTGGGTTTACCAAACTTATTAGAATTCATATGAATGTCTGTATCAAATTTCATGGCAATCCATCCAATAGCTAAAAAGATATTTCAGTCTGGACCAAAGTGGTTTGATTAAAAGCCAAAGTTTTTAATTCATACTAATCCTTCAGTTTTATTACCTGTGACTTGACTGTCTGTTGGTATGTTGAATCCATCTTATTTATAATTCTTGTGGCTGTTTTCTGTAGCGTAATTAGTAGATTTATTAGTTGCACAGTGTTGCCTCACACTTCCACACAGTTATACCCAGGTGTATTGTATCAACCAGTATACACAGTTGTATTGTTTACAATCAAAGTGCAGTATTATTTTGACCTTGATTATGTCACAGGTTGTGCAACCTTGTTTTTATTGGTTGCCTGGTCTGTATTGATCAGACTGTATTTGCTGGCATCAGGACTCGTGATCATTTCATTAAAAGAAAAACCTCCCTGAGATAGTAGCACCTGTGCCGATTCAATTGTGGAAGAAATACCTATAATGACTGAAATGTCAACTTGTATAGATGGACAAAAGGTTTATGCAGAATTTATGGATCATTTCATAAATGCCAACTTATATTGAAGCCGGCTCTTATGGCTGAGCTGAGCCAAATGGTCTGAATTTCAATCACTGCATTTGTGCTCTTCTTTAAGCTGATGAGCGGCTACACGTCTTTGAATGAGAGTCTAATCAAGCTTGAATCAAAAAATCTTTCCTTGTGTGAGTATTCAACCTTGTTACATACCCCCCTCCCATTCACAATTGAACCACTTGTAGATGCTATTAGAAACCCTAATACGCATTGAGACAAAATGTAAGGTTTGTGTTTTTTTACAGATGGTGTCATTCTAACTTTAACCACTCCACTTCTCAGCCATAGACAATATTTCAGTTAAATAGAGTTTAAGCACTTCAACTTTTTATTCTACTACTTTTTTACAGAGGAGAGTAAATATGATACAGTTCAACATCCTGGTCCAATTTAAATTAAGATTCAGTCAAATCCTGTTCTGGCTCATGCAACATTCATCACCCCTGGAAAACCTTATTAACAATTTGCCCTCAGGGGTGGGTATCAAGACCATAAGGAGTTGCATTAGTGGATAACTTTTGCTTGTACTAGTTGTACCTATTATGTTCCTGTACCTGACCCAGCTGTTACTGCATTTGGTCAGTGTGTTTAACTATGGACCTGTGGGGTAACAGAAGAAGCTGCCAGGCTTCTTCTAAATCTAACACCCACTGAGTCTCTCCGTCAGTCGTAATGGTAAATATCCAGTCAATGCCTGTGAATGTTCTTGTAAAACCATTTCTTTGTCCCCTATTTTTGTGCTCTGCTCCCACCTTGTTAAAATGTAGCTTTAATGTTGATTAAACAGTAGAAACTTTGGGATGAAAAATCATTTGCAGCCGCATTCCACAATACAGTAGTAAGTGATTTATTGTAGAAGAGGAAGCAATGTTGATTTCCTACTTTCCTTGGAAACACTGACTTTTTCTCTAATATCTGATCAATCCACGGATTTAACTGTCGGTTCCTATCACACGTCATGAGTAACATTTCCCCAATTCCTGTTGTTATTACCCATCGCAGCAATAAACATTCTCATATGCGCCACACAATGAACTATGCTGACACACTGCACTGGTACCCCAGACACGTTTCAAAACATGTGATCTTGCGCAACATCATATCTGTCCATCATTATCACAGGAATTCACAGTACCTTGTTAAAATTGCCCTGACTCAATCAATTCCTGCTCGCTCCGAACCCGACCTGATAAAGTTTGCACTTTTGAATATTAGATCTCTCTCTAATAAGAGTTTTTATATTAATGATCTTATCTCTCAACATTAATTAAAACAAACAGAGTCTATGACATTTCAGTGCATGACCCACAAATGTCAATTCCATCCTTCTTTCTTTTTTTTTTGCAGCATGGCTGAAAAAGATCAGAACTCAATAGCAATAATGCATTTTAAGCCCAGTTTTTGAATTTGAGTATTGACTCAGTCATGATAACTGAATTGGTTTTGAAGTCAAATTACCGTACTTCATAGCTAACTTTGCCTTGAAAACAATAACAATGATGGTGTTGAGGCACATGAGACAATAAATTTGACTTTTTACAGTTAAAAAAGAAAACAGGTTGTATCTTTAAACAAAAGATACTACGTAGAAATGCCATACTTTTGAAAAACATCAGTCATACTGAATGAGTTAAAAGTCCATCTGCTACAGATGGGCACACTGAGTAACAAGACCTTGTCATTATTAGAGCCTTCATGGTAAAATCAGCTCTTTGGATTTGAAAAACTGAATGGCAGACAGTCTGGTTAGCTGACTGTAATTTCCCAACTAATGTTCACCCAATTACACACACACACACACACACACACACACACATTCAGAGACAGTGAGAAACGAGGGCTAATGGCTAGAGTAGTTTGTTTCTCCAGCAGGGGTTGGGTCCTGTGACAACAGCTCAACAACACCTCTGACACAAGTGTGTTCAGTGACAGCAGCAGAAGCAGCACAGACTAAAGGGCTTTTCAGTAATGACACTTGCTAAGAGGCTTGCAACAAACTGTGACAAAATCAGAGTGAATGTAGCCTGAAATGCTGCTTTGTCAACCACCCTGCAAGTCAGAGGCTGGCAGTTAGGTTCAGCTGATGGAGGAAGAAGAGTGAAACGATGCTGCAGTGTCCTGCTGCCCTCTGGTGGCAATGCTTACATAACAAACTGTGTTATAATGAGTTGGAACAACTTTAGGATTTTAAAGTAGAACGGCACAGATCATTGTTTCTGGGAGAGATGTTGGAGTATTGTTGTACTGTGCTGTAGTGACCCTTGTGTATGTTCCTGTAGAAAATTATCTCTTTAATACCTCTAGCTGTGCAGGCGAACTTCAAAGCTCACTGTGAAATGTGTCTGTAATGTGACACTGAGTAGATTATGTAGCATTCATCAGGTCACGTACCTTGAGAATAAAGAAAAATTGAACTGGTGCAGTGTATACCACGGCATTATTATCATCAAAGTGTTCCACTTTTTGAATTGTTTTTCATTTATATTTTAATTGGAAGCAGTCTGAAGAGAAAAGATTTGCCCTGACACCGCTTTGACTTGAAGATATTTTGCACAGTGGCTTTTTGTCCAAAGATATTTATAGAGGTAGGAACTCTCACAGGCCAGGTTGGAAATCATGTGACTACCATGCATGGAAAGAATCTGTTTTGCATAAACATGCAACCACAGGTGATTTCAGGTAAGTAATAAACTAAGATGTTAGGTTACCTGGAATCTCATTTGTATAACTTACTTGTCATTACAGTGAACTGCCACAGGATAATTTGTTATTTCCCATGATCCAACTATTGTGATCTTTAGTCTTTAGTTTTTTACTTATATAAATGGTTTTACATTTTGGAAATGTACTCGTTTTCTTGCAGAGAGTTAGATGGGAAAATCTATTAATGAGACAATTATTATTATTAAAAATCTATATCACACTCCGTTAATCAAGCTACAGCCAGAAGGCGGTTAGCTTAGCTTAGCATAAAGACTGGAAACAGGGGGAAACAGCTAGCCTGGCTCTGTCCGAAGGTAACAAAATCCGTCTATCAACACCTGTAAAGCTCACTAATTAATTAATTAAGTTATTTGTTTAATCTATACAAAAATGATCAAATGTAAAAACAACAAATTCCGGTTTTAAGGGTTTTTATGTTGCCGCATACTTACACAAACAGTAGTAATAAGCAAATTGTATACTCTACAGTCATCATCATCCTGTTACTATAAAACTTTAGAGTTGCATGTTATAGTTCACTTTAATGGCAGTATCATAATGCATGAGCATACTATTTATAGTTACTTTGGATTTACATTCTTAATACCTGCTTTAATTTTATCCAGGACTTTATTCCACAGAAAGTGGGACAAGTAAGGATTTTCTTGATATTCTCTTTACAGATCAGTATGGCAAGTAAATAAAATGCGTGTTGGTTTCATCTACCAGAGGAATTGTCCCAGCAAGTAGGCCTTACATGTAGCAGACAAAATCCACATACTATGCAGTTGAAACGCACAACATCCTCAATTTGGCGCTTTAACTTAATATGTAATAGTTGGTATGCGATTCCAAACACAGCCTATGTGTGGACCATGTAGTCAAGTTTCATGTGTCCTGATTTCTATTTTTATCCATGCAATAGGCAAGAGTGTAACCCACGACCAAACAAACATTTTGGTCAACTATCATGCCTTTCACTCCAATCAAAGGAACTATACAGGTAGATTCAGGTAGAGAGTCAGTATTTGTCAGTTGTAAAATCATCTGTCAGGCAATCAAAACTTTGATCTGAGTTTTAAACCTCAAATAGAGAGTCACATGATCACTTTTGAATACTGTTCAATATACAATATATTATTCAATCAAGAGTTAAACAGTTAATTCTCTTTTTTCTAAGGAATATCAAAGATTTAGATTTATGTAGGCCACTATACATATATTGGGACATATTTGGATCCCTTATATGAGTACCAGTATATAGCTAAATTATATATTAACATTTATGCAATAGACATATTTATATCTGGAAAAATATGAGACTTATATGAAAGTGGCCATTTTTGCTATATTTTAAAATGTATCTGACATATATGCATATACATGGTGACTTATATGTACATCACATCTATACATGTATATGTGTGAGACATACATGGACATGTACACTATATACACTCACCAGCCACTTCATTGGGTACACTTTTTCAACTGCTCATTAACGCAGCCAATCGATTGGCAGCAGCTCACTGCATTCAGGCATGGTCAAGACGATCTGCTGAAGTTTAAACCAAGCATCAGAATGGGGAAGAAAGATGGTTTAAGTGACTTTGAACGTGGCATTATTGGTGCCAGACAGGCTGTTATCAGTATTTCAGAAATTACTGACCCATCAGCTACTGATACTACATCCAGCAGGATAACGTGCCATGCCACAAAGCTGAAACTATCTCAAGCTTGAACATGACAATGAGTTCACTGTGCTCTAATAGCTTCCACATTCACTAGATTTCAATCCAACACAGCACCTTTGGGATCTGTTGGAATGGGAGATTGATTTCATAGATGTGCAGCTGACAAATCTGCAACATCTGTGTGATGCTATCAGGTCAATTTGGACAAAAATCTCTGAGGAATGTTTCCAGCACCTTGTTGAATCTATGCCACGAAGAATAAGGCAGTTCTGAAGGCAAAATTGGCTAGCAAGATGTACCTAATGAAGTGGCCGTATGTTGTTTACATATTTTGTCATTTATCAGATTTATGTATTGGTGTGTGTGTGTGTCAAAGAGAGTCCAATCAAAGGAGAAGGGGCCAGAGTGTCAAACACTCAGTAAGGTCAGTAAGGGTAATTTGGTCTGGATTCACTTGAACACACAAACCAATGCAGAAATTGCAGTTACACACTTATGAGCTCACACTGACTGTAACAAATAGGCTATGTAAACACATTCTGATATCCTTACTCAACATGATGCACACTCAAACACCACAGTGTCTGAAGAAACACCAAGAAGGCAGATTAAATGATAATGCAGAGCTCAGCACCTTTGGAGAGGTGCATATACATACACACACACACACACACACACAAAGGGAAGAAAGGAGCTTCATAATGTTTACAGCTGAATCTCAATAAACAAACAGTTGTAAAAGGGTGCTGCCAGTGCCTAGCAATGGTTGCTAGGCTACAGTCGCTGTTTGGGGGCGGGGAAGGTCAATAGAAAGCCTTTGATGTATTAAATGACTGACAGAACTTGAGCAGTAGTCTTAATTTTTACTAGTGTTACAGACCAGTGCGTCAAATCAATCATAATATAGTAACAAATACCATGGATACAACAGGAACAAGACAGACAGAGGAGATACCGGCGGTTGAAGCTGACACCGGTGGCAGCGGAACAGCGGGGATTGTCTGAGGAGCAAAGTCTGTCCAGTCTGGGAGACACGGTCCCTCAGAGTTTTGCTCAGGATCTGGACGTTAAAGAACCGGTCCACCGTGTCAGCTCAGACTTGACAAAATGTATTTTTAAAGAGGTTGCAGACAGCGTTGAGCCTGTAATAAACCGTCATGTCTGCAACATGTTAGATTCGCGCAAACTTGGACCAGGTAGACAGAGAAGAAGTCAGACCACCTCCATACAGGTGGGCACCGACGGACAACTAGATATGGAAGAACAGGTGGCACACACTGAAGACCGCTGTCAGTCACCAGCCACATCTGATGAACCAGAAACACTGGGGACGGTCTCAGGAGGATCAGAGGTTATTAAGAGTGCAACAGCTGGCTCAGAGGACAATGACCCAATGCCAGAGCAGAAGTTAAGGCTGAGAATAATAATATTAAATGAATTCTCTAAAATGTCACCAGAAAGTATGGAAAGATTCAGGCAAGAGAGGAAAATTCATAGGAGGAAAATGTATGTCAGGATACGTGTGGAGAAGCTTGTTTTGCTGATATGCTACAAAGTAAAGCAGAAGTGGATCTTTAGAAATCTAGAGGCCACCATTAATCGCCTGTTCAAAGTCATATGGGCCAGAATGGATTTTGAAGATTATGATTATCACATCACTCCATGGGCTTTTGAAAACAACCCCAAGCAAGTTTACAAGGTCCTGTGCAATCAGTGGGGCAGTGCAGATGTTGTGCAAATGTACACAGTTTCAGAGGGCGCAGAGATTGACGACCACATTGCAGATTATTTCACAGGTTTCCTGACAGACCAACCACCAAAGCCCCGTAACGCCATCTGCAGGTTCTTGTGGGCAAGGCCATCACTGCACCCTTTAGACGTAGAACTAGGGTTCATCCATTGTGATTTTGACAATGGTCACTTGTAGCTTCACTTTTTGTTGACATTGTCAGAAATGTAATAGTTATACTTTATGTTTATTATTGAGGTTGTAGTTTGCAGTAGTGTTGAACTGGACTGCATTATATTGAGAGGGGTTTTGAATATTTTGGCCACCCCATTTACATACATGCGAGGGCCAGAATATTAGAAACATCTGTAAATATAATGCACTCCAGTACAACACCACCACCCACTACGACCTCAATAATGAACATAAAGTAGAATTATTACTGTTAAATTCAGTAGAGTTCCAGATTACTTCCTGCTCGGTTACCTAGATGTGGGGCAGGACCTGAGCTCTCAGGGCCACCTCGGTGGTGCGACCTCACAGCTAGAAGGCGAAGGTTCGATTTCCGGACCTGGGCCTTTCTGAGTTTGTGTGTTGTCTACTTTGGTGGTGTGGGTTTACTCCGGGTCCTCCAGTTTCCTCCCACATTCCTCAAGATTATGCAGCAATTGGGCACTCTATTGCCCCCAAAATCTGTTTAATGATTAAAAATATGTAACAACCATTTTTTAACAAAAGTGAATTTTTTCTTGTCTTATTTTTTGATGCCAAGTTGTAAATATTCAATTCAGACTGAAGTTCTGCTGATTCAGTTTCACTCAGGTCAAAAAGTAGAGAGAAGACTGTTCTGTTGCAACAGTGTTTTTTTCATGTGTCCTGGGGTGGACCTGGACCCTCCACAGTGTCCCTGTGCAGGAGGACATCGATGTGGATCAGGTGAGTGGCTGAGCTCTCCAGTTCTTTCCATAAAGGATTTTATATCCTTCTTTCTTGTTGATTATATACATGTAATTTTTGCATTATTATTGTCTCTTGTAAGGCTGCCATTCTGTTTCTTTATCACCACAGAGAATAACAGGTTTATAGTTTCACATGTCTGATTTACTACTGTCATTTTTATGCAACGATAAGACGGTGTAGTCCCTCATTCGTCCAGGAGTGTTCTATCGTAGAAAAGGTTTCAGTCGTAGTCATCTGGACACTGTTTTCAGAATCAAAACGTTTCGGCTCCCATCCGGAAGTCATTCTCAATTGTGAAAAAAATTGGACGGGAACTGGAAATTTAAGCTACTCTGAGTTACATAAGCCCTGCCCTCAGGAGGGAATCTGCCTGAGTATCTGTTAATAGCTAGTTTCACCTGAAACTGACCTAATAGTTTCAAGATGGCCCAGTAATCAGTAATCAGGCCTATTGTTCTCTGGCTGCATCTACTTCATCACTGTTAAGTGCCTGATTAGCATGTGATAGGCGTGACCAAGGTTTTATTTTTTTCACAATTGAGAATGACTTCCGGATGGGAGCCGAAACGTTTTGATTCTGAAAACAGTGTCCAGATGACTACGACTGAAACCATTTTTATACAACATATTAATGTTGCTGATTCATGCCGAGTCAAAGAAAAACAGAACAGGACAAGTTTTATTTAATTCCAGGTATTCTTCAAAAAAGTTGTTTTTATTTTACTAGGCCTACCATTTTTACTATTTAAGAGAATACATTTTTGTAGCATTACTCCAGCTTTCCATATGCATTTTCATATGTGATTCCTATGGATATTTATATGAATCTTTCCTCCTTATTAGTTACTTTTGTCAGGTGTATACAGAATGTACTGTCGATCACACATGCATCACCAGACCGCTAACCTGACTTAGCCTACATTAGGCTACTTTACGTTTGATAGGCCTACATGTAAGTGTTATCTATATTTCTTACTTCAGAAAAATTTATATGACTAGCTGTTTTACATAATAATAATTTACACTTATTATTTCACTTAAGTACTATCTGCTACTTCTCCTGGTTGTCCCTGGTGGTCCCATTGTGCTATCTTAAGTCTTCTTCTTAAGAATCTTCTTAAGACCTCTCATAATTTTTGGAAAGTCAAGTGGACCATAAACATCTCAGAAATGTAGTGTACCATCCAACAGGCGCGTTAACCCTGCCGAGCCTACAATGAACCCCTCGACAGGCTACAACTGTCACCTGGGCAAGGCTACAATTAGAACGTATCCTCATACATAGATAGTTTACGAAAAGTAATGCACCATTATTTGTGCATAATCTTACGACTGTCCAGCAACCAGCAACAGGTGTACCGGACCTTCGTCGCCATGGTAACAATAAACACATGGTTAACGTTGTGAAACGGTCGTAGTTTGGTTAGGTTTAGGCACCTAAACCACTTGGTCACGATTACGGTTAAAATAAGTAAGTTACGTGACGTAAACACCTACATAGGTTATGTAACTTACGTACATAACTTAAAATACGTAAGTGTAACTTAAAACAACTCCACGTTGACGTTTGGTTTCACACGGGACATGAACCCCACTCTCCCAGGTGAAAGTGTTTGTGCTACAATTGTAGCCTCACCAAGGCATCAAAGGTCAGTGCGCCAACACTGAACTATCTGAAATCTCTGAACTATCTATCTCCCCTTGCCCTTGCAGATGTCAGTGGAGAGAGTAAAACCTGTGATCAAAGACCAAAGTACATTTGAACGTATGTTCTCCCTCAATGTGGTTTCTGAGGATTTAAATAAATAAAATGAATTACTCAAGTAAATTTTTGGCTGTTGCTAACCGGAGCTCATCAGTAGCAACCTGAACCAACTCATAAAATACATTGGTCATAGGTGAGAAACACGGGTGTAACAGGTCTGTGGCCAGAATCCCTGCTTGCTGCTTTTCAGTAGGCTAATGAGGCCTTATCCTTGACATGAAAGCAAAAATACTTTAGAAGTCAACAGTCCAAAATCCTGTTACAACAAAAGGACAGTAAAGTGGATTACCATACAAAAGTACCTTCACCAAAGTAATGTGAAAGCATGAGATGATGGACCAACTGAATGGTGACAACAGTGGACTTGCAAACAAAGCATCTAAACTCTAATCATAACTCTTCAGTTGAGGACTTCAGCCCTAAGGTCTTTGACTCTGGGAGTTCATGAGGAAAGACTTACATCAATGTTGTAGATAGTGGTCTGCACAAATGTGTACATGCCGTTTAAGGCCTGGTCATAGGAGATGCCAAACACACAATGTGCTTTGAAAACTTCATTAAAGGCTGACAGGGAAGACTAGACCTTGCAGGGAAGGAGCTCACCATCCCATGCAATGCAGTATGGATGCTGTTTTGTTGTCATCCCACCTGCCAGGATGTAGGGCTGCCTCCACTGGTCTGGACCAGAGTGCTCCTGAAGGCTGCAACATGACTGAAAGATATCAATAAACAAAAATATAACTACACTGTACATCACATTTTGATGGATGGTTAGTCAGACTCTGGCAGAAACCTTTGATGGCACAGTTGCCTTTTTTCCATACAGGATCTGTTCAGCATGTGATAATGCAATCAGCGTTTTTGTAGCACGGTCACACAAACATAAAAAATAAAACATCAGAGAGGTCATCAATGTTGTCTACCTTATCGCATGTCCCTGCAAACTCCAGTACATTGGCAAGACAAACAGAGAACAGAAAATAAGAATAAACAAACACAAGGTTTCAGTCAGTAGAGGTGACTCTCCAGTGGCAGAGTCGAAGAAAAGTGGCAAGCAAAGGAAATAGAAATTTGTATAGAAATCATTTGAAGTTCGTGACCTGAGTGGTGGATGTTGGGGGCGGAGTCGCCATCTCCCCAGAGCCAATGGCTTTGAGGAATCGAATCATGTGCCAGAAGAGGTCCTACTTGCCCTGCTCAAGCAACATGTTGAAGAGTGGAGTGGCGTGCTGTCTGCTCACTGCTGGAACCTCTATGTTCATTAGAGAGGATGGAACAGAAGAAGAGACAGAGAAAGACGGAGACTGTGTGAGCATTTTATGATACCATGACACCTTAAACAGATTTAGTCAGGTACACACAATGATTTTACATGGGGTGGGACTATGAATGAGACTTTTTATATTTCTGTCCTCAGATAAAAATGTTTAATAGTCTCTGCATTATGCTATGAAAAGCTTACTGAATAGGTGCAGTCAGTGTGTGTTTCCAATCCAAGTCACTACCTGCAGTATAATCAGATAGGAGGCTGCTGTGTCCAGGTCTTGAGCCATGAGACACTCTTCAAATGGGTGTTTGGGGTTTCCCACAGCAGCAAACAGGTGGTTTCACAGGGCGTACTCTGTCTTTCTAGCACAGTGGACGATGGTCCTGAGGAAGAGGGGGAACTCTGTGATGAACATTGCCTCTTCTTCCAGCGCGACGTGCACCATCAGCTCCATGACGTGGGGGAAGTAGGGGAGGGAGGCACATGACTGAGCCAGCATCAAAGCCTGTGGGAGAGGGAACATTAAAGGGACAGTTCACCCCAAAATTAAAAATACATATTTTTCCTCTTACCCATATTCCTATTTATCCATCTAGATTGTTTTGGTGTGAGTTGCTGAGTTTTGGAGATATCGGCTGTAGAGATGTATGCATTTTTTGAATATAATGGAAATATATAAAATTAACTATGACATTTCAGTGCGTGACTCACAAATGTCAATTCCATCCTTTTTTTTGAAGCATGGCTGAAAAACATACTGAATGAATTAAAAGTCCATCTGCTACAGATGGGCACACTGAGTAACAAGACCTTGTCATTATTAGAGCCTTCATGGTAAAATCAGCTCTTTGGATTTGAAAAACTGAATGGCAGACAGTCTGGTTAGCTGACTGTAATTTCCCAACTAATGTTCACCCAATTACACACACACACACACACACACACACACACACACACATACAGAGACAGTGAGAAACGAGGGCTAATGGCTAGAGTAGTTTGTTTCTCCAGCAGGGGTTGGGTCCTGTGACAACAGCTCAACAACACCTCTGACACAATACATTTTCCCCAGTGTGTTCAGTGACAGCAGCAGAAGCAGCACAGACTAAAGGGCTTTTCAGTAATGACACTTGCTAAGAGGCTTGCAACAAACTGTGACAAAATCAGAGTGAATGTAGCCTGAAATGCTGCTTTGTCAACCACCCTGCAAGTCAGAGGCTGGCAGTTAGGTTCAGCTGATGGAGGAAGAAGAGTGAAATGATGCTGCAGTGTCCTGCTGCCCTCTGGTGGCAATGCTTACATAACAAACTGTGTTATAATGAGTTGGAACAACTTTAGGATTTTAAAGTAGAACGGCACAGATCATTGTTTCTGGGAGAGATGTTGGAGTATTGTTGTACTGTGCTGTAGTGACCCTTGTGTATGTTCCTGTAGAAAATTATCTCTTTAATACCTCTAGCTGTGTAGGCGAACTTCAAAGCTCACTGTGAAATGTGTCTGTAATGTGACACTGAGTAGATTATGTAGCATTCATCAGGTCACGTACCTTGAGAATAAAGAAAAATTGAACTGGTGCAGTGTATACCACGGCATTATTATCATCAAAGTGTTCCACTTTTTGAATTGTTTTTCATTTATATTTTAATTGGAAGCAGTCTGAAGAGAAAAGATTTGCCCTGACACCGCTTTGACTTGAAGATATTTTGCACAGTGGCTTTTTGTCCAAAGATATTTATAGAGGTAGGAACGGTCAACTCTCACAGGCCAGGTTGGAAATCATGTGACTACCATGCATGGAAAGAATCTGTTTTGCATAAACATGCAACCACAGGTGATTTCAGGTAAGTAATAAACTAAGATGTTAGGTTACCTGGAATCTCATTTGTATAACTTACTTGTCATTACAGTGAACTGCCACAGGATAATTTGTTATTTCCCATGATCCAACTATTGTGATCTTTAGTCTTTAGTTTTTTACTTATATAAATGGTTTTACATTTTGGAAATGTACTCGTTTTCTTGCAGAGAGTTAGATGGGAAAATCTATTAATGAGACCATTATTATTATTAAAAATCTATATCACACTCCGTTAATCAAGCTACAGCCAGGAGGTGGTTAGCTTAGCTTAGCATAAAGACTGGAAACAGGGGGAAACAGCTAGCCTGGCTCTGTCCGAAGGTAACAAAATCTGTCTATCAACACCTGTAAAGCTCACTAATTAATTAATTAAGTTATTTGTTTAATCTATACAAAAATGATCAAATGTAAAAACAACAAATTCCGGTTTTAAGGGTTTTTATGTTGGCGCATACTGACACAAACAGTGGTAATAAGCAAATTGTATACTCTACAGTCATCATCATTATCAGTTCTTGTGTAAACAATACTTAACATTAACATATCCTGTTACTATAATACTTTAGAGTTGCATGTTATAGTTCACTTTAATGGCAGTATCATAATGCATGAGCATACTATTTATAGTTACTTTGGATTTACATTCTTAATACCTGCTTTAATTTTTTATTCTTTAATACACGGGCCAATTGATTAATTCCCTGTCCACATACTTTTGTGCACGTTTGGTCTGGGGCTGCTATGTTAATGATTTGGGATAGTTCCGTTAGTTCCAAATAAGATAAATTATAATGCTAACAATACTTTAGATTTAGTGTGCTTCCAACTTTGTCCACATACTTTTGGACATATAGCTTAGTTTCATTGTTTTTCATTCTATCTTGTTATTACTAATGAGTCATTTTGATCCTAATTGCAGTTCATATTATGTCATTTTTCTTTATTGAATACAAGACATAAGCATTATACATAAACAATAAGCTACAAACTTGTTTTTAACAGTAAATTATGTAAGAACACTGTTAAAAGGTTGTACAGCTATGCCTTATAAAAGCAGAAACAGAAATAGTGAAGTTGAGAAAAAAGTGCTGTCTAACAGACTCATTTTAAAAAAAAGGCAAACGCAGTATCTACAACCAAAATGTTTTCTTTCAGCTTTCTTGTCCATTTGCACAGATGAACTAGTCTAATGAATTAATCTCTAGTTCAATACATTTAAATATATTATTTAAAAGTAGCTCAACCACATGCAGTGGTTGAGATAGCAGGTACTGCTACTTTGCTATGCTAGGCTAGTTAGCTGTATTTTGGATTTGTCTGGCAGGAATGATCAACTTAATGCTGTGAAATTACGATTTCCGACAGTGTTCAGGAGGTCAAATGGGCAACTGACCCGACTAATGTTGCATCTAGCTGCTTAGCGTGTAAGGATAAACATGTAAAGAGCTATTTTCTGCCCTACACAGATGCTCAAACACTTAAGTATCTCATCACTGTCTATAAATAATACTTTGCAGTTTTTTTGTCTTGAAGTGTCAAGCTTTGATATTTAATGTACAAGCACTTGAATCCACTTACAATCGCAGCTACTGCATTGCCAGTCTGTAGAAAGTAAATTGCCACTACATCAGACTTATACTGTTAAACGTCTTAGTTGAATACTGAATATCAAGGATCTGTAAGTCTGAGCATGGCAGAGGACAACAGCTGCTTCAGGTAAGGATGTTAAATCACTGTGTAAACACACAAATGCAATTATTGTTGCATCATGGCACCTGTCAATGTGGACTTTGGACCAGAGGGAGAAATAGAAGGAAATCCCAAACACGTATTAAATCCAATGTTGGCCTGCACTTCTTGTGTCTGTTTTGCTACTGTAAGTAGAGGAATTAGATACCTAAATATCTTGATATACTGTATATAATTTGAATGTATACTGACTTGTACCTTGATTGAGTTTCCAGAAATACCTTTAGTTATTTGGTTTAAACTGTTTTCAGATGAAGGTGTTGTTCAGTTATCCTATGGTTTCTTTAAGTTCTTTCAAAGAACATTTTATGAAAACTTCATCATGTAAAAACTGGGTTATATATTCAAATGTTTTTATTGGGTTTTCAAACATTTACATATAATTTTAAAGCCTCAAGTTGCTCTATCCCACCCACCCCATCCCCTGTAAAAACTGGGTTATACCCATCCCTCTCTTCATAAAAATACTAGTGTAGACGGAAACAGCTCTTTCCTGACATGCAAACACTGACCATGCAGTAAGGGTAAAAGGAAACATAAAATGTGATTGTTTTAAAGGTTTGAAATGACTTGAACATAACTGTACAGCACTGCAAGGTTTTACAGAAAACAAACTATGTTCAAAATAGTATACCTACTTTTGCCTCCAAAGTCAGAGTTACCTTCACTCTTTTTAAAACAGAAGCCGCAGCAGCTTACAACAATACAACAATAACAATAACTAACAAAGTTGTCTGGTCAGATCTGAAGACAGAAGAGCCGGCGACACAATTTAGTTCTGCTAAATTCAAACCAACTGTCAAACTGTCCATAAATGATGCTCAGATGAACCAAAAATAAACATGTGTTTTGGTAAAACAATAACACCCTATTTTTTCTTTTACTTTACAGCATGAATAAATTCTTGCCCTGCTGGCATAAGAGACATAAGAAAGTGCCCAGATGCCTTTCTGTCTCTCTGGTAAGAACATTGGTCAAGAGTGAGATACAAGTACTGAAATTTGATATGGCACTTTGGTGACTCCTCCTGACATTTTCTTTGTTCCTTTGCTGTGAGGTGCTAAATATTCCCTGTGTTCAACAATTTTAGTATACAACAAAAAATAAACAGATTTCCGTGTAGTTTTCTGTGGCTATGTTATGTATTTGGTGACCTTCTGTCCTTTCCTGTAGTGTCACCATGAGGCCCAAATGTACACTTGTAAGCAAGAAACCAAAATAAAATAAAGGTTGACTGCTTCAGCCACAGTCAAGTCAAGTCAACTTTATTTGTATAGCACATTTCATACACAGGTAAACGCAATGTGCTTTACAGTAAAACATGGAAAACAAATGAGAAAGAAAAACCTAAATACTCCACATAAATACAATAACCTTTCAGCCACATACAGACATACATAAAATAATTTTTTTTATAACCCCTGTTCTACCAACATTCACACAGTGATTTACGTCAGCCCAATAAACCACAATGAAACTGCACAGGCACCTCTGGCTATGTCCTGCAATAAAAGCCAACATATAGAGTTAATTCATAATCTAATTCATAAATGAGCTATGATAGAATAGTAATATAACTAAATCAAATACTGCCTGGGACATAATATTTTGACATACTATGAACAGGAAACCAATGCGTGACTTATAAAACATTTTACGTGCAGGGGTACACTGAAATATTGAACATTGTGACTTGTTTAAGGGTTGATAATAAGCGTGCTATCTACTGTTGCCATGTGTTTTGTCGTTCTCAAAGAAAATACGTCTTTGTGGCCTTGGCAAGGAGTTCTGGTTGTACTCCAAATAGTCTATTGTCATTTGGTGAACCACATAAATCTATCCCTACACCGTTGAGGAAAACTACTCCCTACTACGTAGATTTCCAATAAGGTATGAGACAGTCTGAATATTTTCACTAATTTTGTGTTGATATTTAAGAAATCTGCCCCTTTGTGTGCCCCAGTAGCCCTTTGCTGCATGTCATCCCCCCTTCTCTTTCCTACGTTTCCTGTCTCTCTTCAGCTGTCTCTAACAAATACAGGCAAAAAGCCCATAAAAATAATCATTAAAAAAAGAAATCTGCCACTCACATCTTTGCAGATATATTCAGGCAGTTTGTATGGAACCGTCTGTGCAGAATCACATTTCTAAAAACATCCACAACTTTTCATTAAAATAAAGATCTATCAGCATACAATACAACTTAATTTTTTTGTTTCTGCCTAATTATGTTTTAAACTGTACAAAATTGGATTACGATAGTCTGGAAGAAGTAGTCAGACTGAAGGAAAATTGGCACTGTTTAATCAAATGTGCTCAAGACATTAAAGCTGTATTATACTAAAATGTACATTTTACCAATATCTGTCTATTACAAATTATGTCAGTATGGTGAACTGACATTATTATCAAGTCACAGCACAATATATAATCGCCAAAAGTGTGATATCCAGTACATATTGGCTATTAGTGGTAATTGAGCTATTGTTTATTTTTGTGCACAGAATGTCAAACTGACTAGCCATAATGTTGTTGTTGCGGTGATTGTTATTATTAGTAATACTATTACATCAGCAGATAACAACTCTGATATACTCAATTTAATGTTTTGAGGAAACAGAAAACAATTGTTACATACATAAATAAAGAACAGGCCCCGGAAAATTTTTCCACAAGAAATTCAGGCAGCTTGTAACAATGGTGCCAGCTGTCTGAGGCGTTCCAATATCGTCCAGGCCAAGTTGAGACAAAGGTTATTTGGTAACTGAAGGTGTAATAGATAACCAAACATTCACCCAAATAGAATTTAATTGCCGATATAAACACAAGAGTAACATATCAATAAACATCATTATTTATATATTACTCCAATATATATTTCAACCGAATCTCAAAGGTTCACATATAGGCACTGGTGTCATTTTCAACCTGTTAAACAATTGTCTCCTTTGTTTGTGATGTTCTGTAGTCCCCTCCAACGTTTCCTATTGTGTATCCTCAAACTGTGTGGAAAAACAATGGGAAGTGAGATAAACATACATGCCGTGGCCAAGGACATGATACATCCTGTACAGTGGACGATCAGGGTCTCAAAGTTGAACAGAGGTGATGCACGGGGCATTCATTATGCATTACATTGATAAAATAGCATTTTAAATCTCAAGGTATGAGACATAAATTGTGGTGAGACTTGGATTTATACTCTGATGGCACATATGGGTTCTCCTTTAGGAAAATGATCAGTAAAACAAAATACAGTGAGATTTTGGATTTTTAAATTCAAATATCCCGGTGATGTTCATTATGATTATTTTTCATACAATCAATGCTGCTATTCACTTAAAAAATTATGTCTACAGCTTCTTGATTCTGCGTTTGAGTATATCAATCCGCTTGGCAGATTATTGGACAGTACCTTGGAAAATTACACTTAAGCAGTTCATGTAACAAAGATAAACAATTCTAAAATAAACTTTGAGAGGTCACTCCACACAACCTCATTCAAACATATCATTTCCTCACTTTTGACATCTTCCTCTGGAAATGCATTTCACTGCACTGCTCTGCGCTGATAATGAGAGGATGGATTTCGCCCACAGAGGAGTGACACAAGTCCTTTTCGAAGGCCGACATTTAAATTGTTTTGACTGTCACACTACAGATGTGTTCCCACAGTCCAAAAAGAAGAAGTGCTCATGATGATGTGTGAAAGGGAGCAAATGCCTTCAGTAGAATAGAGAAGAATACCTACAGCTAAAAGAATCAGTACTCACGTTTTCTTCTTAAAATTCCTTTAACCACTTTCAAATTTGTGCATATTTGTACATATATCAGATCTTGTAACACTATGACCATACATGCAGCATTAATTCTGCAACACTTAGCCTTACAGATTGTTCCTAAATCTAATGGATTCAAGATTGCCATCTTGATTTTGTAATCGTAGCAGTAGGGGCAGTGTAGCAGTCACAGTAGTAATATCAGTAACAGTAGTAGCAGTATTATCCAGTGGTGGAAGACATATTCAGATCTGTCACTTAAGTAAAAGTAGTAATACAAAAATACTCTGTTACAAGTAAAAGCCATGCATTCAAAATGTTACTTAAGTAAAAGTACAAAAGTATTAGCATCAAAATATAAAGTACCAAAAGTAAAAGTACTCATTATGGAGAATGGCCCATTTCAGAATAATATTATTGATGCAAACATTTATTGATGCATTAAGTTGTCAGGTGATGTGTTTCCTTAGTTGATAGTGAATTATTGTGTATGGCTCTTGGTTCTTTTTCTTATCTCGTGTTATTGTATATATTCGTTGTTTAGTAACTGCAATTGACAAACCATCTATTTCTATTGTTTATTTATGTTTTGATAAAAGGCAAGCAAAATATGATGTTTCTTTCCCTGCTGCCTTTTGGTCCTGGAATGTGTAAATAGAGTTGTGGTTTGATTGTGAATCACTTCTTAAATGTTTTTTTCCGGAGTTGTGCATTACCATGAGCAGAACAAATAAAACATAAAAAACTTTAGCATATTGGCATTGTCATTGTGAGCATTTTAGTGTGCTGATGTGACCATTCAGCTCAAAGCACTGCAGTGTCAAAGCCTCACAGAGCTACTAGCATGGCTGTATACTCTTATACAAATGTACAAATGTGCCATGGACTCTGCCCTTCCAATGTCCTCAGCTGGGAAAAAAGAGAGGAGAACATGACTCTAAGCATGCAAACGTATCTAAGTCTAATAGTATGTGAGGCCTTTGAAAAAGAAAAAAAAACAAATTTTCAAATATGAGGCGAGATATAGTTTCCCCTTATTTGAAAATGAGCTTCCTACTTTAGAAAACTGATTTTCAAATTGGAGGAAACTATATCTTGTGTATACTAAAATATGTCTCACCAAAGAAACGGAGTAAACTTAAACTATTACAACTACACACTAATAATGACTAGTTGATAATTAAAGTAAAAATCAGTGAGCCATACAACAGTCAATAAGGACTAAAGTAACAAGTTGCAGCGAGAGAGAATTAGTTGCATTCACATAAGCAGTAACATAAAACTCACAGCTGATGCATCATTTCTGCCAACATGTTATCTGTATACAGGAGTGTTGTAACTAGCAGCAGAAAATATGTACATAAGCAAAGCCTATGTTATAAACATGTTCTCCCTAAGCCCTCCCCCATGACTGAGCTTTTCTTACCGTGGCAGTGCGCCCTGATGGTCAGCTGTCCAGTGGGCTTAAATTAACACCTGTGAGAATCATGGCAAAACGTTTGTGTATAGACAACTCAAGATACAATACCATAAGCGAAAATAAGTCAGAGAGCGCAAAAAAAAAAACCAATGTGCACAAAAATGTGTGCATTGCATTATGTAAAACTGACGTAACATTCTTCTGTTTTTGCATTAGTCAGATTGATTTACTTATAATTAAAAATGTCATAGTCTAGTCTAGTTTCAGCTCTCCTGTGGCTCTCTTAGGTCACATGATGCTATCAGGACATTGTTTTCCAAGCATGTAAATGTGAAAAACAGACCTTCCCTGTCCACTCATATGGAAGCCACATACTTCATGGTTATTATGGGGGAATGTCAAGATTTAAAAAAACAACTTGTGCATGTGTGTGTGTCTTTGAGCATGTGGGTGCGTGTGTGTGTGTGTGTGAGAGAGAGAGAGAAAGAGAGAGAGAGCAATTACTCATTTTTGACACCCTCAGGCTAAAGTTTTTTCAGACTGCCATTAGCTTGCACTGAATATTTTCCGTTTGAATCCCTTTGGAGTGATGACCCAGTAGAACCACCAGTTTCTCAACTTTTTAAGTCATAACATGCTTTTAATCCAAATATCCTACATAAAAACACATTCAGCATTTGATGCCATCAGAGGATAAATCAACACATTCACAACAAGAAAAGCCTTTAGAACTGATACTGCCAAAGCATATACAACTTGCGTGGCAAAAGTAAGGCAAATACATTCATAGCACACACTCATCAAAACCTCATGTTAAAGCAATCAATCACCATCAAAAGCCAAAGACAAAATATGGTTTAAACCAGGATTTTCAAATGTCAGGAAAGGGCAAAAGCTTCTGTGCAGTGGTCAATTATTCCACACTTCTGGAGCAGCAACAGCAAGGCCATGATGTTCCTTTTGCTTTGCTGCTGAACAACAAACCACCAAAACCATCTGGTCAGAGGACCTGAGTGACCCAGAAGAGAAAACAGGGGTTCAAGGATATTAGAAGATGCCAACCCATTCAGGGTCCTCAACCATAAATCATTCATATAAACACCTAACTTGCGAGCCGATGAAGTGAGGTCAGTGTAGGAGAGGGGTAGTCGGAAGCCTATTGCAGAATAAATGGCAGATGTAATTTTTACTTATCAGTAAGCCCACAGCTGAGATGATGAACAAAAAAAGCACATTTGGCAGAACAGGTTCACACCTAATTGGATGGTTTAACATCCAGTCAAAGCTTTTTGTTTGAACAATGACTTTTTACATTTCCACATCTATGCTTCAGCACAAGCATATGACAAACAGATGGCACACTATGCCTAATCAGTACTCTGTGTAATCTTTTGCAGATTGTCCAGTTTAGCTTGATAGTCTCTTTTAGCTCTGAGATATTCTGCATTGCAGCGATTTTCACACATTCTGTTGTACTTGGGAGTTATTGGGAGGCACATATTACCGTCCAGAAGAGCCAGGTGAAGAAATTTGCAAGAAAAAGTGTTCTTTTGCATCATTTAAAAGTTAACGTTCATGATTATTTTTTAGCGCATCTGACCTGTGAATATATTGTCTCTCAAAACTACTGTCCAATAATGTCATTCTTCAGTGGTTAAACTGTATATGTATATATCCTATTACTTCTGTCAGTTTCCTCACACAATGGCAATACAAAGGAGCAACATCCTTTTGAAACTGAGTGCAATACTGATTGCATGTTCCTGATATGTTTAACATAAGTGTGATGTTTACAGATAGCTGTTTCTGGGACTTACGGGCTAGCGTAGCCTATACAATGCAAACCACAGGGGGACAATGTGAGACAATGGATATATTTCCTATAGCCTATTTATAAATTTAGGACAGCAGATGAAAAAGGCTCTTGATTTTGTTCTTCAGTAGGGTTGTGCTTTGAAGTTATGGTATGTTTTGTCTGTTTGCACTTGCACCTGTTTACCATCTGCATTATTTGCATTCTCAAAGCTACTGTGGCTACAAAACAAAACACCATCTACGCGCACACAGGGAAGTAGTAGACTAAAAATGGTTAGTAACAAACGCATGTGACCTTCAAGGCTGCACAGTGATCAAGTGAATGAGTAAACTCAAGGTGCCCCCGATTGTTCCTTTTAAACAGCACAGTGGCAAAACAAACTAGTATTGGCAGCACTCAGGTTTGTTACTGTATCAATGTGGGACAGGGCAGTGAAAGTGTGCTCAGAAAATGTTTCTCCCAGATCAATAGAGGCCACATCAAATATCGCCTCTGTGTAGGGTTCACCTTCACTGCAACAGTAATTTCTATTTTTTCAGTTCAGTTCATGCACTATATGCCAGGAAAGCCAGAAGACCGTGACTATGTTTTAAAGTTTAGTTTGCATGTGATCTCTAATACTAATTATTCCTACAAGTACTGATTCTGATATTAATGGGCGATATAAAAGGATAAGTTCACATTTTTTCAAGTCTGTCTTAATACTGACATGCCCATACCAAAACAGTTTTTGGTTGCTGTAATCATTCCTCATGTCCATACTGGCCTTGAAGATATCCCGTCTTAAAGTGATTCTAATATGAAAGACCAAATCCACAGTCGTCACTGACACAGTGTGTCAGTGTTGATGTGTCCTCTCACTTTTATACATTATGGTCACTAACAAATGCAGAAGTTCCATCCACATGAGTGAGTCATTGTGAGCCTGTTACAGGGGAGTGTTTATGGTTACTGTCTCATGGTTGACAGTTTTGCTGAGTGATGTGATAACTGCCTCTTCAAACTAAAGACTTGTGTTGATATTAGAGGAAGCTATACTGACATTCAGACCGTTATTTAGGAACACAATGACTGCACTTCCTATTATTAGTTGGTCTGGTGAACTCTCGTCAGATAACAAGAGCAGGCTGCATCACACTTTCTGCAAGAAAGCAATTTCACAGGCTCAAATGATTCTGCATTGTTGTCCTCTTAGTGAATCATAGGCCACGTCTAACAGTGTGAGAAATTATTTTAAACTGTTAAATGCCCATGATGTGTCAGCTGACAATGAGCTGGTGGTGGGTGGTGCTGTTGTAACCGTGGCAACCAAGTTGTATGATGATGCTGGATGTACACCAGGTTTTATGTTATGCTGTCACTTAAACAAACAACAAAACAAAAACTGAACATTATAACCTTCGTTATTGCAGGACTGTTGTGTATCTAATAAACTGGCATCTGAGTGTGTTTTGCTTTGTATGTGTGTTTACAGGTTTTATGTTAATAGGTGCTATGTTTTACATACTGTATCATATGTTTTATGTATTTTATCCCCTTTTATGCATCCTATGTTCATGTATGTGAGTGTGCTTTATTTTAGAAGAAAAAATGATCAGTGAGTGCCCTTGAGGGAAGTAAAGTTAAAGTTGAAGATGAACTTGGACTAAGATGTAAATGACAGAATAAATACTACAGGCTACTTTCTCCAAAACCTGCAATTGAGTGTTTTATTACTTCTTTGTTTTGCATTATGTTCAGTGGTAGAGTAAAAGTACCAATACAACAATGTAAAATATATCCATTACAAGTCCTGCATTCAATCAATCTTGCAAAAGTATTATTGGCAAAATGAACTTAAAGTAGGCTACAAAATACCCATACCCAGTATTTGTTATATATATATAAATACACCGTATATTTATTAGTATGAAAGATGCACTAACGTGTAAGCAGCATTTTCCACTGAAACTGGGTGAGAGAGGAATATATTCATCATTGAGACTAAATAGTTCAATTCACTTTCATAACATGCATCGCAAATCCCACATGGTTTCATTCTCCGAAAGAAGTACAGAAAGCACCTGTCGCGTGCACCTCTCCATCTAGTTCAGTGTGGCAACAACTTCCTGAGAAGGAACGGATATCCGTAGCTCTCGTGGATAGCACTGAGAGCGGGAGGCTTCTGGCTTATTGCCTCGTTTTATAGTAGATGGAGATGATGTGTTTAAAGGGGAAAAACCTATAATTACCAGGCATTAGGTAAACTGTGACATTCAAAGAAAGAATATCACACACAGGTCCCTCAACATGATCACGAGGCTACCGTAGGAAACTTAACTGTTGATAGAAAATGAAAATAATTACACCATAACTACGCCTCTGTGCCTTAGTTCCTGTTCAACTGTTAACATCTCAGTCAGTTTCAGTAAAGTCCGCTGTGAGCTGCTGTTTTGTGAAAAAAGTTACAGGCTGCACTAACAGAGCTGTAGTTTTAAGTTTTAAGCTCACACAAAATGAACTGGTTGTCCTTGAAGACAGAAGCACGCGCACACTCATCCCCCCTGCGGGGGCACAAACTGCCACGACCAATCAGTGTTCTCCTCGTGCGCAGGGAGGGAGATACTTAACGGCCCGCTACAAATATAGTAGTCCGCGGAGCATTTTTTTTATTGCGTGGTCGACACTTCAGACTGATTCAAGGGAATCTCGTGGTTGTTAAAGTTAACCGCTTCATTATTAACCTGCAGCTCTTTGTAACTTGGAAACTCGGGAGGAGAATCCAAACATCTCCCACCGTTACTTAGCTACTCGTCGGCTCGAGTAAGCAACCCCGAAGAAACTTTTCTTCAACTTTTCAGCAACACAAAGTGAAGGCAGCGGCGGGGAGGGGGGGGAGCAAGGTCGGAGCTCTTATCTCACAGCCTGTCCAGTTAGAGATTAATATTTCAACGGTGTAGGAAAACTAGTTTAACGCAAGGAAATAAACGTCTCCATTCATCCTCAAGTGTCTCACGCGCAGCTTTGTGTTGGTAGCACCTGCAATCATGACACGAAGACCGTGCGCGATGTATGCGGTCGGGATCACCTGCGCTGTCCTGCTGGTCGTTGGGATTGGTTTAGTTGTGGCTCAAGTTTTCCGCACGTTAATCCACAACCGCCTCAAAAAGGTAAAAACCCACTTTCAGCCTCATAACTTTATAACACACGTCTTTACGAAGGGCTGTTTGAATAACAAAGTTCATGCATTTTTCCATTGAATGCACTGCAGTGTACAAGTAACGTTAGAGTCTGTTGAGAAGGATAGAAAACAATGATGGGATTATACTGCATGTTCCTCACATACAGACCCTTGTCTATTTGTAAACTCTAGAAGGTCAGATTGAAAGTTTATTACTTTGTTTGGCTGTATTCCCTCCCTATCTTTAGTGCAGACCATTACCATTCATTAGATTATAGCTTAATGAGATCACACCAGGCACTTTGCACAAATTTAAACTGCATTGTAATACAAAATATGCAAACTCCATGGCTCAGAAAGAATACTCAACAACAAACTTTGAATTTAGTAGCAGACCAGACTTTGTTGTGTTACCGGCTGCTGTTTATTTATTTTCATGAGATGTAAACAGGAGTTAATTATGAATACTTTAAATCAAGCATTAATACATGGCCTAATACTCTTTAACAGAAAGACAGCATTCAGGGTATAAAGTGCATTATGCTATTTTTACCCAATATTTACCCATTACCCAAAGTACAACATCTTTAAACCAGCACAAAAACATGTATGAAAATTATATCTATTGGGACCAAATCCCATCCCCCCTGTCCTTGCAGGTGCTTAAGGTGGACACCCATGGCGATTCAATTTAACTTTCTGTGGTCTTTGAATTTCATGTCTTCACAGCAGCTGGACAGAAGGCACAACAACATTTTTTTTAATTAACGTTGCCACCATCTAGCGCCCCTAGCCTAAAGGGCTAACTGTCGGCTACATCAAGTCCATTTAGCTAGCAACATCAGAAGCTATCGCCCTTATCGTTATGAATAAAGACTGGAAAAATAGAGAATAGGTCCTAAAAATAACCAAAAGTTCACAGGACTAATGCTCAGGAGAAGCGTGCAAGTTTCCCGCCCTCAATTTGTATGTACAACTACGAAAACCAGCTATCTATGAGAATACGCCATGTAGCCTCAAACGCAATAGTTTAGCATGCAAAAGATAAAAGCGTAATGTCTTTACAAATATATTTAAATTTTTTATTGGAATGTCTTTTCGAAACTCACCTGCAACTCTCACATGCCTATCCTGTCGAACTCGACCGGAAACTGATATCACCTGTTGCGCATGCGTTGGAGGCCAAAGGGAATAAGGCTACTTGTAGTGTTGGTGCACAAGGAAAAATAGATCCTAAATGGAACTCAAGGAAATGCTGGAATAAATGATCGAAATAAAGTCACGTTGTGACTCGACAGCTATTGGACTTGTTGGTTTTGATACAGGTCGAGGACATGGGCTAGGTGTCGTGTCAGTTGTGGCGACATAGTGCTTCACACCTGCCGGCACTGATATGCCACACTAGACATGACAGCGCTACACGTGCCTCAACATGTATCTAGAGATTTAAAATTTTTAGTTTATTTTGTATGCTCAAGGACCTCTCATGTTTGTATTGATTCACAATTTTTGAAAAACCTATTTTATTGACTGCTCTGTTTTATACCACCATTGACGGTAGGTAAGTACGTTAGTTACGTCAGTTATGCGCGTAAGTTAAGTTATGTAAGTTAAAATAAGTCAACGTTGACTTTCGGTTTCTCACAGGACATGAACAGCGGTTTCCTGGGTAAAAGTCCTGTGTTTGCTTGACCCATCTATCCACCCCGACCTCGTCCCTTCACAGACTTTGTTGCTCTTTATATTATATCACCTGACATTTTTTTCTCTATGACATTCACCTGTAAAATGACATGCCGTCTCTACACAGTATAAATCAGTAGAGACTAAATGGCGTTAAATGACATGCAAAAAGCAAAAAAGGCATTGTGACTTAAGACACTGGTGTGTTATTCATATGCCATTTGATGATACCAGGCTTGGTGGAGATCTGTACTGAGTGCACTCTTCTAGTTATGACTTGTGATTTGTTGAAATGGACAGTGATGGGCTGTGTGTTGCCTCCCAGAGGAGTGGCTCTGATAAGCAGCTCAAACTCTATGAGTTGGAGAAAGATGGGTTACTGGGGGGTTAGTAGCCTTTTTGTGCAATCAGTGCTTTCTCATTTCCCACAGTTAGATTACTCATTCAGTTTTAGTTTCAGCCACAGTACCCAGTAACATGAAATGTGCAAGATTTTATCAGATGGTGGTCTAGAGCCAAAGGAATTGGCCCAATGATGTATTTTTTCTGACCTCAATACTTGTCGTTATGACTTGATGTAGTTTCCAAGGCAAATTCCATAGCTAAGCATAAGTAAGGTCTGGGTCAGTATTGCTGGTTCTTGGTATTTTTAACACGTCACAAGAAAAAGCTGAGTCTGCTGCTGAGAGCAGATCAGCACATAACAAGAAAACGTTTGGATTTCGGAACTCAGTGGGGAGTTTAGTTTCAGTTTGAATTCACTCAAGCTGGTCACACATTTACAAAGCCTCAATCAGAGAGATTCCTCATATTCATGTATTGATACGGTAATAAGCGATGAGAAGGACAGCATGAGCTGAACTCATTGCTGTTAATGACTTTAAAGCATCTGCTAGGAACTTCTTTGAGCCAAAGGCGACATCTGTAAATGTCCAACAGTTCGAATCCTCAAGATAGACCGAGAAAAACAGAAAATACTCTTGCTGGTACCAGCAAATGTTTCATCAGTTTTGCTTAAAAAGTGACTCAATTAATGAGTCGGTTATCTAAATAGTTTAATTAATTTTCTGTCGATCAACTAATTGGTTAATCAACTAATCATTTCAGCTCTAACTGAAAATTGATTAGTCATTTCTTTGTTTAAGGTGTTTGTTTTATGCCACTATTCTCTCAGTCTCTGAATTAGGTAAATATTTTTTAGGGCTGCAACCATTTTTTCAACAATTTTAGACTATCAATTTATCTTTCTCTAATTGCTTGATATATACAACCAACAGTCCAAAACCCAAATATGCTATAAATTTGCTATCATGGAAGACTAAAGATCAGAAAATATTAACAGCTGAAGCTGGTGAATTTTTGGCATTTTGCTTAAAAAATGGCTGGATCGATTATCAATATAGTTGTCGATAAATTTTCTGTTGATCGTCTAACAAATTACTCGACTGTTTCGCTTTAAGAAATTATTAAACTTTTATTTTTACTTTAGATGTTTGAATAGTGCATATCCTAAGCTTACATAACTTAGCCTACATATGTAATGACATGACTTTGCGCATAATCTCATACTTTGAGAGAGAGCTCAATGCACTGCAACCTTAGGAAAATATATGGAAAAACACATTCACCAATGTGCGGGATACAGAAAAACGCGGCAAGTCACACACAACTCAACGGAAGAGAGTCACAACACAACAGGAGTTTCCGGGGGACACTAAAAACTGATGAACACACCTGGACGTGCGAGTTGCTAAAGTCGGCCACTCAATGATGATGTTTATTTTAGTTTTAACATTCTGATGGCATGATTTTATTGAAAATAGAGTCGATATACCTAGCATTAGTGTGTTCCTCATTTCTTGGTTCAACTTGGTTCTTGGTATCATGTTGTGTATGATATACAGTAAATGTGTTTCTTAATTTGCTTGTTATTTATTTACAGCATTTTTTTTCTAAATGCAGTATATGTGTTGTGAAATTAATTTGCTTGTGTTGTAGTCTGTGAGTTCAAGACTGAGGAACAGCAGTGGCTGATGATGAAAGGTGTTTGGTACTTGTGTAGATAGTTCACAGATGCTCAGGTTAATGTAAAAGAAAAGTATGAAGACATTGAAGTGAAGTTTTCTCAGTTCTGGTCTTCAACTTTGCAGATGTATCATGTTGTCTGGTCTGTGGGAGGAAGGGTGGTCCATGCAACTGATGTTTAAAGCTGATGGGAAATAGATATTTAAACTTAAGTAAAAATCAATATTCTCACGCACTTCACACTGTTTAGCTCAACTGGTTTAATTATGCAGTTTACAGATGTTAGCTCTTTAATCACAAAGGTGGAGAAGTCAGTGGACCACAAATACAAACACTTTTATTAATGAGCATTAAATACAAACGTCAGCATCCGTAAACATGCTTTAGACCCTTCAGTTAATTTCTGTTGTTGTACATTTACAGCAATGCGCTCCATACCTTTAATCATTGTAAGTTTAAGTCCAGAGATTTTATGGATTTCCAGTATTTCAGACTGTGTTAGTGAAGTTCAAAGCCTTCCCAGAAGGTTCACTTTACTTTGATAACAGTACAGGCATGAAAGTACTGTTGGCCCACGTTCAGTGTTATCATATGGCACACCTCCATCTTTATTTTCATATCTAACCTGCTTTTCCATAACAGATGAGAGGCTTAGTATTGACTTTAGAGGTCAGGGGACATATTCACAAGGCTTTCTGGTGTCGCGAGTTGGTCCTAATGCTGAAAATGGACAAATTGAAAGAAAACATTTTCTTTTACTTTTATATAGGTTTCTAAGGCAAATGGCTGCAGGAAGTGGAGAAAAGCTCCCAAATACCCAAAAAGCAGGAATTAATCGTCAGCTACAGATAAGATTGTGCAGGGATGATGTTTGTAGTTTATTTTGATCACAGATGTGTTCACATTACAACTTTCACGCCTCAGATACTTTAATTTCCTCCACATGCAGTACCGTTGAAATCAGCATACCTGTTGTTGGAGTAACTGATAAAATAAATAAAAATCACTGACATTTTAGTCTTCAAGAAAGAGTGTGCAGGTGTGTAACCAGGACATAAGATTACTGAGGTCAAGAGACTCTGGGAGCGTTGAGTGATGTTGGGTTAGTGGGTTAGTCTGAAGGTTTTTTTTTTGGCTGGAACTTGGTGGTTTAATTGAGAAAGCATTTCAACAGTGTTAATTCTGTACATACACCTCAAAATTAGGAGGAAATATGAGAAAATACTACTGAGGGCATGACCTTGGTGTCCTAAATTATTCAAATGTGTTATGCTTTTGAGGTTTATAATGTTTACAATTATTATAGTAGAGGTTGTGGCTGCAGGAATTGGAAAGATTTGAGCTTTTCTTACCTAGTTCAGTGCCAATGCTTGTCCAGAGGAAGTTTCGAGTTTGTGTGTAAAGGTCTATTTAGCAAGTAATAATACATGCTGGCCAGAGGGACAATAGTTGACATTACAAAATAAACCAAACATAAAGTAATTTGTGGAATTTTATTACCCAAGGTGTACAATTTATGACCATTGCTACGGTGGCCACATTAACGACCCTGGAATGAAATTTACAGACAAGCAAGACAATTTTTTTTTAAGGTAAGGACTCAACCTTGATACATGGTGCACGCTGTACAAGGTGAGCTACCAGGGTGCCCTGTCATTAGATATCTTACTAATTCTTACATAGTTTTATACATGCAGAGACAGAGAAACAAGATACCCAAGCATAGGCAGACAAATATGTATGTAAAAGAATCTTGTCAAATCTTGTTAATTTTAAGTTAATTTTTTATTTTAAGAAAAAGTCTCACTCAGTAAAATATATGTATGGGTGCGACACACATGCATAGTGCTCACATGCAGACACACATAGTTATCTACTAGCCTGCAGTATGATTTATTTAAGCCGTATAAATCTCCTTACCCCAGTTGCATCAGTGTGAAAGATATCATTCCATGGATACTGTCCCAGCAGTAGACTCTCTTTGCGTGCTACGCCTCTTTCACACTGCTAGGTTTATTGAGAAACTGGCGGGGTTGGCAGCCCCTCAGCTTCCATGTGAGTCAAGCAGGGTCAGTATGCAATGACCTGCTGATGAGATGATGTTGAAAAATGACTTGTCCCTGATGAGGAATTTGGTCATTTTACATAGACTGGTCTAGACATAGCAGGTTAGCGGCCACTTGCTGGTAGTCTGCTGGGTTTCCTTCAGAGTTTCGGCTTTGACACATAATTTTTTAACAATACAGAGTTTTTATTCTGAATTTAACTAAAAGTATTAAGCCAGGAAAGCCACCTCTAGAAGGTAAAGTGTTCCATACAACATATGGATGATTTGGTTATATTCCTGGAGCTTTACCAGTAGTGAAAATGAAAATGTAGTTTAGCTTGATAGTGCTACAAGAGGAAAGGCTATGGTTGTTATTAAAATCAAAAGGTTTTATTCCCCTGGAAGAATATCCGCACCAAATGTATGTGACCTTGTCATGGACCGCAGCATTGGTCAAGGAAAATTTTGAAATTACTGTGCAAAACAAAAGTTCAGGGGGTCATCAAAATTATTTGTAATCATGCTTTGGGGACAATCTTACCAAAATTCATGGAAGTCATGGCCAGTGGTTGTTAAAGTGTTTGGCTCTGGAAAGGCCCCACAAACTTTTTATATTACTTAAAGTTAATAACAAGACTAAGAGTCTACAGCGGCTCTGTGAGGCTCTTAGGCACAGCAGTGCTTTAAGGTAAATGCTAATGTCAGCATGTTCAAAATAACAATACTAACATTCGGATTTTTAATAAGTATAATGTTTACCATGTTCACCATCTTAGTTTAATGTGTTACCATACTAACATTTGCTAATTAACACTAAATGCAAAGTACAGCTGAGGCTGATAGAGATGTCATTAGCTTTGCAGGTATTTGATCATAAACCAAAGTACTGGACAAATTGGAATTATGACCCGATAATGGCACCAGATAAAAAGTCACAGGATCAACAAAGTCATTAGGATTCATCCTCTTGGCACCATGGATATCTGTACCAAATTTCATGACAATCCATCCAATAAATGTCAACCTCATGATGGTGCTAGAGGAAAAGTCAGAGGATCACCAAAGTCAACAGGATTCATCCTCCTTTACATGAAAGAAATTTCAGCCAGGACCAAAGTGGTGGACCAACAGACCATCATTGTTATCCATAGAGCCACACTGTTAGCGTGGTTAAAAAAAACGTGTTATATGTTCTCAAGATACAAGCAGATAAGAGAAACACATCATTGGATAATTACCTTTTAATTAATGTAATTCATGCTCTTTATGATCTTTACAGTAATCAAACTGCCTTCCTTTGATTGCCACTACAGCTACTGCAACTAGTTGGCGGCCACTGGGAGTTATGGTCAATGTTAAACTGAATCAACCTTAATATGACTTTGATGGGTTCAATAAAAGCAGGACTGGACTACAGTTCAGCTGGTAGAGCTTTGTTAGGTGTTTGGACGAGGCAAGCCCATTTAGAGTATGCAAAGCTTGTGCACCACGACTGGAGGATTTAATTTTAGCCTCTTGCTGTGCCCAGTGTTATTCATGTCTATGTATTTGCCCGTCTCAACATCAAAGCACTAGCAGTGTGTGTATTTGTGTATTCTCCTGCTACATGTGTTTTCAAATAGGGAGCGGTCTAAGAGAAGCGGTGGTAAGTACTGAGATAAGAGGGTTTCTCTGTTCCTGTTTTCCGTGCGGTATTTCATGTAGCATGCTGGGAGGGTTACCATATTGATTGTTTGAAGCATGAAAGGACGACATAGAAAGACCATGCTCTCCCTTCCTTGATCTAAGGTGACAGCTTTATTGTCCTTGGCTACTCAGCTAAACTTTTGTCTCTGAACAAGTAGAAGGGACCCCAAAGGAGGAGGGGGCCTGTACTCCCCTGAAATAATGGGACTCGTTGGTGTGTTCAGCTCTTTTGGGCTTATTTCATACTGAAGTATTGCTTTTAACTTTAACACAAATCTGACACAATTAGGCCAAACTCAGATTTCCTCTCAATGTGTTGTCAAAAGAAATACTAATCCTCTCGCCCCCCTTCCTTCTTCTCTCACTCCCTGTGTTTTCCAATTCCTCAAAAGATTCATGCAGTGAATCAGGTTATCCTTGTCCCGAGGCAATGACATCTGCTGCGACAATTTTCTACCATACAGTGTAGTGAAGCAGTGTAGTACAGGTTTGTGTCTGTGCTGCACTTCCAAGGCCTCATAAGTCTCAGTCCTGAGGAATGTGGCTCAGATCATTAAGGTCGGAGTCCTGTGCAACCAGTGGGCATCCAGCTCTCTGCATCACGTGATATGTCAGCGGCTCTCCCCGAGTGCCCCGTTGTCATTGGCAACCGCTGACAATGAAACTGTGGACGGGTCTCCCCTAATACCATTCATGTGTGCAGCCAATGCTCTTGTCTGACGCTCATACAGCAGCTCCCCTCCGTGACCTTACAAGGATGTTTTTGTTCTTTGGGTTGTTTTTATTAACCACATTGTGGATTGTGGAACCTCAAAATTCAAAACATGCACTATTGCAAAACTTTTTGCAGCAAATACATCATCAGTTTAAAGCCACCTCAAAAGAAAAACACTTTTTTTTTTTACAATAAAAACATATATCAAGCAGTACTATGTTTTATTTTCAATGTTTATGCATTCATTTGAAACAGAACATTTGCTTTTCACAACCATATTTATATGTCTGAATAAATTATGTTTAGATTTAAACTGAGATATGTTCTTTATGTCTCAACAGGAGATTGTTTTGGTAGAGGGAAGCCGTGTGTTTGAGTCATGGAAAACCCCTCCCCCTCCTGTCTACATGGAGTTTTTCTTCTTCAATGTGACCAATGTGAAAGAGTTCTTAGAAGGAGCCAAGCCAGAGGTCAAGCAGGTTGGACCCTACACATACAGGTAGGATGCAAGAGCTCATCAATGTGTACAGATGTTCACAGGCTGCCACAAAGAAAGCCACACACGTGTCTCACAAGAAACCTGTCAACTTCAAATCTGACCTTTTTTTAAATATCTGATGTTGTTGTATGTGAAGGAGGTGATCTTTGCTTGCAGACTCCATTCAAATGCACTTCATTTGTATTTACTCTCTGTTGACTGTAAAAGCAATAAAAAAAAAAGGCTGGAAGGAAATCCTTAAAAACATTCAATGCAGAAGAAAATGGTTTGACAAATGTTGTTTCATATCCTTTCCAGTCTGTCATGTGAGTCCTGACAAGAAACTTTGTGTAGATTAGTCATTTGGAATAGCTTCTAATGCACCCACTGAAACCCTTAAATAAATATCAAGGTTCACCGCTGAAGCACCAAAAATGTTACCACAGCCACAGTGCATATCAGGATAAGCTACCCCTGCCACCTAACCTATACTTAGCTGTTTGGGTTACCTAATCTCAAACAAAACGAGTTTGCTCAACTCACCTCTATGTGATGCTCATTTGTAGCCAGAATGATGTTAGGAAACTCAGTGAAAATTAAATATGTATGTATATTATGTTTTATTGCGTTTGTCCAGGGAGTACAGGTATAAGGACAATGTGAGCATGTTGGAAAATAATACGAAGGTGTCTGCATACAACACCAAAAGCTTTGTGTTCCTGAGAGAGAAGTCTGTGGGTGACCCAGCTGTGGATAACATCACCACTGTCAACATCCCTGCTTGGGTGAGTCATGAACTGAAAGGTCTTAGAAAAGTAGAGGAAAGTGGAAATCCAAGTGGGGTAAAGTGTAGTGTGTGTTCTGTAACTTCCTTCTGCATTTTGTATATCGTTTCCATAATCCCACCTCACCCTGCATTCTTTTCCATCTCTGCTCCACTTCCTGACTCTAGGCTGTAATGACCAAGGTGAAAGGGAGTTTCTGGAAGTCGTCCATGGTATCCATCTGGATGAACTCTTTTGGTAGTGGTCTCTTCACTACTCGCACTGTGGATGAATTGCTGTGGGGATATGAAGATCCCTTGCTGGCCCGTGTCGCTTCCTCCAATCCTGAGGTGGAAACGGTCTTTGGCCTCATGTACAAGGCATGTACAACTCTACAAATAATCAAAGCTGATGAACCTCAGCTGGACTTTGTTCATGGCTTACGTAAAGGAAGATCTGTTAATTCGTTTTTGATTAATTCCTCCATGAAATCCAGTCACTCTGAAAATCACTAGTGTTTTTCACTGTTTTTTTTCTATGATAAGAAATTAATTTGAGTGTTTGTGAAAACATGAACATGTTTTACTGATTTACATCTTTGGATCTATTTAGAAAAATGGAAGTAACGATGGAGAATTTGTCTACCACACTGGGGAGCAGAACTATATGGATTATGGCCGCGTCGAAACATGGAAAGGCCAAAGGTAACCCTCTCTGTCTTCATCCACTGTAATGAAACTTGGGTAACCTTTGGTTTTATAAAGTTTCTCAAATCTACTGCTTTTTGCCAATAATAAGGGAGTACTGGCTGGCTATGTCTGTCTGTCTGTCTGTCTGTCTGTCTGTGTGTTTGCCTATTGGTCTGGGCTGTTGCCCACAGTACAGAGCACAGGGTATGACATTTTGATACTTCGAATGCCTTAATTGCTTTTTAATCACATTTCTTATCGCGTTTTATTCTCTCAGTTCCCCTGCAGTTTCTAATTACCCTTGGGAAACCACTTTTTTAAACTGTAAAAAATAAAGATAAGAAAATGTCTCATCATCAAAACATTTCATTCTAATTTACTGTTATTAAGATGGAGATGATAATAGTGTGGACAAGTAGGGTTTTTGACCAAAACCAAAATATTGTTTTTATTTTTTTTTTTGTCTAAATAAAATAAAAACTTAGTCCGAAAGCAGTTTTTGGCTGCTTTGCAGGCAGCAGAGATTTCTCAGCAACATTTAATCAGTGCCCAAAGAGATACCCCCTGTATGAACACTTGCATAAATGTTCTCTTGATGCAATTTTAAAAAGACATTAAATGCTCATGTTTGTGACAACATGTTGTTTTACAGCCAGCTGACCTTCTGGACATCTAACCAAAGCAACAGCATCAATGGATCAGATGGAAGTGCTTTCCATCCTCTGCTGAACAAGAATGAACGCATTTACATCTTCACTCCAGACCTCTGCAGGTACAATTTAGCACCACAGTGCCATCCTGCAGCCTACTGCTCCCATGTGGCATCACTTTAAGATATGTAAATCACCACACTTGCTATTATATTTTCTCACAAATGAGTAAATACATTTTAATAAGTGTTACATAAATATCCTAGTAGTAATATTAATCTGTTTTTTGCCATGCTAGCAGAATTGTCAGTTTCAGAAAGTCACAGAAATGTTCAGACGGGGGGGGGGCTCAAACGCAGTCTCACAGAACTTCTAGCTTGGCTATAGACTCATAGTCTTGTTGTCAGCTAAATATGAGGGTACCATTCATCTGACTGTGCAAAGACTTATTTCACTAGTAAGGACCACACCATCAACAGATGCGTTTAAGTGATTTAGTGACAAAAATAAAAGATTATGAGTGAAGCTTGAACTCTTGTTCTTCTGTCTATTGCTTTGTGTGTGGAAGCTTCGTGGGGAATCCGAGCATGACGGACAGCCCCCCCCCCCCAGGACCCTACGGAGAGTAAAAATAGGAGAAAGAAAGTGGTGCTGCGAAATAGCTCATCACAGATAAGTAATCTGGCTGCAGCAGGGATTTGCCTCCTCCCATTTGTCCCACTGTTACCCAGTGTCCCCTACATGATATTTTACCTGAGGATGGTGTGGTTCTGAAGCAATGTCTATTTCTGGTACATGACCTGGGCTGAAAATGTTGGACTCAACTTGCCACACAGCAGGACCAGGGCTTTTATAGCTGGTATGGAAATATGTTCACAAGCCTTTGAGCACATGGATTGTTATCATAACGTCCTGATCACTTACAAACAGCACCACAGGTGATGCCTGTTTTCTCGCCAAGGTTTTACTGCTGATACTGTGCAGGCTTTTTGAAAGACTAACATGCCAGTTTCTAGGAAACACTTAATGGAATGGCTTGTTGGTCTGGAGTGTGATAGGGAGATGGAAAGTGAGTGAGTGAGAAAGTTGAAGGAAAACCGTGGGAGTGAGAATGGGGGGAAAAAAGAGAGAAAACCCCTGATGCATTGTATTGATTTGTGCTGTGCACATGTTCACAGCAGTGGGAAACAAAAGTTGTTGAGGTTTCTGTTCTTGACCAGCTGGAACAAACATGTTTGATTATGCTTTCCATGTAAAATGGGCTGTATGCATCTGACCAGTTTTTTGTATAACTTCTGGGAAGTCTCTGCCAGACATGTTCACTACTAATGCTCGTAAGGAGATTCAGATTTCTGGAGGGTTTCAGAATGAGGATGTCTTTATTAAAAGCTTGAAGAATGGTCAAGAGAATTGCCTCCCCCACAGTGACTAATGGATGAATAGTTCCTTGGGATTTAATTTTGCAAATGCTAAGCCTTCGTGCTGGCTTCACTGATGAAACTGTGTCCTTGTTCTTGCTGATGATGAGAGCTTCTAATTTAGAAAATAACCTTGACCTAAAACAAACACAAGCTGCTGCAGACATCTTCCCCTTTTTGTTGAGGGTGGAAAGAATCTGTTGTGGCATTGCTGTACCTTTGACTCTGCTTGGACTTGTCAAAAACCCTCCTCTCAAATGATTACACTTTCACCTACTTATTCATTGCCTGGTGGCGTCACTTGATCTGTCTGTGTTATTGTGATTAAAAGTAAGGCTCCCTCCCTGTTTCTTGTACTTTCTGCCATAATTTGTTTTTTCAGCCTTAAGCCCCCCCGTAAGAGTAACTTGACAGCACTTCATGTTAAGTGTTTAGTTAAATGACATCTGGGACTGTAGGACAAAAAAAGAGCCGGAATTCGCATATGGCCTGACAGGGTAGTGACCCCTTGATCCAGTAAATGACAGCTGAGCCACGAAAACCTCAAGATTCTGACGAATTGCAGACAGGTGTCATTGTTCAAATACCAACTTGCCTTTTCCCATACATTAATCTTTCCTCTAGCTTTAATCCTTCATTTAACAGACTTGATTTGATTTAAATAGATTCTGTCATAAACAGCCAACACTTTTCCAAATATTCACAAAACAAAAACAAGCAAACCAAAACACAGATTTAATCCAACACAGATAAAAAACATATAAAATAAAATAAAATAAAATAAAACAAACTATAAATAGCATATAACACAAACAATGTGTTATGAAAAAACTGAAGCATGACAGGATAAAAACACTTAAAGTTAATACAACTTATTTCCACAGTAGTCCTCGCCGCCCCAAATCATGATAACAACAAAGACTGCTGTGCCTCTGCTACATTACAAACTTGTTGAGTTTTTCAAATGTTTTTTTTGGGGGGGGCTTTGAGCACCACAAACCGAGTGCCATATAGTCCCATTATATAAAAAAGACAGACGTCAGATGCAGATGCCAATATCTCCGAAACTCACACCAAAACAATCTACATGGATAAATAGCATTACAGGTACGAAGAAAAACATGTGTTTTTGATTTTGGGGTGTAATGTCCGTTTGAGTGTTTAAGTGTTTAAACATTCTTTACACCTGTAATACATTAAGTATGTACGTCATCTCATCAGGTGTTCCAAATTTTGGCCCCCACACATTGAAAGGATTTAGATCCAAAAGAACCATGTCTTAGCTTAGATTATGTGAAAGTAATTCACAGTGTAACAGACTCATTCCCAGCAGTACTAGGCAGAGGCTTTCAGAGTCCTGTGAAGAGACACATAAGGCTTTTTACTTGGCTTCTCTCATGAAGGTCAAGGGAAAGGTCTTTACACTATTGTTGCACATTTGGTGGGCTGTGTAGCGAAGAGTCGCATCCTCCCGGCCAGTTGGCACACACTGTATGGACTCCATTGTTCTCTCTGAGAATCGTCGGGATTCCCTAAACAGAACAGAACTACATAGAACAAGGATGAACTGCTGACAATAATGTAATTCTCTTGGAAGCAGTAAAAACACAACATTAGAAAATAATTAAAGACTTATGATTTCGTCACTCCTGGTACAAAAGGAAGGTGTACACCGCACTACAGCATTATTTCTATCACGTGTTTAGAATGAAAGAACAGGATTTAAACATAATGGTAAAGTCAGTATAAATCCTCCAGCTTCTCTCTTGAAATTCAAAGTCATGATTTTTCCACACTAAATCATGGGCTCAAACCCATAATTTCACTTCTTGTGCCTTTGGTGGCCATTTTATTGGTTAATCAGGGAGATAATAAGAGGAGGAGAGAAGTGAGTTTCAGGTCGTGTTTGCTTCCAAATAGGCAGGTAAAATCGACAAGTTGACTGGTTGACAAGCCATGTGGAGCAGCAGCCAACACTAGTAGAATATGCACTTATTTATTTGTATTTATTTATTCTGTGCAGCAAACCACTTTTGTGAAATGTACTGACTTTTTAATGGCATTTGTTGACACTTAGCCGAGCAGCACTCAGCTAAGCGTATGTGTTTGTGTGTGTGTGTGTGGAGAAATCACTGCATAGTGTTTCTAACAGTTGCACTTTGGAAGTGACATTAATAACATTTTTATCATTAAATTTGTTAATACAGCTGGCAGTTTTTCTACTGTCTTAAGTCAGAAAGCTAATATTCAGGCTGTAAACCGTTGTTGAAACAAATACACAGCAATAAAAGCAAATACAGCAATAAAATGCTGATATTAAAATGTTGAGCAATAAAAGAGATGAAGAGAAAGAAGATATAATAAAAAAGAAAACTGATTTCATTTTATTATGTCCTCTAATGTTCTTGCTTTACTCTTCAGGTCGATCTACATGGAGTTTGAGAAAGATGTAGCGGTGAAAGGAATCCCAGCCTACCGTTTCACACCACCACGCTCTGTTTTAGCCAGCAAAGAGGAGAACCCGGCGAATGAGGGTTTCTGTGTCCGCCCAGAAGAGTGCCTGGGAACTGGCCTTCTTAAAGTCAGTCCCTGTCGGAGAGGTAATTGTCAGTTTCAGTTTCTCACCCGCACTTTGCTCTTTCACACGCCTCTCTCAAAATACTCGATTTTGCGCCCACAACTCATGGTGCCTGCCATGAGTTCAGCATTTTCATATTCTCCTCTTTTACGTTTCTTTAATTAGCTGTACATCCTACACAAAGCCTCATACCTTTAATTTGAAAGCTACTTAAGATCTTCGATTTATGTTGCTCTGTTCTTTCTGCTTTCTACCCATCCCACTTTTAGGGCTGGGTACTTTTTAAATTTTTAGGACCATAACTGATAATACACTTGTATCAGTCAAGTCCTCCTTTTATTTTTATTTTTACTAGTATCTCCAGAAAGTAATACCCCCTAAATGACCCATGTGACACAGCTCTCCAGCCCTCTCCACACCTCAGACGCCATCTGACCATGACTGGCCCAGTAGCTGAGGGGGCAGTAAGCCCTGTCACCTGATTCTGGCCTTGAATGTGACCAGAAATGACCTTGCCTGTATTTACTGCCCAAATGTTTTATTTCTTAAAGATTATCATTCCCTGTAAAAGAACAATACCAGTGTTTTAACTTGTTTTACACATTGACTATAAATAATATACATAATTGTTTTAGTTTTTAAATACATTTTTAATACCTTTTAGGCAACTATTACTTTTTGTTCATTTCAGTATCAACATACAGAGACTGTTAGATTTGTTTCAGAGAGGTATTCTAACGTACGTCAAGTCAAGTCAATTTTATTTATATAGCCCAATATCACAAATCACAAATTTGCCTCAAGGGGCTTTACAATCTGTACAGCATACGGCACCCTCTGTCCTTAGACCCTCCCTTTTAACAAAAAAAGAAACCTCAGGAAGAGCAGCAGAGGAGGGATCCCTCTCCCAGGACGGATAGACATGCAATAGAGGTTGTGTGCATGTGAACCTCATTTGTCATCGTCTTTTTTTTTCCTTGTGTTAAAGTTATCGCAGAACAATATGAAATAATGTTGATAAAGAAACAAAAAGATTTAATTTGCTGTGAAGGATTAATGTTTGCGAGATGATTTTCATAGCGTACTGAGATAAATGGAATCTAATGGCTGTCGTGAACATAAATGTTAAGCATATGTGATTACATACAGCATTTTAACCCATTGCATGCATGATAATATTTCTTAAAAAAATCAAAGCACTTTGAGGTCATGGCACAATTTTAGTGTAGCCAGCATCAGACATTTTATTCTACTCAGGTGAGGAGGATTTAAAAGAGTGTGCAGAGGCTGAAGTTTAGGGTCAGGCGTTGAGGAAGGAACACATTAATGGCACTCATTAGTATACCAATACAATATGTGTGTGTGTGTGTGTGTGTGTGCTACAGTGACCTTGTGGGTTGTCACGAGAACAGCCTCTCAGGTGACTGTTGGTGTCCAGTGTTTTTGTCGAACGTCTGTTACCAAACACAAGAGCAGGAAAACTGTCACCTCTGCCCCACTTTATCAGCACCTCTAACTGTGCCACCATCTGACTTTGTTGTTGCTGCTGAGACACATGTGGTTCTTGCAAAGCTGGACTACTTTTTGTTTTTGTTAAGCAACAGACATCCAGAATGACTTAGTCCAACATTGCACAGGTGGAACCTAACTTTAAGGTGCTTTTAATTACTTACAAGTCACTCACTGGTCTGACTCCTCAGTATATCTCAGAACTGCTCACATCTTGAGATCCTCTGGCAGAGGCCTTTTATGAGTTCCAGGTTGAAGACTAAGGGGGACAGAGCTTTTGAAATAAGAGCCCCGAGACTCTGGAACTTCCTGTCTGAGGAGTCAGTGGCTTTTATCACACCACCTTCTCTGATTTAATCTGATTCTAGTTTTTATTTTTTATTATGGTTTGTTTAATATTTTTATTCTATTACTGCTGTGTTTTATTTATTTTTTAATTTATGTTTTATGTGTTTTTTGCTTGCTATGTCAAGCACTTTGTAACTTTGTTTTGATAAGTTGCTTTATAAATAAATATATTATTATTATATTAATAACCAAACTTTTCTATATCTTGACATAGAATACTGTAAGAACACAATATATCCTGTTGACAGTATGAGGAAGGAACTTAGCAAGAGTAACAAGATTCTTTATCTGAAAATTAGATACAACCCTTAATTTATTTTACAAGCAGTCCATTAGTGTACCAATTGTTTATTGTCTTTGGAAGGCTGACCCTAACTCACATGCTGTGTGTCCTGCGACGGAGGTCAGATTATATCTCATCACGCACGTCTCTTGAGGACTCTTCCCAAATGTTGTGCTGTTTGCTATTTTCCTGATTATATCATACATCAAACAGCAGCAAATGTGACGTGTAGCGTAATCATGCTACTGTGAGTTCCTCTTGGTTCCTCAACTCCCCCACCTCTCCCTCTGCAGCTTAAAGCTACCCATACCCACCTTCACAGTGACATTTGATAAATATGTTGTTTTCTATGCTGCAACTTTCTTTGCTCAGCCTTTGTGTCAGGAATGACGAGAGGTTTTTATGTCGCACCATCATGGTGGTGTCTCTCTGTCAGCCTGTGTGTGGATACATTATTTTGAACCACGAGAGCACATTATAGAAACGACATACTTGTTCTACAGGTTCCCTTTACAGAGCAGATGTTCTGATCCAACTTTGGAGTTCCTTTCTACATAAATTAGCACATTAATTTTGAAAGACTATGAAAGTTATTACAACTCCTTCAAAATTGCCTGTATTATGTGATGATATCTATGTTGACATAGATGATATCACCTCCCCTTTTGTTTCTCACCTGAATCCTCTATTCTCCTCTCCTCTCCTCACATAGGTGCCCCAGTGGTCGCCTCCTTTCCTCATTTCTACCTGGCAGATTCTAAATATGTGGCTGCCATTGAAGGATTGTCCCCTCAAAGAAAGCATCACCAAACATTCCTAGACCTTAACCCGGTAAGCCACCAGGCCACAGTCTGTCAGCCTCAAATGCAATTTTTGCCCTGCCTGCAGTTATGATTAGTAACATTAATGCTTTGACTCATCACTGTTGGTCAAACTACACATTTGAATCTACTATTGACATATGTAGGAGCCAAGCATATCATTGAAATGTGTTGAGAGGAATGCCATGCTGCATTAAGATGTACTGCTACACCACCTAGTGGCGAATAAGTAGTAGTACAGATATCGTAGAAAAGGTTTCAGTCGTAGTCATCTGGACACTGTTGACTGAATCAAGACGTTTCGGCTCCCATCCGGAAGTCATTCTCAATACACACATAGTAGTACAGATGTTTATCACCTGCATTGTTGTCATCAACATCTTTATAGTACTTATAAGACAGTGTCATAGATTAAATTTTGTTGTCTGCATGTTTTGTTGTCTGCTGCTGGTGATAGAATGCTTTACAATATTAACACTATATTTTATTTAATTTTTTTGCGTGCAGACCACTGGAGTGATTGTACGTGCAAACAAGAGAGCACAGGTAAACGTCTTGCTCAGCAGAATTCCTGGATTCCCGTGAGTATCTGCATCCAAACACAAGCTAAACACTAATATTCTATAGAATCGGTGTATGTGTGCCTGTATGGTATATGACTGCTTCACACTCTTTTCAACAGGAAAACTAGAGGGCTGAATGACACAATCTTTCCCGTTATGTTCCTTAATGAGGTAAGAAACATTAAACGCATGCTGAAACACACTTGTATCCTGTAACTGCTGACAGTAGGGTTGAACACATTATGAAGTAATAATCATGAAGTTGTTATATTTTATAAACAAAATCATTCATGTTTTTCTTGATGAATTTGGAACAAAATCTTTCCAAAAATGAATATTTTGCATTTCAAAAAGAAACCCTTTGGTCTAATGCATAGGGGTTTTTACATCAATCCATAATGTATCTTTCGTCTTTTATTTCACAGAGTGTGGTGATTGATGATGCATCTGCAGCAAGAGTACACAAGCTGCTGCTGATTGTCACTGTAGTGTCTAACTTCCCGCTTATTATTGTGGGACTGGGTGGCATTATGCTCTTAGTCCTCATCATCCTTCTGGTCCAGGCCCGCAAACAGAAGGTATGACACCACGTCTTACCTGATTTTATCCTACCAGCTTACCATGTGGTTGCTTTGTCCCAATGATTAATTATTGTTAATTTTTGTGTAATGTATTCTGTTGCTTAACCACACACTAATGACACTGTGCATGTATTTATCACTGTATGTCTCTGTGCAGAATGAAGTTAAGCACATTGTGTTTACCAAGGCTCTCTATGCTGTAAGTCTTTATGGTTATTTTGCTGCTTTGTTTGATTTCTTGCTAAATTCAAGCTTCTGTCTTGCTATATTGAGTACTTATTGTCTATATGCATCTTTAATCTAATCTTTCAGTATGCAGTTAGATGACTTTCACCCCTCCTGAAATAATTCTGGTGCTGTACAGTAAACTTATTGTCTGGTTTTAACACGTTATACTAAATGTCTATTTAAGTACTGTAAACTGGTAATGGCACATTCAAGGACATCCACCCTTTTTGATAACATGTATAACTGTACAAAGTTAAAGTAAGATCCGATATGTTTTTTAAAATACTGTTTTTTTTAATCCTCAATCTCTACTATAGACCTCCACTGAAGAGGACACTTCTTACTCTCCAGTCAGTGACAAGGAAAAGGAAGACCCTCAAAATGGAACCTATATTGGTTTGACACCTAAAGTTGACCCACAAGCTTGAGGAGGGAGGGGCGGGGTAGAAGGGGGCTTTGTACATCAACAACCCTCAGAATTACAAATAGGGATTTGGGTTTTCAGGAGATAAACAAATCCATCATAGAAAATTGTCAATATCACCTTTGTAATTGGAAATCTCAGGGGTGGGGGGTTTAGAGGAAGAGGAGGGGAACATGCTTTTACTCTCAGTCTCATGTCATTTGCTGATAATGTAAAATGTAAAATTATTGACCACAGTGAGTAGAGATGGAGAGCACACTTTGAAGTGGTCCTAAACAAACAAAACAGGTGTGGGATCAAATTGATTTTAGGGATGTGGCCTCAACTAATTCTCTGTGCCTAGATTAGATTCTTGTCTTCAGATTTTAGCTACTGACTACTATGTAACAGGGCATAGAGGGTGATTTGGGACCAGGGTAATGAAGTCCACAAACTGTGAGTTTTTAGATTTTATAAGTCACTCTCAGGGGGGCTTTGCTTAGATACTATCAAACACTATTAAAGCAGTAGAGAGGAGCAACACATACACAGAAAGAATTCTCTTTGTGAAGACACTTAAATCAATTCAGTATTACTATGTTTCATTTGCATTTCATTCTAAACTAAATGTTACAGAATATTTTAATGGCTAATTATTATTTTCTATTCATTCTCTGTATTTAGAGGAATACCTGTGCACATCATTATCACCATACCTGAAAAACCTTCAGTGTATGGCATATCTTTTGCATATATACAGTGTGAGATGTGTTAACCTGCTTACATTCCTCTCAGTGTATGATGGGAATGAATATCAGACAAAACGCTGTATATATTGGATACTATATTTTTTGTTTTCTCATTTTTTGTAAATGTTCCTGTAGAAATGTTTGAATGAGGAACATCTTAAGTTCGAGCTTCAGAAATGTCTCCAAGTGCCATAATCAGTTACACTTTTATCAGCCATCTAAAGCCCTGAATATGACAGGATTTTGTGGTTGAAACAATGATTCATAGACTACTGAATTTATGTGTTGACAGTATTTTTGCCCTGTATAACTGCTTATACTATCTGATTATACTATCTAACATGGCCATATCGTAATTCAGCTTACTATCATTTCAAAATGAAATGTGTTTTTTATGTTTTTGTTAAAGGCCTTACCAGCATTGTTGGTGCTGAATATGACACCCAACAAATCTTTTTCTTTTTTTTTTCAATGTATGTGAAGGAGAATTCATGTCAGGTTTCCAGCCATTGCAACTCAAAACTAATGAGGGTTCAATATGAAGAAACACTGTACTTGTGCTTTTAAAGGAATCAGTGTTACTGGGTTTATTTAGCCTTTTATAGTTTTCACATTTTTTGTGAAAAGAATGCCATGTTGTACCAACAAATCTACTCTCAAGTGCATATTGTTTTCTCGCAGATACCAAACAAAACTGAGCATGAAACTGTTTTTATAGTTTTTGTATAGCCGGCAGGGTCAAACTGCACTTTGAAAAAGCTATGCTTGAATGATAGATTGTTGTACAGGGCGACAGCTTTCTCACTCAAGGCTGGTGGAAATATTAGATTTCAGGTGCCATTTAATGTAATATTGAAAATGCTGCAGAATGACTTCATTTGTGATGAGCCCAGCTTTTATTACTGCTATTATTCTAGTTCTTAGTAACATTTTAAGGATGAATGAGTTGCTTCATTTCACCTCGTCATTACATGCACTCTAATAATCAGCAATGGATATATCAGACAATAGTGGAGAAGCTGTAACATGTTTCATTTAGAGCTTTTTGTTTCCTTATTTGATTTTACTTTTTGCGTTTGATTGACTTTAATTCAATTATGTACAATGAGAAAACCAAATGAAAATAGAAAAAAATCATGCAGAATCCATAATGTAGTGTCATACATTCATGAGAGGGTGAATGAATGGATAAGTCAATCATTTTTTTATGCAAAAAACACAGTATTACACAATATTGGTGTGGTTGAAGAGGATAAATTATTTTGTTACATTGGTAAAACCAAAACTCAGAAAGCACTATATGGACTCTATACTGGGCTACTTTGTACCACACTTTGATCACAGATTGTGTTTATGAAATTATCGTTACTGCTATAACCACATATTCTTCTACTTGTCAACTTGTTTTGAAATGTTGACTGTTAATACTGTTTTTACTGTGTACACAAAAATAAAAGTAGTTTCAGTAAATATGTCTTTTCCTCATTCAAGCCTTTAGAAATCCATACAATTGCTTGCCAAATAAGAGAAAAATACTTGTTTGCAGCCTGCACTGTACTGCTAAAATGAAAAAGTTTATCATTTAAGTCATTTATCAGGTAAATTTAGATTTCTCAAATTGCACCAGCTTACCTGGTTGAGCATGGCTGGTTGCAGGGCTGACCTGTTTTGGATACAGAAAAAATAGGAAAAAACAAAGACATGCACTGAACAACATTGCTCCACATCAACAGGCAACAGGCATGTGATGCCACAGAAGACTGAATCTGGATATATTGATTGTTAATGTTTGAGGAAAGAAAAGGCAGAAGTTTCCAGTGTTGCCAGTGTTGTATCTTTCCATACAAGTCTAAAGCATTGGGTCTGTGTGGTTAGGTTCTGTTTTTAGGATTAGGCTCTGTTATCTTAGTTTTAGAGTAAATGAGAAATCCTGCTGGTATTCGTGAGATAAGGAGATTGTGAGATTTAAAAGATGGCAGACTGCTATGATGTAGACTACAGGATTAAAAAAAAAACAGTGTTTGAAACACCAGTTTTACCTTTAATGTGTCACTTTTGGAGATCTACTATGTGTCTCATGTTCCAATGAAAAAAAAATCATGAATTAAAGTTGGATTTGCAGGCCTCTTTTATAAATAATATATCATCAATAATATACTGCTATTTGGTATTCACCCTTACATGACCCACCATTGTGGCTGCATTTGTAACTGTGATGAAGTTATTTTTCCATGAGAATTTCACAGTCTTGCATGATCCCTGCAGAAGAAGCTAGCCATCTCTGATTCAGACGCCAGGTGGCGGTAATGCGCCGTTATGGCGGATGATAACTGCTTAGCCTCAAGAAGGAGAGGAAGAACCGTTTCTGATGACAGTCAACATGGCGTTCAGTTTCGGCGGCGCAACGAGTAACCCAGCGGCAAGTAAGGACATTTTAATTTAATTTGGTACTATTTTAATGAGGCTGGAAATATGCTACTTGTATATTGTCAGATTAACGTTATTGTGGTGTGTCTACATTAACAATAAATATAAATGGTCAACTGATAGCGCACACCAAGCTTCTGATACGTTAGCAGTCATGACGGTGGGAACATCTACCGGCTAACGATAAACTTATTGTGAAATGCTTTCTATATCTGTGGCATGGAGCTAGATGTTTAGCCAGATAGCTATGTTATTACTCGTCAAAGTTAAAGTAGGCTTCAATGAAACAGCTCTCACTTGCCAGTTAACGAGTTAAATGAGCACTAATTTGCCAGTAGCAGGTTAGTGCTCATCTATGTAAGCTAACGCTCCTTCTTGACAAAAATTTGCTTACAGCTTGTGAAATCCATTGTAGCTGTAATGTTACTGTCACGACACCCAACACTCATAGCACTCTCTATGTTCTTGTGAAGACACGTCCGGGTTTTCATTCGGTTCATTTGGTCCCAAAACTACAGCATCAACAGCATTTGGCTTTGGCCCCGCAGCCACCACCACCACCGCCTCATCCGGATTCGGCAGTAAGTCCAGAGTGCTGATCCTCACTGAAGGGGGCACCTTCCTCACTCATGACCCGCAGTAAATAAAAATAAAATAAACGGAAACACACATTTATTTTAGATTTATTGTCCCAGAGTGAGATTTGTTTTCACAGCCAGTGCAACACAGCAACATACAGATATAGACAATACATCAAATCTTCATGTATACATTTATGCCCCTTCCAGTATCCCAGCTCCCAACAGTGTCAGAGGCAGTTTGTTCATATCCAAACTCCTGTTGAAGCGACCAGATAGCAATATTGTTGTAGATATTAGGATTATAATAGATAGATAGATAGATAGATTGATGGGTGATAAATTAAAGGAAAACCCAACATGAAGCGTGCTCCTTGCCATATCAGTTAATCTCACTGTGATCAAGATATGTTTTGCAAGAGAGATCTGAGCACAACAGATAGAAAGAAAAACAAACAGCCAGACATAACAAAAGGATATGTAGCATCAGAGACAGCCACAGACATCACTAAATAGATTTTGAGATGAAAGTTTATATTAAATCATTTGGTCTTATGGTGATGGTGGTGGAGAGCATTGTCTTACACATTGGTCCAAAATCTTCCATAGATGTGAAACTGGGTTGAGATCTGGTGACTGAAAAGGCTGTAGCATTTTATTCACATCATTTTCATACTCACCAAACCATTCAGTAAGCCCTGGTGCACGGAAACATCTGCATTTGTGTACATATGTTTCTTCACTCTTTGTACTCTCCACTCTGTATGTGTTAGCTTTCTAAAATCTTTGTGTTGTGTCCCTTGTGTTTTTGATCATCTGTGCAAACTGAATAGATTATGTTATTGGCTCTATGGGCTCCACAAGGTGTGAATGAGAACATGATCTGTTCTTGTCTGATACTTGAATATGCTCTTGGCCATTATTGGTTTGATATTAGTGTTTTGTTTTCTCACTAAGAAAAAAGTAAAGTTATGTTGACTATTTTGAGGTATCCTTGTTGTATCCAAATCTAATTGTGTGCCAGTTTAACTGACTGCCTATTTTGTGTCTACTCTTTCTTCGTAGCTCTTACAGCCCCTGGTTTTGGGGCAGCCACCACCACTGCTGCTGCACCAGCCACAGGATTTAGTTTTGGCTCCACCAACACTGGTAAGATTACAAATGTTATGTACAAAGCATGTAGCTTTGTATTGTTTTTAGTCCTGTCTCTTTTAAGGTACATGAAGACTGATTTTACAGTTAATGAGCCCATACTAGGCCTGACTTTCTGTCATTTAACTCCTCCATCTCATTCTCTCTTTCTCGCTGCCTGCCTCCGCTGGCTGCAGGATTTGGGGGGCTGGGAGCTGGAAACACCACGGCTGGTGGGTTTAGTTTTGGGGGGTTTGGTTTAAATGCCAACCCAGCAGCAGTCAGCTTTAATGTGGGGTGCTTTGGTACAGCAACCACCACTGGCACTGTTTTCAATTTTGGTAATAGCCTGGCTAGCACAGGTAGATGCCCTTTGTGATTGATTAATCAGTACAGTCTGTGTCTTTAAACACACATTTTCATCCATTTTCACATCTATGTGGTGCAGTGTTTTTTCATCTCACATGTTGCTTTGTCTCATAAAATGTCATGGATTATTGTTTCCATTTGCATGAGGAGACAAAATGTTGAATTATGCACTCATCTCATTTGATTCCTGTAGAAGGCCTGTACATCACCTTCACCTTCTTTGTAAGACAGAAGAACAATGCTAGATGGAAATAAAATTAAGTTTTCCTTTTATTAATCTTAAAAGCTCAATCATGATTTTTCTCTTCTACTATATGTCAAATAGTCAGTGATTTCATTCTTTTTTCTTTCCTCCATCTATTTATCTCTCATTTCCTTTTGTGTCACCTCCTTTATCTCATTTGTCATGATTTGCTTTGTTTCTCAGGCACATTTGGTGGTTTTGGGACGACTACAACAACTGCCGCTGCACCAGGGTCCACTTTTAGCTTTGCTGCTCCCGCCAACAGCGCAGGTCAGCAGTATAGCTGCATTCATCCTTAACAAAAAATATGATCTTTCCCTTCTTCTCTTCTTTTTGTTTCCATTTATGTTTATGTGCAAGACATAAAATATGCATGCACACATCATTTTGTTTTTAAAAAGACGGCTTCCAGCAGTTTTGCCCATTATGATACAAATAACCAATCTGAATTAAAAAAACAATTTCATCAGTTGGCCATATCACAAAACAAATCACTGACTCTTCTGTGATGGAAGTGCTTTTTTAGGAATGTGTAAAGATGATCACTCTTCTGTGGCTGCCTTCACGGCTCAGTCCAGAGCAAGAAATCCTGTTGCTCTGAGTCCTGTTGTGTGTTTCATTGTGATTGTTGACATGTTTAAAGTGTAGAGGTACAGCTGTTTGTTGCATTAAAAAAGAAACTTGAGTTGAGTCCTACAGGAAGCATAATGTCGAACAAGGTTTACAATTTAGTATAATGTTTAAGATGAAAATTAAAAATGTAAAAAAAAAAGGGTAGACTGTTGAAACAGATTTTGGTTGATGTTTTCTAAACCATACTCCTAAAACTGTGCTGTTGCATACTGCTGCACACTCAGCTTTGTGTTAAAATGCCAACAAATAGCTGAAATAGCTGCCACAAGATGTCTCACTCACTCTACATTATACATACGTTCTTTCCGTCACTCCTGCAGTGATTCCCTCTGCAAAGCTGGCAGCATATTTCCCAAACACTGTAGACTTAACTGGCATTCAGTAGCATTAATGTAGTAGATATTTTCTCACTGTGTTGGCACATTCTTGTGTTTTAGGAGGCCTGTTTGGTAACACACAGAACAAAGGGTTTGGGTTCTCCTCTGGGCTTGGCACTGGGACTGCTACTGGGACAACAGGATTTGGAACTGGATTAGGAACAACTGGCCTGGGTGGGTTTGGAGGCTTTAATATCCAGCCAACTCAGCAGCAGCAAGGTGAGAGCCTGTATTTCCAAATAATAGTTTTAGGGTTTCCTGGTGAAGATGAGAAAATTATGACCCAAACAAGGCAGCCATGGCAGAACATTAAAGCTGATGTCCGTAATTTGTTTTTAAATTAGTAAATGGCACCTGTGTGATCATCTTAAAACACACAAATGAGCACATTTACCATGGTTGGAGAAACATTAATCAGCCTGTCAGGGATGATAGTGCCAGTAATTAATTTTTGAAACACAACCTACATACTGGAAACAATGCATTTCACACCATGTTTGTATTTTCCCATTTCAAAAGCTAGCATAAGTCCAGCGGTATCATAGTTTCTGAGTTTGTCATTTTGCACGCACACACAACCTTCTCTAACCACTCTACCAACTGTGTTGTACACCTCTTATCACTGCAGAGGGCGACAACAAGCAGAAAGTTACAGATTTCTGCCTTAACATCATCATCAATCCTACATCCATGTGCAGCCAAAGCAGAAATATAAGTGTGCATTATTTATTTAATCAGGCAGTCTCATTGAGATAAAGACATCTTTTCCAAGTGAGACCTGAGAACAAGAAACATTCACAAGAACACAACCAGTAAACAGAAACAACACAACCACACAAACAAGGAATTAGTAAAAACATTTACAAAAATTGTAGAAAACATCAGATAGTAAAGCTTTAAAATCTCCAAGGGGATTGTAAGAATTTAGTTTGAGGGCAGTTTGCAGTTCATTCCATTTAAAAGGTGTATAGTACCTGAAACCAGTTCTGCCAGCATTTGTGCGTACATGAGGGATATTTAATGTTAGGTAGTTACTGGATCCTGTGCTGTAGTTACTAGTTTTAAATTAGAGAAGAGATGTGGGGTAGTTTGGAAGATTCAACAGTAGAGATTTATAGATGAATAACATGAAACGGCTATTTCTTCTCGACTGTAAGGAAGTCCTACCATGTGATACATAGAACAATGTTGAGTACAAAATTTGTCATTTGTGATAAAGCATAATGCATTGTGATATACAATTAGAGCATAAAAAGTTAAAAAAATTGGTAGTGATGTTCCTCATATTATAAAATGACAATCATTTAAATCCATAGTTTCCCCCTATGAACATAGACTTAAAGGTGTTTCATAAAATGTAAAGAATATGACAATCTGACCTATCATTTGACCTCTCCTTCCCCTTACCAGGAGGCTTGTTCGGTCAGCAGCAACCGGGTCAGGCTCAGCCCACCCAGCTTTACCAGCAGGTCACTGCTCTGTCAGCTCCCACCTTGTTAGGAGATGAGCGTGACTCCATCTTAGCCAAATGGAACCAACTGCAAGCTTACTGGGGCACTGGGAAGGGCTACTACAGCAACAACAACCCACCTGTTGACTTTACCCAGGAGAACCCATTCTGCAGGTTCAAGGTAATGGCAGATAGTTCAGTAGAGTAGTTGGAAGTTTTGTGAAGTTTATTTGGATTTTAATGGTAGTTCTCCGTGTCTTTTGTTTACTAGGCGGTGGGCTATAGCTGCGTCCCAGTGAGTAAGGATGAGGATGGTTTAGTGGTCTTGGTTCTCAATAAAAAGGAAGCCGATGTGCGAGCTCAGCAGCAGCATCTGGTGGAGTCCCTGCACAAGGTCCTGGGAAGCAACCAGACACTCACTGTCAATGTAGATGGCGTCAAAGCCCTACCCAGTGACCAGTAAGTTGCTATAAAATGTCATACCGCATCACTTCTACAAATATGGTTTCCTAATGTCTTTCAAAAGAGATTTTAGCTGTCAGAAATTGTAATAGACAAATTCATCATAAACAAATGTGGGGTATTATTAATGTGTCTTCTGTCTCTCAGGACAGAGGTGGTCATTTACCTGGTGGAGCGTTCTCCCAATGGCACCTCCAAGCGGATCCCCGCCACCACACTCTTCGGTTATCTGGAGCAGGCCAACATCAAGGTCCAGCTCACGCAGATTGGTGTGGTCATGTCTGTCACACGCACAGAGCTGTCTCCAGCACAACTTAAGCAGCTACTGCAAAATGCACCTGCAGGTAAATGCATGCATGCATGTTTGTGTCATCCTCTCGCTTTATTCAACAAATCGTTGGTTTGTAATTTAACTGTCTAGAATTGCAACTGAGGATGTTGTCCCTTCTTACTAGGAGTGGACCCCATCATTTGGGAGCAGGCTAAGGTGGACAACCCTGACCCAGAGAAGTAAGTTAGTTAAGAACATCTCTTCAAGACTTTTCATAAAGAGTGGTATATGAATAATGTAGGGAGGGTGAGAACAATAACAAAGACTAGATTATCCTTGAGATCCTCCAGTCGCTGCATATTGATTTTTCCCCAACTTTGTAGCATTTCACCTTAGTGAGTAACACCACCTACTGTACCAATGAATACATCATCTTATATTTTCTATTAAATACCTATTTCCCATGGCACATCTACAGTTAAAGGGAAATTATGGTATTTTTCAACTCTGGTTTTATTCTCATAATTGTGGCAAATATGACTATGGGTCATGCTAATTTTGCAATCACCATTTTCATTGTAAAGATTTGGGTAACACAATTATGTGTGTCCTGAAAGTTTCCAAATAAATTTAACTTTTTCAGAAATGGTTTCTCTGAGTCCAACAGAAAATAAAAACAGAAATTAGCTGTTGTTGCTAACTGCATAGGGATCTACTTCTGGGAAAAAGTTAGCATGGCACAGAGTCATATTGGCCACAGCTATGAGAATAGGACCAAGATTGGAAAATACCAGATTTTTTTATTTAAATTTAGTATCAATGTGCCATTTTTTTACCTGTATGTAAGAAGTTTTAAAAAATGTATATGTTAAGTTTTTCCACAAAACAAAATACAACTATACATTTATAGAAGTTAGGATAAGATCTTATGTGATCCATAAAATTGTTTTTGTTTTATTTAATATTTTAAGTGGAATATTAAAGTTAAGTGTAACACCCTTTATTTTCTCTACTTTAGAAGTTTTACCACATTCTTTCAATGAAAGAATAAGTATGGCTCTGATGGTTTCCTGACCAGTGCCCATTATGCCACAGCTTTTACTGGCTGTTTGCTGTTTACAAAAAGTCAATAAACTACAGCTTAACTTTCTGTAGTAAGGCATATTGCCATCAAAGATTTTTTTGAAATGTTTTTCTCCAGATTAATCCCAGTGCCCATGGTGGGTTTTAAGGAGCTGCTTCGGAGGCTGCAGATCCAGGAGCAGATGACCAAACAGCACCAGACCAGAGTGGATGTAAGCGAAAACAATGTCTGTTACTGCTAGTCTTAGTTTGCTAAATGTTGGGGGGGGGGACTCACTGGACATGGGCACAGAGGAATTTTGGTACAGATTTTGTGGTGTCAAGGGCAGAGTACACAGATGTTCAATTCATGCTAGCTGCCAACAGATTGTTTACAGTTGAAATTACAATTACAAATACAGCTGCAAGTGGCAGTGTCAGGATTTAGAGGCGTTTTAAAATATTTTTGGTTTGTATAGCTTTGAGTAAATTAGGTGGACTAACAAGCTAACTCCCCTCTCACGATGCACAGACACAGGAAAAATGCATGTAAGACTTACTTTTAAAACACACACACTTCTAAATTGTGTAAATCTATTGTTCTATCTTAGTATGTTGATGAAAAACATAAAAGATTTCTAAGGTAAGGTAACAGGGCAGAGATTGTTTTCACCTTAATAGGACTAAAAGAAACATTTGAAATGAGTGGAGAAATACTAAACGATGTTGAACAAATGTTAACAATTTCCTCCCTCCTGTTTTCACTCACACACACATATATGGGCTTGCAGATTATCTCAAATGACATCAGTGAACTGCAGAAGAACCAGGCGACCACCGTGGCCAAGATTGCCCAGTACAAGAGGAAGCTGATGGATCTCTCTCACAGGGTGTTGCAGGTAGCTGCCTCATCTTTCTAACTTTGTTCAGTGAAAATGTGCTGTAGGTTTCTAGCTCTCCTTTTCCAAAAACAGTGAAAAGACCTGTGTTGTTTACCATCTGTACATGTCATGGAGTTTGAATGAATGCCCTGACACCATCTGTGCTGCTTTATCATGTCTGCTCCAGTATTTCTTGCCATATTTTACACTCCTCCATCCCTATTTTCCTGCCAGGTGCTGATCAAACAGGAGATTCAGAGGAAAAGTGGTTATGCTATCCAAGTAGATGAGGAGCACCTCAGGGTGCAGCTGGACACCATTCAGTCTGAACTCAATGCTCCCACACAGTTCAAGGTAAGTGTGTCTAAACTGTAGCAGTTTAGACACACAGTACACACTGACTGCTCATTTTGTCATTCACTGAGCTTCTTGACTTGAAATCAGGGCGAAATGGCTTGACTGCATGTTTAAAATTGTATGTTATCATATTTATAGGTTTTAATTACCAAGGACTTTTTAATTTAGTGTATTGTTTCTGTAAGACCAGTTGGTAGTTTACTAATAAGTTATTCAGTTATTTGTTTGTATACAAATGAAAGTTACTTTCATTGTTACTCACCAAAATGCATTGTGTGTATCCTTGAGGTCTAACAAAAGTGATGAATGCATTTCCTTCCTCATAAAACTTTTTTTTAAAGTTTGAAACCTGCATTGTTTACAACCATGTTTGCTAGCAAGTGGCCTTCTTTCCTGCCTTTTGCTTGCACATTGCTGCGTATCTTGGCGCATTACTGCCACCTGTATATCGGTGAAATAGTGTGACACCATTGGCAGGAATGTGTATCGCGTCACCCACGAGACTAACAAAACTGGGACCCACTAATAGAAAGACGGCTTCACAGCGCTATTAGAATTCAAAAACACCATTCAATGGGTTCTGATTGTATTTGTGAATAAACACAAGTTGTGTTTTTGGCTGCTGTTAGAGATCAAACCACTACTTGAGACAAAGTCTTTAATGGATATTTTACAGAATTTGTTGTCTTTTCTTCCAGGGTCGATTGAATGAATTAATGTCCCAAATCCGGATGCAGAATCACTTTGGAGCTGTGAGATCAGAAGAGCGCTACAGTGTTGATGCAGACCTACTCAGAGAAATCAAACAAGTGAGTCAGCACATTTACACAATGCATTTTAACATCTGTGCCCTGTAATTGTAGTTTAGTCGTAGTCGTAGTCACATTTTGTTTTGGCATTAACTGAAATTAATCTTCCTCATTTCTCACTTTCAGCACTTAAAACAACAGCAGGACGGTTTAAGTCATTTGATCAGCGTCATCAAAGATGACTTGGAAGACATCAAACTCATAGAGCACGGGCTGAGTGACAGCGGACACATGAGAGGAGGCATCCTGAGCTGAGTCTACCCTACCAACACACACATACATATGCTCTGACTCTTTACATATATATCAGTCCTCTAAAAAGTGGCATGCCTGTCACCCAGAAAAGTCAACACATCCTTTTTGTTATGGTATTGAATTAATCTTGAAGCAATCTTTTGCCTTTAGGTTTGATCATAGGAGGGTATCTGAATTTTGAGTAATTACACTCTTTATCATCATTTTGGCAGGTTTATTAGGACTCTGTCCCACTATCTGTACCAACAAAACAATGACTGATTAATCTGTGCTTTCTGGACTGATATAGAGAGCTTAATTGAAAGACTCAACATTGTCTATTAATAGCTGGATTCCCTTATGTTAAATCAGATTATGGATATGAGTCTATGAATGTGACTGACATGTAAACAAGTCGTGGGATTGAGTGTGTGTTGTGATTGAATACATTGTAAATACATCTTTGTATTTCTTTTTTTATGCTATTGTTACAACATTAATAAATTTCATTTAAATTGAAAACATGTTCTTCACTCAATCCCTTTCCATGCATATATATTGTATAAAGGAAGCTTTTTTCAGTGTTTGCTCTGTGTATTTCTGTCTGAACAGTGCCATTTTCTTGCCTGTCCATCTGTATCCTGTTTTTTGATCTGAAGAGGTTATATACAGTTGCACTGTTGTGGTACTGATATGGGACATCTCACGTCCCCTGTGTTTACCTTCACACAAGCCCTTTTCAACATCTCATCAAAGTAGGGCTTGAGTTGATAGGATTCATGACCTGGATTCACATCCGCATAAGGATGAAAGACTGATTGGCAGTTGAACTTATTAAGCAGCTTTCAGGCAGATTATATCCCCTCGTGCAGTAGAGTCACCCACATCCCAAGGGTCTGAATCACACACTGTTTTTCAGAGCACAAGTAGAACTAACTACACCTACTTCCACCTGTGTGGAAGTAGTGACTGATGACTGTAGTCACTAGTTTTGCAGAACAAGTTGGTACATGCAAAACATAGGGAGATAAAACGATGCATTAATGATGCAAATACTTGATGTAGACCACAAAATGAAAAATATCAACAATAATGGATTAATACCTAATAACTGATACCGCTGTACCTGACAAAGAGCCAATTTAGGCTCAAAACTTTTCTAATGTAATGAAATATAAACATTTTAAAAGCAGCATTCTACAGTGTTGCGGGCATTTGAGAAGCAGAAATCACAGTAATTGATTAAATGCTGAAAAGGAGCATTCTTCAGAATTAGTTGCTTTTGCTTTTGACACTGCTTCTCATGGCTGATGTTTTTAACACTCGTACATACATTTTGGTGCAGGATTTTTAGCTTATACAGACTGTTGGAGTGCAAAATATTTAGATTTTTACTCGTTAGGTAGTGCTGCATTGTCATTGATCAAATTCAGTCAAACGCCATGATTTCTAGAATTGAATTCAAAGAGAAACCCTGTGGACCCCATATTTACAAGTTTATTAGAAGGTCCAGGTCCGCAGTCCTGTCTTTACTACTCCATAGAGTAAATCTCTGACTTTTTGTGTCAGTAAAACACACTCCTTTTAAAAGAGTACATCACGGATTTATCATTGCACTCCTATAACATTGTCAGACTCATGGTGGACAGTTACAGATCAAAATCAATGCCGCAGAACCAGAGATATCGTCTTTTACTATTCCACTCATTCTTCCTTAGCAAAACCTGCCGCCCTACATTGCCCACAATGCAACTCGACCAGCGACAGTTCTGTCGGAGATTCGGGTGTGTAGCGGCTCATGTAGCCTCGTGCCTCACGCAGAGATGAGCGAGCTACAGAGGTCTGGTAAGCTCACTTCTTTCTAACTCCACACCCCCAGATTATTTTCGTTTTCTAACCTGTAGTCTTCAACACCAGCAGACGCTGACTCTGTGACATCACTTGAGTCAGTTTATCAGACCTCACGCAGCTCCCTCTGGAGTCACAAAAGGCTTTGTACAACTTTTTTCACATTTGCTTTTGTACTCTGTAAGACCTGTACACAGACATTGATGTGTAAGTCGGTGGGGTTCCTTTGATTCCTAACTTCTTTGGGCCAAACATTGTCAACGTTGCACTCAACATGAAAGGCGAAGACAACATCACATGTGTTTGATGTTTTTTATGCATAACTAAACAGGTGATCATTAAGTTACGCACAAATCCTTAAAATACATCAACTTCTTAAATAAACTCAAATAAAAAAGGTAAAAAAGAGCCAAAAATCTAAGAGGTAGAAAACATCTAGTTTGCATGTGGATAAACAGTAATGCACACAATCAACCCACACATAGGTCAAATGGATGAGACACTACTAAACATTTGGATTTCCACAGACATGTATCCAGGTGAACAAGTCTATCCAAGACAGTTCTTGGTGTTCTCTATGCAGCAGGTACAGCTACAGCTCCTGGTTCAGGCTCAGGTATGTGCAGAGAGGTCCACCAGCCGGAAAGCCTCCATGAACTCATTGATATCGATGCTCCCGTCCTTGTTGAAGTCGATACTCTGTGCCAGGTCTGCGATGGCCTCGTCACTGATCTTTGTGTTAAGATGAGAGCTCAGGAGCTTCCAGGTCTGATGAAATTCCTCGAAAGAGATCAGACCTAGACGGAAACACAGGAGGAGAATGTAGTTGTACACTTCCCAAATTTGTAGCATGCGTTTTGTTGATTCATTTTCAGTTGAAAGGTGTTTTAATGAAGAATACGTTGAGAGTATGTCAAACATTTAATGAAAGATCTTAGTAACAGCCTTTAACAAGTAGAGGTATTATAGTCCCACTTTTGTTGTAGAGATTTGGGAAAAGCAAACATAAAACAACACATACCGAAACAAGCAGTGCAAGTCTCCTAAAGCTTTCCTAATAAACTTCAGTTTTCTTTTAGTTTACCATGTTCACCATCTTAGTTTAACATGTTCAGTGGTTCATGCATTGAGTAGATGTAGAGATATTTCACTGGATAAAGTGAAAACTTTGGTGATGCTAGATGAAAAGTCAGGGGATTACCCAAGTCAGTAGAGTTGATCCTCTGGGGACCATGAATGTCTGTACAAAATTTCATTGCAACTGATCTTATATTTGTTGAGATATTTCAGTCTGGACCAAAGTGCTGGACCGGCTGACCAATAGACCAACATCCATAAAGCCATGCCACCAGCATGGCTAAAAAGGAGAGAAAGACCTGGAGCTAGTGTCTGGGATCCAGGCTAAGCTGCTTACTGACCTGAGTGATCTGTGTCTATGATTCTGAAGATGGTTTCCAGGTTGGAGTGATTTTTGTACATAGTCTCCAGGATACTGTTATCTGAGATCTGAAATGGAAGAGACAAATCGATCAGGATTTTGTGAGAAAGAAAGAACGAAACACATACAAACAAAACACACGCTGACATTAGTTGTATAAGGCTGACCTCTAGTTTGGGCTCAGTGATGGACAGCTCCCTTATCCACTGCTGGTAGTCCACCATGCCATACTGGGTGCTGCTGACAAGCTGAGGGCGAAGCACCCTCCAGGGCAGACCCAGATTCAGTACCCTCTCTGTGGCGCTGGCCCAGTGCCTTAGAGAGATCATCCCTGAGACAGACAGACAGAAATATACAGGGGAGTTATTATTAATGGATTCTGTTTTTGAACACTATTTACATTCTGATGCACTGCCACTAGATGGTGGTGATCTACATCTTCTGTGCATAACTGAGTATTATGTCATGCCATTGCTGCTCAGCGTGTAGTTTTTTTGTGAAGTACCTGTGTTGTTAGGATCAAACTCCTGGAAGGCACTGATGAGATCTGACTTGTGCACAAACAGTTGTTCCCTTAGAGCTCGCAGAGCTGATCTCTCTGTCCACCCGACACTGACAAAAAACAGGGAGAGAAAAAACATTTTTCCTTCTTGGAATCACTTGAAAATAAACTGGAAAGGCTCTGTGTGTGCCCACCTGTAGCTACTATGTTAATACAATCACACTGTGTTATCAGAAATCTTTTTTGTCATCATTCTTCACACTAAGCTTTTTTTAACCTATTTTGTCCTGTAAGTCACTCAACTAAAGTGTTTAAATGTTCTTGGGACATAAATGTGATTATTTTTTAAATTGTTTTCTGTTATCTTACATTTTGTGCAGCATCATATATGTACCTTTGTCTCAGGGTGAGCTCTCTGCATGTCCTGCTGGCCTGATACTGAATGAAGTGGGGCACCAGATCAGGGCCCATTCTGATGTAGGCTCCTCTGTTGCTGCCCACCTCATAGTAGTTAGACGCTGAAAATATGGTCAGCACCTAGATGCAACAGAAGACGGTTAGTAAGTTTGCTAAGATTCACTGTATGTGACCCATTCATTACTGATGGCTGTCAGACTAAATGCTGAAATGAGAGGATTTGTCACAATGGCTACTTCTGTTTAGTAATTTTGCACATTTTTGCTCTTTTTTTTCAGTCATTTCAGATACTGCCATTCCCCACCTGCCCTGTAGTTGCCACCAATCCCAGCCACCTGATCCCATTCCCTCATTATGTCCTCTGCATATATACTGACCTTCTCTCGTCAGTCATTTGCCAGATCGTCTAATGTACTACCCAGTCTTAGCATTCCAGCCTTTATTCCTGACCACACCTTGCTCCCGGTTTCGCCTGCCTGCCTGCCCCTTACCTGCTTAGTTTGCCCTCGCTGACTGATTACACTGCTTTGAAGTCCAAGTAAATAATTGATTGCTTTCAACTGCTCTGCCTCTGAATCCTGCCTGTGAGTCCACACCTCTGTGTTCGGAACCGTTATAGGATTCACGTTCTTACTATCATCAGATTACAATGTACTTGTTTCCATAATCAGTATTCCACCTTAAACTCTTCCTTGTGTATCTTTGTGCTTACCCTGCGGTTGTGGCAGAACTCATAGCCTTCCTGTTTGCACTCATGGGAGCGGATGAGGAGCTGGAGGTTGTGTCTTCCCAGCACTTCCTCAGTGACATCTGGCCCCCAGTAGCAGCCTCCGCCTCGCACCTCATTGGGAATGCAGCCATTTTGGGGCATTGGGTCACTCCACAACATGTCCACTATCTGGGTGGCCGAATCAATCACAGTGAAACATCTGTACTGTTAATTAACCCACCAAACGACTGTAAGTAACAAAGTCAGAAAATATTAAAATATGTGCTTTATGGAGCGTGTCTATACTCAATGTTGAACATCTGCCAAAATGATATCAACCACTGAGATTCAATATCCTTCCTGTCACTTACTTGTTTCCACTCATGCTCATCTGTCTCTGTTTCTCCAGACTCCGAGTCTGAGTCAGAGTCAGACTTCTTCAGTTCACCGTAGGACTGGTCAAACCCAGCCAGTTTGCGCCTCTTTTTCAGCTCCTCCTCCACTGACCAGTTGAGTTGACTGCTCATGGGCACGTTGTGGAGCGAACGGCGTGGCAAGCCGTGCCTGTGAGCCGGGGCTGAGCTGTGGTAAGTCAGAGAACACACTCGACGCCGGCCTTCCACTGGTCCAAGAGCTTCCTTTGTGTTCCTGTTGTTCATTGTCTTACTGCCATTAACTGTGTGATGCGTCAGCTTGGGAGGCCTGAGAGCCGACACATACTGCGCACATTCAAAAATACACAGATTAAATACACTTAATATCATAGTCATGCTAATATTTCTGGATTCCCCAAATACACTAATTTTATTCATGCCGAAGACCTTGCTTACTTTGTGTCTGTCCACTCTGGCTATCGTGTTGAGGTCTGTCATGTCAGAGATCCCACCATGCACAATCAGCACCTTGTGATCAATCACTGTTGCCAGAGGCAGCCAGCTGAAAATCTTCTGGAGAAGCTTTAGAATCTTCTTGCCATGCATCTGCAGACCAAGTAATGCTTTCAGTGACACAGTGATACAGTTAGAGGAATTCTTATTATTATTAATATTGGCACTTTTTAGCCATGCTAGCAGCAGTCGGTCCACCATTTTGGTCCAGACTGAAATATCTCAACAACTATTGGATGGATTGCCAGTAAACTTTGAACAGATATTCATGGTCCCCGGAGGATAAACCCTACTTAGCAAATGTTAGCATGCTAAACTAAAATGGTGAACATTAAACCTGCTTACCATCAGCATGTTAGCATTGTCATTATGAGCATGTTAGCATTCTAACATTTGCATTTAGCCTCACAGGGCCGCTAGCATGACTGTAGACTCTTAGTCTGGTTCTTATTGTCAACAAATCCCATGAAAAGACCAAAACCAACAATGTCTTTGTCCCTCTTTCAGTACTTTCCAACTTGCCAAATCGGTCTATGACCTAAGCCCGTTTGTTCTTCCTGAAGACGTAAATCTATAAACACATCACAAAGATATAGTTTCATTTTTATTCTATGGATTTCCTAAGATGGCTGGGAACTGTAGTTTTTAGCTAACGTTACCTAAACAGGAGTAAAGAGTGTATTCAGTATTTTCAACTGTGAATTAATACAGATTTGGTAATCTTGTGAGTATTTATGCCAGCAGGACTGTGTATGTTGGACTGACTTAAACTACAGTGGCTGTGTTCAGCATCATGAAGGAACATGTCAACCCGTGCATCAGCGTGGCTCATTTATGTGTTTTTAATAGTTTTGGGAAAACAATAGTGGGCTATGGCACAGAGGAAAAAGCTGTATCAGGCTTTGGCTACACAGACAATACTTGTTATTAAGATCAATTTATTGTTGGTTTTGTTGATTTGTTGACAATACGAATATAGAGAATATCCTTTAACCCACACTCATTTGTCCCAGTTAATTAACATGTACCAGCATCATAACTGCCTTGCTGGGATTCAGACCTGGTTTATCAAAGTGCTGCTGGCAGACAAACAGTTCATAGTAAAAAGTGTATAATTTTTTCAGGCCTCAAGGGGTGGCCATAGTCACCCACATCATGCGAAATGAAAAGGTTACAATTTGAAGGTTACTTTTACACATGCAGACTTGAATGAGGTGAAAATAGAAGTGCATGTGGTTTGTACTGAACTCAACTATTTCCATTTGATTCCACTTTATACTTCTAATTCACATTTCAGAGGGAAATAGTGTACTTTTTACTACGTAGAAAAGGTTTCAGTCGTAGTCATCTGGACACTGTTTTCAGAGTCAAGACGTTTCGGCTCCCATCCGGAAGTCATTCTCAATTGTGAAAAAATGGGACGGGAACTAGAAATTTAAGCTACTCTGTATTACATAAGCACTGCCCTCAGGAATCTGCCTGAGTATCTGTTAATAGCTAGTTTCACCTGAAACTGACCTAATAGTTTCCAAGATAGCCCAGTAATCAGTAAAACTAGGCCATCTTCTAAAAACAGTGTCCAGATGACTACGACTGAAACCTTTTCTACGATAGAACACGAATGCGAATGAGGGACTACACCGTCCTACTTTTTACTACATTATGTTTTTTGACAGCTGTAGTTACGAGTAACTTTGCAGGTTATGATTTTAGACATATGATGAGCTTTTAAAATATGATACATTGCTATATGTTAAACAACTCAATGTAATATGTAACAGTATAACACTCACAGGAGCCATTTGCATAATTTGTACTTTTACTTTTGATACCTTAAGTACATTTTGCTGATAATACTAATGTACTTTTCCTAAGTGAGATTTTGACTTGTAAAGGAGTATTTTTTTTTATTGTGGTACTGCTACTTTTTCTTAAGTAAAGAATCTAAATACTGAGTACTTCCACTACTGAGGTTAAGTTTGGCTGAGAGCAATATAGTATTGAGGTTAAAGCAAAATGCACAAGACCTACCCTATATTTTCCCAAAACTTCTTTAGTGAAACCATATCTGGAAAAAAACACACAATCAATAACCAGATTAGTATATATATATAATCAGAACAATAATTGCATAAAGCCATATATGAGCATACTGTGACTAACTTTACAGGCAGAACAAGCTACTAAATAGGGGTTTGAGAAGAGGAAAGTGGTGTGGAGACTAGCTTACCTCAGGTTAACAATGTGGTCCTCATGGTTCCCTCTGTTCAGATGGACATCATTGGGATAGACCAGCAGGAACCCAAACAGGATGAGCAGGATCTCTAAGGAGTTTTTGCCACGATCCACAAAGTCTCCATTGAAGACATACGGTTTCTCAGAGGACGGCAAACCATTCTGGAAAGATTAAGTTAAAGGTGATAATTAAAATGAACGTCCCTGTCTGACTATATGATGATTTGCATATCAGAATCAGAATTCTGAATACCTTATAGAATATCAACAGCAGATCTTCAAGGTGTCCATGTAAATCTCCTGGGACGATAAATAATGCATTAGTATGTGACAGTGTGAGTGCACGTTGAATGTTTCAAGGGCAATAAAAAAGAATGTACAAGAAAATATCAAGCAAAAATGTGTCCAGGAAAGCCCTGCCGTTGTGTACCACATATGGTAATCTCCTTAGTATGACAGACGGAGACTTGATTGATATTTGGAAGAATTCTTAGAAGTCTCCAAGTCTCTCCAAGAAGCTGCAGAACATATCGAGCATGGAGCTGCTACTGGGAAAAAAACAAGTTTGAATGAATTGAGTATTTAAGGAAAAAGACAATCATTAGATACTTGTCTGCTTTGAGTATCTGCTACGAGTGTGCTTTATGTGCATGTGTACCTACTTGTTTGTGCTTGAAGGCCTCCACCAGCTTCGACACCCCACAAAAGGTCACAGGGAAGGTCAGATGGGGGCCGGTATAGCTGTCGGGTACCTCAATGCTCTTATAGCAAAAATATCTCTCCCATTCTATGTCACGGCAGATTTCATTCTTACGAAAGATGTGAGATATTAGGTTTCCTGCATAAAAGGCAGAGGGGGAAAGAAAGGGATGTGGATCAGTGCGGTAAGGGAAAGCCACATGACGTTTCTCAGCAGAGAGATTAGCTCACTGTCAGTAATCTAATCAAACCTACAAGTCAGTGAATTAAACAGTAGTTGAGAGTCAGTCTTACTTTCACTGCTGGCTGGGGTGAAGTGGTCCATCAAGAAACCAAAGAAATTATAGAGCTGCAGGAAGGAAAAAGAAAATTTTAAAATTAAGGTTAATTTGCAAAAGATTAATGAACAAGACTAAGAGTCTACAACTATGCTAGCGGCTCTGTTAGGTTGTACTTAGGCACAGCAATGCTTTGAGCTAAATGCTAACGTCAGTCATAAACCAAAGTATCTGACAAACTGAAATTGTGACCCAATGATGGTGCTAGATGAAAAGTTATTACAATTCATGCTCTGGGGACCATGAAAGTCTCAAGACAATCCATCTTGTAGTGATTGAGATTTTTCAATAAAATCCAAAAATGTCAACCTCATGGTGGTGCTAGAGGAAAAGTCATGAGGACCACCAAAGTTGTTAAGATTTATCCTATAGAGACCATGAATATCTTAACCAAATTTAATGGCAATCTATCCAATAGTTGTCAAGATATTTCAATCTGAACCACAAATGTCAACCTTATGGTGGCTAGAAGAAAAGTCACAAGATCACCAAAGTCAGCAGGATTCATTCTCCAGGGACCACGAATATGTGTTCAAAATTTAATGGCAATACATCCAATAGTTGTTGAGATATTTCGGTCTGGACCAAAGTGGTGGACTGACCGACAGATTGACATCCAACATGCTCCTAGCATGGCTAAGAAAAATGCTAGTTGTGTCACTGTGGAGAGGGCACATTTGAGATTAATTGAAATCATTGCAAACCTTTTCCCTAAAGTGATCAAAACTGTATGACCTCACCTTGATCTGGTCTTGCTCTCCTGCATATTCAATAGACTGAAAGATGTTCCACGTGCACCTGCGTCTCATCTCCAGCCGGGCAACATACTGACGGTACCAGCGCTGGATTAACAGAGCCGCTCTGATTGCTGATGATTGGGAGAGAGAAAGGAAGTACTTGGTCATAACTGTGCTGAGGTAATCTTCCTCTTCCACTGCCAATACATTCATTCATAATGTCAAATCTAGACTTACCAGTGGCAGCTTTACAGAGTGCATAAAAATTAAGTAGAGATTGCAAAAGTTATTAAACACTGCTAATGGAGATTTTTGTAGATAGTTTTGAATACATACTATAAAGTGTAAAGACGTGATGAAACAAAACACATATTTACCTGGAACTGAGATGCACACTAAAAATGACAAATGGCACTAACGTTAAATAATTGCTATAAAAAAAGAGCATGTCTTTGAAAACTTGAAAGCTCAACTATTGACTAGAATGATTTTGATAAAGGCCACACCTCTGTCACATTTCTTCTGCTGTTGTTCTGATTTTCCCATGCCACATCCCATTGCTGTTTTCACTATCAAAGACAAAGATACTTTCATGTATGAGTCTGAGGTGTCTGAGCTTGTGTTTTATAACATGGGAATAATGCAATGATAGATTTTTATATACAGTATAAGACATTTTTCTATCATTTTATCTATTTTTATATTAGAAAAATGCTGGACATATACATTTTTGGCAATAAATCATAAACAGCATTCACAACAACATATACAAATCTAAATAATTTGGAGAAATAATTCTTATTATTTATACTTACATGATTTTTTACAACATTATTGCAAAAGTATGGATATAATAAGCATTTTATTTAATGTCTAAAGGGCCAATTAAAAGTTACCAAACCTATTGTAAAACAGAACAATCCACAGCCAAATAAAACCAAAGTACCAGATTAGCCAAAAGGAACCTTACCTGCCCACGTTACCTTTTTTTCATTACCTCCCCTCACTTCTTTAGCAGCTTTTAAAGAAACATTGTCATTTTCTTCTACAAATTTGCCAGCAACACTCTTATAATTGAAGTAAATACAAAATGAAGTATGCAGTATCACTTAGACTTTTCCATTTCCCAGGCACAGGTCCCAGTGGCTGTAATGTTGTAATTAGATATCCCCTCTCTGCAGCTACACACTCTCAGCAATCACAAACACACACTAGCTACAGGCTTGTGATTAGCAGAGCCAAGGGTCTTGGACAGGCCCCGTGATCACCTAAACAAAACAAGGCGCAAGTGGATTAGGATTAAACCTTACTACGGCTGGCATCTACGCTGAATAAACGGATGAAGGCTCTGATAAAGGGCAGCAACTGTTTTGAAAGGAGGTTATGTTGGCCTCGGCTCAAGACCTGTGTCATCGTTGTGCCTCATATGACAACTATTAACGTCACTATTATTTCTCCATTAACAGTTAATTGACCTCTGGATTTTTCTGGACCCATCTATTCTCAATAAATATATTTCTAAATTAATTTTCAAGTTAAGTAATAGAGAATATTATGAGCAGAAATTGTTTATTTGAATCCTCCATTCTAAACATAGCAGAGGCTCAGTTCAGTTGTCCTATTGTAGTCCTGCTTGACCTTGATACTCAGTTTGATGCCACCTTTTCTACTGTTATGTTTGACTTTTTGAACAAATCACAGAAACCGCTATGCACAGGTTAATGTCATGTGTGAAATAGTCAGGTCTCAACAGATTGTGCACATAATTATGGAAACATCACAAAAACTTCTACTGCATGAATATGAAACAGTATTTTTTTGGAAGATTGGGGTCTTCTGATCACCTCACCGCCCCACCCACATATTGCTTGTTGCCTCAGAGCATAAATGTGCCATATGTCTATAAAAACCAAGTCCGGTGTTGTATCGAACTCTGTTTCCCCATCGAGATCTTTTCCCCCCTAGTCCCACCCCCATCCAAATGGCTAAAGAAGCACGCATTCACAAAAAGCTCACCTCTGAGATGCTGTGCTTGTACCACCGCGGTGCTTTGGAGAGTGCTAAGGCTCAAAACTAACTTTTTTAGCAAGTTTTATCTGTAGAATGTTGGGCCAATGCCCCCTGACTTTTGATGGATGAACACACATGGACACATTTATTTATTTTGCTGCAGCAAGTTACACTATCGATAAATGAAAGTATAAAATAAAAAAATATATATAAATAGATAAACTAAATGTATGAATAAATAAATTAATATACAAATGAATAAATAAATACAAATGTGTAAATATATAAATATGAATAAATGAATAAATAAATACATACACAAATTAATTTAACATATATATATATATAGTTACATTGAAGTTTGATTCACTTGATTAGGAGAACTAATAAGCTTATCCAATGAAAATGATATTCAAAGTTGTTTTCTTTGTCACTTTTCAGTTTGAGTTTGAATGAGACTACCTTCTACTATACTTGCTATGGTCACTGGATTAGGTTTTAATTTTATTTGAGAACTAAGATCATCCAATGAAAAGAAAAGTTATGGAGTTGATTATGTTAAAATCAGGGTGAAGGACTTTATATATGTATATATATATATATCAATCTGCCCTCCACTCACTCAAATCATAGGGTAGCAGCAAACTTAGAAATGCTGCTTTACTACCTCCCAATTTCCCTGCTTCAAATTGTTCTTTATAATAGAGTAAAATAGAATAGAATACTACTTTATTAATCCCCATGGGTAAAAGAATCTTCTGCATTTAACCCATCCAAACACCCCAAACACAAACACACAGCCATAAGCTGGAGAGGCCTGATGGCACAATGACAGGAGCTTGCATCAGATCTTGACTCTGGCAGCCCTCTGATTGCCAGCTGTCATTTTGCCAGATTTTTGTGCCATCTGGCCAGGGATTCAAAGCAGCAACCTCCAGACTACTAGTCTCCTTCTCTAACCTCTGGGCTACCTCCCGCCCAAGTTGCCCAGCAATTATTTATACCAGCCCACCCTAATATAGCAGGTTAAAACTGGCCCTGATAAAAACACCAAGAAAAAAGAAAAAGTATTACAACTTTCAGTAAGATTCAGTAAAAGTAGACTACTTAAAAACAAGATTAAAAATGTCTTTAGATGTTTGTTAAAGGAGTGTACAGAAGTTGCATGTCTATTGCAGTATATTATAGTAACAAAAGGCCATACTTCTTTTATATTCGATCATTCTACTGGACTTGACTGCTGCCTTTGATACCATCGATCATGCCATTTTACTTGATAGGTTACATCATTCTGGTACAGCTCTAAACTGGTTTAATTCTTATTTGATATTTTAATGTTTGTATCAATAATCATGTGTCCTCCTCAGCTCCCCTGCTGTGTGGAGTCCCTCAGGTGTCGGTCCTTGGACCAATCCTCTTCTCATTGTACATGCTTCCTCTGGGTCATTTGTTCAGCCGCTTTCTTCAGCCGTCTTATCACTGTTATGCCAATGATACACAGATTTATTTCTCTACCAAACCCAATAATGTGAATCAACTGTCCTCCCTCCATGATTGCTTAGCCGCCACCAAAGTTTGGATGTCTCATAATTTCCTCCACCTAAACTCTGACAAAACAGAAGTTCTTTTAATTGGACCCGATAACTTTGCCACTGCAGTTGATCAGTTTATTGGACCATTTCACTCTATTATCAAATCTACCGCTAAGAATCTTGGAGTCATCTTTGACCAGTATATGACTTTTGACCATCATGTTACCAAGCTCTTCCAGACCTGTTTTCTTCAGCTAAGAAATATTGCTAAAATCATTTATCTTGTCTTCTACGGATCTGAAACTATTAGTTCACACTTTCATTTTCTCCCGTCTAGATTATTGTAATTCCCTCTACACGTGCCTCAGTCAAGCTGCTCTAAACTGTTTACGGTTGGTCCAAAACGCAGCTGCCAGGCTGCCAACTAGAACTAGCCTTCGGTTCCACATTACCCCTGTTCATGCATCCCTTCAGTGGCTTCCTGTAAAATTCAGAATAAACGACAAGATTTTGTTGATTACATATAAGACTCTGTATGACCTTGTCCCCAGTTACATTTCTGATCTCCTTGTTCCTCATTCCACTTCTCGACCACTCAGATCTCGAATCTCTGCCTTTTATCCATCCCCCGCTCCTACCTCAAAACAAAAGGTGATCGAGCCTTCACTGTTTTAGCCCCAACCCTCTGGAATCATATTCCACAAACAGATTATATCAGATTTGCTGAATCTTTAGACTGCTTTAAGCGGCTTCTAAAAACCCACCTCCATAGGCAAGCCTTTTTATAGATCTCCATCCCTGTCTTACAATATATTTTGGTTTGTTTCAGTTTGGTTTTGTGCTGTGTTTTTGTATTGTAATTTATCTTTATTTATCTATTCATTTACATTTTCCGTGTGTGTATGTGTGAAGCACTTTGTAACTGTGTGTTTTAAAAAGTGCTATACAAATAAAGCTTTACTTACTTACTTACTGTATATAACTGTTAATATGATAGCAAAAAATAATTTTGTGCATATATTTACAATTTAAAAACCTTATTATCGTAGTCTTATTTACAAAATGACACCATACAATATATTATAATCCAATTTAAAAAGTAATCTACAGCTTCAAAACAAATCAACAATTGAACATCATTTTGACAGTTTTAAACCAAAACTAAACATTGTAAGCTTTACAAATGTGGTATTCATTGCAGGACTATCAGATTGTATTACATTGTTACAGCTGGTGTTCTATCTATCTGTGGTAATCGTGTTTAAAGCTTGTTGTGCAGACATGCATTTTGAAATGTATCTCTATAGTAATATTTCCCACAGGTGGATTTCTGTTAATGTAGCTTCTCCATCTTGCTACATTAAATGCTGCTTTTTTAAATGAGACTTATTAGATTAAACATTGATGAAAAGTAAACATCTTTCAACAAAACCCTGAAAACTCCCCTAGATGGAATATATTTCAAGAATGTCCTCTGTGTTGTCTGCTTGTGGAACATCTGCACCTTGCATCCTCCACAGTCCTTCATCTGGGTATAAACGCTCTTTGTGATCCCGGCCAGGAGCAGCTGTCGGTGGTGTGACTCCTAACGGTATGACAACAAGGAAGTGGTGGGAGATGTCGGATACTCAAGGACTGCGCTTGTTCATGCATGGTTATAGGAGGTCGAAAGTTGCAGTATCCCACAGTGACCTCAGGTGTTTGTGTGTGTGTGTGTGTGTGTGTTTAAAGGATATGGCTGACAAAATTATACATTTTTGTTAGTGTCAACAAATTCCATGAAAAGACCAAAACCAACAATCTGTTAATGTGTCTCACATATTTCTTTATTTATTTATGTATTATATTGATTTATTTGTTGATTTATTAATTTATTTATTTTTGATTTTGGCAGTTTCAGTCCTCCAAAGATAACACAACAATATACACAAACACCTACTTGTGTATATGCTCACATACACCAATAGATATGTACAGACATTACCATTTGAAGAACCAAAACACAACTTCTATATAGTTATATTTATTGTCTGTAGTTAATATTCCTTCCACTCAAAAATGTGTTTTGCTTATTGTTACTTCATTTGAATGCTTGAGCTTTGTTGTGCAGAATGATACATGTGCAGAGTGTGACACTATGTGTTTTTGTTTTGTTTTTGGCCAACAATGGAAGTGCATGGTACAGAGGAATAAGATTAATCAGCTACAGAGCTACACACTTATTAGTAGAATAATTTAATTCTTGGTTTTGGTCTTTTCTTGAGATATGTTTATAGAAAGAAAAATATAGAATATCACCAGAGTCTGTACGTGCATGTTGCAACAATCATCAAGGAAACTCTGCTGAGTTATGATTTATCATTTCTGAAAGTGTTCCAGCACTGAGAAGTTGAGACCTGACGATAATTTAAGACCTGAAACTGAGATCTTCACAGTGTTGTTAAGACTTGTAGAATATCTTTCGCAAGATCACATATTTGTGCTTTGATGCCTAGATACAAAGTGCTTTAGGGTTATGAATGATTTGACAGTGGTGGAGGAGTATTCAGATCCTTTACTTAAGTAAAAGTAGCAATACCACACTGTGAAAATACACCATTACAAGTTAAAGTCCTGCATTCACAATCCTACTTAAAAAAAGTACAAAAGTATTATCAGCAAAATGTACTTAAAGTATCAAAGGTAAAAGTACTTATTAAACAGAAAAGTGACTGATATATAATTATAAACTACATTATTAGATTGTTAATACTGATGCTTAAGCAGCATTTTACTGTTGTAGCTGCTTGAGGTGGAGCTAGTTTTAACTACTTTATATACAGTAAGTTAGTTTAGTCCAGAGTGCCCAACCTAGGGGTCGAGCCCCTCCAAAGGTCACAAGATAATTCTGAGGGGTTGTGAGATGATTAATGGGGTTGGAAAGAATTAAATAACAAAGTTCTGCTACACAAATCTGTGCTAATTGTTTTGCCTTTTCTCTAATTGTTGCTTTTTTGTGAAATATTATATTATTATTATTATATTAATATAAATCGACCTCTTTGGGCCTCAAACAATTATTAAAATGAAATCATCTGAGAAGTTTAGAGTATAAATCTTTGTTTGTTTGAACTGCTAACAACTCATAAACATTTGAAACATGACAAGGGGCCCCAACAAGACAATACATTGTATTTTATAAGCTTATCATGTGCTTTTTATGTAAGATTTTAATGTGGAAAATAATAAGTAACTATAGCTGTGGTGGAGTAAAAAGTACAATATTTCTCTCTGAAATTTAATTAAGTAGAAGTAGAAAGTATCAGAAAAATAAATACTCAAATAAAGTGCAATTATGTCAAAATTGTACTTAAGTAAAGTACTTGAGTGAATTACTTTGCACCACTGTGAGCTGAGATGGAAATATGAGGAATTTACTTTTTCTTATTTCAGGCCCGTCCGCAAAGTGAATGTGTTCTAACAGATGCATGTATACTGTACACTGACGGATTAATGCATGTAGGTCTGCAACTCCGATATAACAGCTGCAGTAATGAATAGGATCTTTACTTCAGAACCATCCTGTCATTTTGTTTTAGCTGCCAAAGTAAGCATTGCAAGTCTTGTATCAGCTTGTACCAAGAATTCCTGTGGCACTGTTGAGGAATTGTGGTTTGATATCTACTGCAGCAGATAAACTATGTATTTTGGACTACATGGGAAATTTTAGTCGTGACCCAGTTTAGGCCTCAGTGAGGACTCAGAGGAGAGGGCACCTGAGGACTCGAAGTTACCATTCCTCTCATGCTTCTGTCCCTCGCTGGCTAACACAACTGTTAAGCTCACCTGCTCTGGGCTTCCAGATGTTAATATCACCTGCGGTGCCCATTATTGCTTTGTGTTACATTTCCTCCCTCCAGATCCCGTCCTTGAATGACAACTGCAGGAGAATAACATTGTTATTATCTTTATCAGCGGAGATTTCTGCCTTTCATGTCAGGCCAAAAAATGGGAGCTGTAATAGAAACTGCTCATATGCAGAAATAAATGGGCAGCTTGTTTTTTATAGCTTTGTGGTTTGTTAGTGAAAAATAGACACTTTCTGTATTCTTCCCATGCTTCTCTGGATTTGCCTTCTCTGAATGTGGGTCAGGCTATTAAAACCCCTTAAAGAGCAGTGCTGTGCAGCCAAATGTTGTTCAATAAAGTTTCCAAAAATACCAAATATGTCAGGGTGAATTTTGGGGAAATATGTTTTAAATGAAGCACAAGACAGTAAGGTCTTGGGTTTGAAAATTAAGCTCAGCGTAAACATCGTGAAGCTCCAATGAAGAGCTACAACAAGCTGATACAGAATATACACTTAGTGTCCACTTTATTAGGTACACCTGTACAGTCTAATCTGCAATCTAATACAACTGTTTTGCCATAAAGTCTACTTTTATGATACAATGTTCAGTTTTTGTTGACACTGTCATAGAGGTGTTAATTCAATCATGTGTTTTTACACTGAGGTCATAATTAGTGATGTGTTGTGCTAGACTGCATTTTATTGACAGATGTTTCTAATATTCTGCCCCACCTCACAGTCATGTATATAAATAGGGACAGACAAAAAATTTGAAACACCTCTCAATATAATGTAGTCCGGCACAACACCACCTTTAATAATGACCTCAGTAATTAATATAATAAAGATTGACATTATGGCAGGGCTGTTGTATTGGATTTCATTAGATTGTACAGATGTACCTAATAACGTGGCCAGTGAGTGTATATGATACTGGTAGTGTGGAATAAGATTATTTTAACAAACTTTAAGCTACATAAGGGGCGTTAGAAGGGGAAAACTGTATGTTAAAGTGTTAATTCTATAAAATAATTTGGTAAAAATCTGTATTAAGTTTGGTTGGCTGACAGACTATTACTTTTATGATTCATTTGTGGATCTCTTGTTATGAACATCCTGGTTTTCACCAGTGTTGTAACTAATCACCACTAGAAACTGAAACAATATGCATGTCGTAATGTGGTATGCCAATATACCATTCTCTTTTTTTGCCTCCCTCCCACCTCTCATTCCTGTCTGTTTGTCTTGAGTCCATTGGTCTCTCTTTCTTTCTCCGCTGGATCATCCTCCTTGTACTCTTTCACACAGAACAGGGGACAAAACAACAATGTTAAGTATCTCAAGGCCAAGCTGGTGTACAGGAAGATAAAAACTTAGGTTCCCAGGCCCTGACAAACAATACCTAGTAGTGCAGCATCACTGTCTGGTCACTCCTATCTCTTCCTTCAACCAGACGCACAGAACCAACCACAGTAGTCTGCCGCGAGTCTGACTTGAAGCAGTTGATCTTTAGATTGACCATCCGGCTCATGCATCATGTCCTTTTCATTCATTGTCATCATGATGCTTCTTGGCTCATCAGTGGTGATTGCATTTGTCTTGCAGCCATCCAAGGAAGAACCTGCAGCCTCTGCAAACTCTCCTGTTTCCCACCACAGGTCAGTATCAAACTTGTGTGCCTGTGCAATGGTCTGCTTTTGTTAGTGGTGACATTTCTTTGTGTGCAGGGAACATTTAAAACCATTTCCCTCAAGATTGTCCAAAGAATTATGAAGCATCTTGTTAGGTCAGAGACTTGCCTTTCGGATGAGTAAAGTTTACTTATTTTTGTGAAATGTCCAGGATTTCTTCTATTTCTGTGTGTTTCTGTTTAATAATTTTTAATATTATGCACTATTTAAATAACATGACTGCTATGTGATGTATGTTCAGGTGCCAGCATGAGTCATTGCAGTCCATCAGGAAGGGTCTCCTCAGGGCTCTCAACTTGCAGACTGAGCCACAGCTGCCTGCTGGTGGGCTGGACGGTGTCAAAAATCAATGGAGGAGCACCTTCAGCAATAACGCTCACAGAGCCAAGGACACTACAGGTAAGTGCAACCCAAAATTCCTAGAAACTACTGTGCATCCCACAGTTTTCCAGCCTAATCCTTTTTGGCTTTTCTTAAAGTCAAGCCCAGCCAAAAGTCTAACTCACTCTCCTTCATGCCTTTCTTCATGTCCTTCCAGTTCTAGCGGTCTCTGGCTACTCTGTGTCACCTGATGGTGGAAACAGTACAAGTGAACTGAAGTGCTGTTCCATGGCCTCTGAGATCTTCATGAAAGGTATGCAACAATGTGTGTGTGTATGTTCATGCATATTGACATGCACTTATATATGAAGAAATATAGTAATGCATGAACTATCATAATATCCTAATATTCTTATGTTCACCAGATCTGGGCTGGGACAACTGGGTGATCCATCCTGCCAGCCTTACCATGGTTCAGTGTGCACTCTGCAACCCCGAAGTGAACGCAGTGCAATGTCCATCATCCCGCACCAATGTCCAGGATGCCGACTCACAGGTATAATTCTCTTAAGACATTTAAATAGTGAAATAAGTATCTGCAAACCCCAATTACTTTGTATTGTACTCATTTACATTTACATACATACATACATACATTTGCAAAATGCAAGTGTGTGTGAGAGTCAGTGTTAGAACTGCTTTCTGTCAGATGCATAAAATTATGTTATAAAAATACTCCTTTCTAAGTAAAAAATTAAAAGTAATTAAAAGCATTAAAAGTAAGTAAAAACAGTATCAGTAAAACATACTTAAAGTATCAAAAGTAAAAGTACTCATTATGCAATAGAATGACCTCTTTTATTATTTAATAAAAATTTTCTAGTGCATTAATGTGTAACCAGCACATCTGCACAGTAACTAGTAACTACAGCTGTCAGATAAATGTAGTGGAGTAAATAATACAATATTTCCCTCTAAATTGTAGTGGGGTAGAAGTAGAAAGTTGCATAAAATGGAAATACTTAAGCATGTATATTACTCTCTAACTTAATTGCAGTGCTTGAGTCTATGTACTTAGTTACTTTCCACCATTGTGCCGGAGCTTCAGCACGAACAGCACGTAGTTTACTTTTGTGTGCTGTGAAGGTGAACCAGCTAGCAATAGATAAGCCTGTTTTCTCCTTCTACCGACATAAATGTACCAAATACTAACTAAGGCACTCCCCAAAGTTGGTCAACCACAAATGAATGCAGTGTGGCAGCAGGTATGTAATAAGAAAACAGAAGACGGTATAACTCTGGCAGAATCAGTGCACAACTATTAGTGAAATGATTTACTGCAGGTACGAAGGGCTCATTTTGTTCCTACAGTCACCACAACTTTTATTAACTGTTAAGGGGTTCCTTGTTTATTTGAAGTAAATTTCAAATGTGCTCTCCTTTTAATCAAACTAAATTCATATGTAAATAAGTTTATGCAATCTTATGAAAGGTGTGCATAAAATTACATACATTTATTAATCTGTCAGTACATTTATGTAATCTTATGCACACCTTTTATGGAATAGTGTTGTGTGGCTCGGTCTGAGTTGTTTATTTCCCATTTACAGAGCGAGGGCTGTGTGTAAACACCAGAGCTTTTTTTTTTTTCAGCACGCACACACAGAACCGGACCATGAGGAGATATTCGCTTAATTTGACAAAAAGACGTGTATTGGATTAGAATCACATACCCCACCTTTAATATTATTGGCATTGATTAAAATTAATGTTTATTTATCTATACTTTGTCTTTATTTATTTTGAATGCAACACCCCCACTATAGCATGCAACAAATTTGTATTGCATTTTCTTTCTGCAGTCAGTGTAAATGTGTATTACTTCATCAGTTTGTATTCATGAACATTTCTGAATTAATATAATACTTAATATGTAATTTTAAAAAACGTAATTCTTTTGTTTAGTCTTGTTGGGCAGTTTCTGCAATATAAATATATCAAACTGTGTTACCATGTCTGACTCCTCCTCTCTTTGTCCTTCTCCAGGTCCAGGTGCCATGTTGTCAGCCCACCTCCCAGGAAATAGTGCCTGTCATCTACGTGGATGAATTCAGCGCCCTCACCATTTCCTCTGTGCAGCTGGCCCGCAGCTGCGGCTGTGGACATGGCAACCTCCAGCAGCCCAGCAAAGACTAATGTTTGTTTTGTAGTCCTGAGTATGTGACATCTGTGAGCCACCTGACGCACAAACAAAAACACAGAAAAAGTAAATAATACGTTATTAGCGGGCCTATCGTCTCTCACAAACACTTATGTTGTTTTTGTAGACCATTTCTCTTTAGTTTTAGTGGTGGTGTTATATTAGATCCTTACAGTGTGTATTCAGCACTGAGCATGGGAACCAAAGCAAAGTCTCTCTTAGAACTTGTTGAGCCAGCCAAACATAAAACTGATCAATTATTATTTTAGTGATAAAACTGATGAGATGATTGAGCTTAATCACACATTTTTGATCTCAAATTACAATCTCCATTTGTGTGCTACTGTGTTTTTTTAACAGTCAGTGACAATTAAGCTTAGAAAGATTTTGCAGGGCAATTTTTCTTTATTTCTCTTGCACCAAGAGCTGGAAAGAGCTGGACGTGAAGTGCAGCTGACACTCATGTGATAAATGCTGCCACTTTATCTTTAAATAAATCTCATGAGTACAGAGTGCTATTTAAAGCTACTAACTGTTACTGAGTGTTCCCTCCAAAAATGTGAGACTGTCCAGAGCCAAATCCTGTCACAGGCCAGTTGTCTCTTCTCTGATCTGTGAAACGATCGTCTCCTCTTATGGGCAAGAAGTCAATTTAATCCCAATGAAAATACATGGTTGTGTCTTTAAAGTGGTAAAAATATAATTGTAAATTAAATATATCCTTGCCATTTTGAGGGTTAAACATTTTTTGAAGGTAGAGTAATCGGAGACGATTGTGTTTACCAGCTAAACTCCCTGAACCTAAAACTTAGAATGAATTTCCCGTCACAGAACAACATCTGTGCTGTGCTTTCCCACAAACGTCCATTGGCCATGCTCCATCTTCATGTTTCAACTGGTAGAGAAGATAAAGGGATGGGACAATGCTGCCCTGCAAACCCAAAAAGCTGTAACTTTGATAGTGGATAATTAAATTAATTGAATTAATTAATCATAATTACAACAAGGTGTAAAAAAAATAAATCAAGAAAAGTCTCTTCCCTTGACGTACTTTGTTATGTGATGTGTTAAGTTGCCCAGTAAAATGATTTAATTAAAGATCTAATTAGAACGATCAAAGCCTGGCAGACAAAATATAATCCAAATGAAATAGTGTCTAATTTTTTATTTAAAACAAAACATATTCAGTTGATTGTTTGACTCAGATTTTTACATTTTTCAGAATTTCACTGTCTGTTCTATTATATTTTCTCTTAAGTCATGTATGAATCCAAAACATTTAGTTTGATTTACATAATGTGTACATTTTTAATCAGCTGAGTTTTTTCTTTTTCTTTCTCAAAGGTAACCATTTCTCATGACTGGTTACAGTTCTCAAATTTTTTTTTTCCTGTAGCACATATTTTGTTTGTTATTTTGTTATATGCTCCCGCTCACATTACAAAGTTACCTCACCGTTCACTATTTCAAGTTTTTTTCACAAGTGATATATCACCTGAACTTAATCAATACATTTAGATCAAATTCAAAATGTTTTATTGTGCTTATGACCCTGCTGTGACATCTTAATCATTTGTACCGATTTACTGATTTCTTGCTCACAATTATTTGAATAAAGATAATTGAAATCAACAGTTTTTTGCTTTCAGTTGTTTTTCCTGGCAAGGTTTATTTTGGACTAATATGATTCTTGAAAATATCATTATTTTGTTAAAGCCGTTGTCAGCCTTTCTGGATTTCATGCCTGTCAGGGAGTTACATGTTAAGTCTAGAGGGAGGAAATAGCAGAGACAGAAATGTTGGCACTGTACTCGGAAAAAAAAACGAGGCACTGGTGAGGGGAAGAGCAAGATGTTGCGCACTTCTGTGGAGTCTTGAACGTTTTCAGTTGTTGTGCATGTACACTCAGGGCTTTTATAAGTCTTTTCCTGGCTGCAATGGAATCTTAATTTATGAATCTCAAGTTGTGCAAGCAAGATATTGATCTTGGACTACAGTAAAACAACTCTACCAGAGGACAACAAGATCTGGGCCTATAGCTCAACGTTGCCAGCAGTTTTATTGATACTGGACAGAATGTCAAGGTATTTCACTGCGTGGGTCTCTTTTGGCATACTGTCCCCTCTTCTGCTGGCTGTAGGGGCAGCTGAATGTTCAGAGAAGGAAACACTGCTGAAGCCGATCCCCAGCACAGTGACACAACTAACGGATTGTTTAATGGAGTGCACTGGGATGACGTACATAAAAAAATTGCAGCTTCAGGACAATCATAATATACGGCTTAAAGATTCCACAGAAGGTAAGGAGCCACTCAGTAACATTTTCAACACTAGGATGCTGCAAAATCAAATATCTTTAACTGGGTATGTTCTAAAAATAATAGCTGAACTAAATGTTGAGATTATCAGTGGTGAAAGTGGTTTTCTTATGTCAATCCATCACTGCCTGACTGACATAGACCTTTTTTATGTTGCACATAAAATGATCTGTTGTGTATAGGCCTTCATAAAATACTTTCTCTTCCTAGGAGACCTTGGGGAATACTGTTGGTCTACGGAGCTTAAGTGCACCATTGGAGAGAGCTTTCAGCATGCCTATGTCGTGTTGCCTGTGGATATATCTGCAGTTGGACATGAGATGCTGGAAGTCAAAGCCAGTGCTCCCACTGCCACCACACTGCGCGCACACAGCAGCCCCACCACAATCGCAGAGAACTGTGGCCTCCGTTACGACGTCACACAGCACTTCAGCACAGAGAAGGCCGGGACATCATTCTGCGTACAAGTCGTCGTGCAGGAAGATGTCCTGGGGGACAAAGTTCTTAAATGTCCTCCCTATTTGGTCACCTTCTGGCAGAGAAATCCAAATCAGTCTAACTAAGAAAGTGGCGGATAAAATCTCAGTGATGGAGGAAGTTCTCAGATCCTTTACTCAAGTAAAAGTACTAATACCACACTAAAAATACTCCATTACAATTAGAAATCCTGCATTAAAAATGTTACCTAAGTAGAAGTATGTAAGTATAGTCAGGAAAAAATTTTGTTAAAGTATTACAAGAAAAATGAGCCCTGTGTATATTATATAATTAGATTAATATTACTCATTTATTAATGTAAAAGCAGGATTTTACTGTTGTAGTTGGTTGAAGTGGAGCTAATTTTGAACTATTTTAGGCTGCAACTAATGATTATTTGCATTATCGATTAATCTGATTATTTTCTTGATTAATCGATTGATTGTTTGGTTTGTAAAACTTCAGAAAATAGTGAGAAATGCCATCACAATTACCCAGAGCCCAAAGTGACACCTTCACAATATTTCCCTCTGAGATGAAGTGGAGTAGAAGTATAAAGTATCAAAAAATGGAAATACTCAAATTTGTGCATAAGTACAGTACTTAGTATTGTAGGAGTATTTAGTTACATTCCACCACTGTAAAATCTAAGGATCATTGACCATCAGAATACTGGTTGTCAGTGAGGTTGATTTAACATGATTTACAGTTTGTTACCGTACTCAAAACCTCATCTGAATGTGTACGTTTTGCTTGTATCATAACCATAATACGTCAAATAGTGTGTAACTAATTCAGAATAATTTACCATTGGCTTACATATCTCCAATAAAGTTATTGTGGACTTAATGTAGAATCAGAAAAGATAAAACAAAAATCTAATTTGGCTATCATATAACTCTATTACCTGAGTGAACAGACAATGAGTGTGCTTTCAACTCTCACAAAGTGGATAGCGCAATAAGTCCGAAGTCCCCAAAATCTGGCTTCCCATTCATTTTCGCATTGATTTTAAAATTCTGTTGTTGACCTTCAAGTCTTTGCATGATCAGGCCCCACATTATATTAAGGATCTACTAACCCCTTATCAACCTGGGCGCCCTCTGAGATCAGCTGATGGAAGCCCGACTGGTAACTAAGGAAGATCTGGCTTTTGCAGTCCGAGCCCCCAAACTCTGGAATGACTTACCTGCTGAGATTAGGTTTGCTAGCTCTATCTCTGCTTTTAAATCTCTTCTTAAAACATTCTTTTTTAAACAAGCTTTTATCTCTGGGTGAATTATTATTGCATTGTTGTATTTTATCTTGTTGTGAAGCACATTGTAACATTGTTACAAGAATTAAGTTTATTATTATTATTAACATTATTATTATTATAAACTCTAACTCTAATTTTTCTCATCTGCTCTTCTCTAGTTTGTTTTTGTAAAGGAACTGTCTTCCAGAGTTTCCTCTTTAAATTCTTTCGTGTGATAGATAACAATTGACAAAAGCCATTTTTATTTACTTTATTTACTTGGTACACTTGTCATTTAGGCTATATGTCCATGTTGATTTCGATTCTCTAAGGATAGCTTTAATTGCCAAACTAAATGCTCGAGGGGAGTCTGTGCACTCATGATACAAATTTCTAATTATTAACATACTAAGGTACATACCTACAGTATATTGTGAACATTATACTACATATATACTTTAATTGTCAGCATTTTAATTTAATTTAATTTTCTCACAACATGGTTTTCTGTTTTATAAGGACATTTTAGAATCAGAATAAATGATAATCTGTCTTTAGGTTTGACTTTAAACCTTTTGTTGTTTTAATTGTGAAGGTATTTGATGGCATTTTAGCAAATAAGCAGATGTGGATCCCTTTGCATGTATGAATCCAGCTTTGTCAAGCACTAAGAGGCATTTATTAGTTCCCTGCTGGATTTATTCAAAGGCACACCAGAGTGATGCAAAAGTTCTTAGTTAAATGAAGAATGTAAATATGAGATGTTAATGCTTGTGTTTATGGCAATATTAAAACATTTTATTTTCCTTTGTCAGTCACATGTTTATTGTGCTTATGTATCTGACCATTGACAAACAGTAAAAGAAATTGCAGCCTCATGTGGAACCCAATTCAATGCAATACAGTTAATTGCAAAACAGAATAACAGATTTGGTGCACTGCCTTAACTGTAAACAAATGTGTTTAACTAACTGTGCTAGGGTTTTTGGCGATATACTACATTTGGTATGGGGTGGCTGTGGCTCAGGTGGTAGAGCGGGTCGTCTACACATGGTTGGCGGATCCATGTCCACACGTGGAAGTGTCCTTGGGCAAGACACTGAAGACACTTGCTCCCTAGCCACTGGTGATGTACAAGCCTATTGTAGGCCAGCGAGATGGAGACACTGATGATCCACTATGGCAACCCCTACGGGGGAGCAGCTGAAAGAAGAAGATTACTGTATTTGGTATACTACTATATACACTACTACATGTGCAATGTGCATGTTGTATGTGTTTGTCTGGCTACTGTACACAAATGTAATATGTCTGTGCTGCTTTGGTGATCTAAGCTAGTACAATGAGATAACTTCTGTTACGAACTGGCGCTTTATAAATAAAATTGAATTGAATTAAGCTTCTGTCATTTACCAAAAACAAATTTCACCTGAGTGATCTTGGCCTGTTATGTTCTACTCACAAGAAACAATACAGTGCCACCTACGAGTTATCATTTAAACTAATAGAAGTGACAGACTCCAGTCCTTCACCATCCAGCCTCTGGATGGCACGCTTGTTACAGGGCAGTATCATGTGTCTGTGTGTTGAAATTCCTCACTGTGCAAAACGTGAAGAGACAAAGTGGAAACAGTTGAAACATCTACGAGGATATTTGTGTTTTTTTAATATCTGAGACACTTCATACAACCAAAATGCTGTGTGTTATTGACCAATCATTTCCTTAAATGTTCTAAATTTAAACCCCTGATGGGTTCAGCGTAACATAACCACCCAGGGTGAGTGTCCAATAACAGACCTTTCTGCACAGCCTGTGCTCAGGCCTGCATTGAATCACACATGTGTCGATGTCCATGCTCCAAAAACAGCAGCAGCACAGACACAGGCTTTTCAGATGCACTTCATCAGCATGTTAATCCTACATGTCTGCTGCTGGCTAAGCTCTGAAACCTGTAGGAGACACCAGAACCACTGCCAGTTTTGGCTCTGTGCCATCAAATCTGAACTAACTCACCAAAACTGGCACCATTGTGGCATAGTGACTCAGAAGACTTTAGGATCTGCTTCAGTATTTGTGGGCAGGGGAGTGAATCCCTGCCAGGTCCAGAGGTCCTGCTTTTTAACTATAAACAGGTAAGGTATCGCATCCGCAACCAGTCACAGAAGGGTGTGACAGATGTTTCTTGATTTCTAAATGAAAACATGGATATTTTGTGCACTATATTTGTATATAAGTAAAAGTATTTTGTTCACTTTTGTCACATATCTCTCCACCATTACTGTTCAAATTTGATCCAGGTATTAAAAGGCATATAAAACCAAGAGCAAACAACTTCCATTTTAGATACATTAGTGTGTTCCCTCAAGGGCTGCATCTTAATGTTACCATTTACCTTTAAATGTCATGTGGCCACTGTTTTCAAAGCAGGCTATGCAGTGCAGACGGCTGCACTTCCTCATATTAATCAATTAGCTATATTTTTCTACAGAAGACTGGCGTTCTGATTTCTTCAGATGAGCTATCGGTGTAATAAAAAGATTTTGCCAGTCATGACATGTCAAGCCAAACAGCTAAAAAAAACAAACCCCAAACAATATAAACTGGTTTCAAACAAAGGAAGGTAATTCTGTCATGTGTCAGAGTGGACTACCAGCAGTATAAATGTGCTTTAAATAAAGGTAATTCTGTCAAACCAGACAACATATTATTGCTTAAAACAAAGCAGCTATTTCTATTAAGTTTTTAATACCTTTTTAATGAACTAATATACCTTTTTTAAGTTGGTGGGCCATTGACAGTGTGTGTGACAGCTTGTCTGAACCTGTTTTATACAGTCTAAGGTCTGAACTAGCAAATAATTAAAAGACATAGAAAATCCACTCATATTGTCATTTCTGCTACAGTCATTGTAATGCAGGAAACAAATGGTTAAAAAGTTCCCTTTACTATTCTATATGTAGTGTTATCTACAGTATCTCTCTCCTGAAGATCCTTCTTTGTTTTAGGTGAGAAATATATTTTTCTCCAGTCTGTCAACAGTCACATAAAATTAAGATGATGTCTGCAAACATGTATTAGCTTTAAAATCGGCATCAAACAGCCGACACTTTTAATGCGGACTCATAACACCACTCTGTGGTAAAAACATATCTAAACACAGATGACTGTACCATGTCTGTCTCGCAGGGGTAATAGTGTAAAGTTTTGGCAAACTGCAGTGATGAAGAAAAAACTGTAAATAATATAGCTCTTAATGCACTCACTCGTTATATTTACTTTGTATTAACACTTACAATAGTAACACAACTGCTTTAGAGATATTTTCCGACAAGCTTGTGCTGCATTGAGTGTATAAAACTGAGCTTGGTCCCCGGATGGCTCAACAGAGTAGAACAACCCAGTAGGCAGACGGGGAGAGAGAGAGTGGACAACCCAAACACACGCACGGTTAGCGGACAACTATCAAACAACGACGGCCTGACAGCCATTTAAATTAACAGATTATCTTCACCGGTAAACAATGTGACCAAGTGAGAAGGACCCCGTGGTGAGGACTTGTCAGAAACACATGACAACCAACTTTGGTTGTTGTGAGAGGCGCATCATGGCATCTCAGCCGAGGTAGGCAGACACAGCCGCGGCTAGCTGCTAGCTGCTAGCTTCCCACAGCCTGTCTGGTTTACTAACGTTAATTAGCTAACTTAGATATGGTTAGCCAGCTCACTATCAGCGCGCTTGACACGTCTTTAAGTAAAGTTTTAGTTTGAAACTCTGTAAAAGTATCGGAAGGCGGGTAGTGTGGTGATTTTCTGTAGTTAATGTAAAAGTGCCTGACAGACTTTAGCTTGATAAGCAGTTCGAGGGAGGTGGAATCAGCTGGAAAGAGCAGGCTGATGTGATTTTTACCAGCTGGTCTAAAGGGGCTGCTATGTTTATACAAGCTATTTAGTGTAAGTTAACGTTAACAAAACCTCATTCGACTAATTGACTAACATGGATAACAAGTTGGATAATATCGAAACTCAGAAAAACGGGTTTATTTCCGAACTGTTTGTATTAATGTCATTTTACTTTCCTAAAAAAAATCACCCAAGAAGACAGAGAAGGAAGCACAAGTCAACCACTCAGTCAACATCAACAAATAACTTGAGCTGTGTTACAAGTTATAGATATAAGTTGTTAAACTTGTTTTCCAATCAGTTGACAGTGAAATCTTTCTTTCTGCTGTCTTAAACGCCTTTCAACTTAAAAAGGCACAATTTTGCTCAACTTAATTCTTAATATAATGTTGTGGCTTCAACTTTCTTGCAGACTGTTTAGCTAAATGGCAGCCTCAGATTTATTTAGACTGCTGGTTAGCCATCTAGGCGGGATAGAATATCTTAGTCATCTGTTGCAGACTTATTAAAAGTGAGTCTTGGAGTGTTAAAAGTTTTTAAAGGCAAATAAAGGTAGGATATAGCTTTAGATTGGTTGTTGCTTTGGGTTGCTCATGCATTTCACCTTATGTGCTGGTAAGAGTGAAATGCAGACTGACAGTGCTTTTCTTTTGTAGTCTCTGCTTGACCAATACTGTATAGTTTCACATGCATTGTCAGAACACTGTCAATACATGATGAATCTGAAAGAAACACCCACAGGGAAAGTGTGCGCAGGCAATATTGCTGCAAGAAATGTGTCATCAGTTTTGGGAAGGAGAGCATGAAAAACTTTCAATCATAGCAGAAAGGAGCCTTTAAAATGTCTCTGTCCTGTTTGTACCTGATTCATCACAGAATGAAAATCATTACAGAGGACATTTTCAAATGTATAATGGTGGATCAATTTTGAGCATAGTAACCTATTAAGAAGTATGGAACAAAGTTTCCAAATGTGTGGGAGTGGACATTGTGTGAAGACCGGAGAAAACCTAGTAGTCAACATTATCACAGTGTTTATGATGCCAGCACGAATGACATCAACATATCTGATGACAAAAGTAAATATTCCACATTAGTTGTATGGTCAGGGGCTGTAACTACTGTAACTAATGATTATTTTCATTATCAATTAATCACACATTCCAAGAGATGTCTTCAAATTGCTCGTTTTGTCCGACCAACAGTCAAAAACTAAAGATATGCCATTAAAATGTTATAAAACAGAGAGAGTAATCAAATCATACCAGTCATTATCAATTTTTGTCAATCAACTAACTGACTGATTAATGAAGTAGTGCTGAAACGACAACCTCTGCTTTGTATCATTGTGGACTTTTAGCTTGTTCCTGCTAGTGGGAAAGGCAAAATGTTTCTGCCTTTTAAAAACAAAAGTAACATTTATGGCTACTGAGTCTACGGTGACTTTTTAAAATAGCTTATTACGTCCAACCAACGCTCCAAACCCCAAAGATATTCAGTTTACTATCATATCTGATAGAAATTAAGCAAAGCTCACAATTGCGAACCTGGAACTAGGGAATGTTTGGCATTGATCGATTTAATAGATAATAATAGTAATTTTCTGTTGAATGACATCAGATTATTGGCGAATCGTTGCAGTTCTAGTAACATTACAGCTGGTCAAAGCACTGAATTTTCCTACATTTATAAATTGAAAGCACCCTATGGATCCCAAAATTCATCACTCAATCACTAACAGTTTGCCTCTCAGTCTCTAGTGGCCCTCAGGGGTCATGTTAAGAGGAGGTACTGAACCAGGAACCCTCTTCTCCTCTCTGCGATGCTGTTGAACTGTGTAGGAGGCTTTGCATCTATAACACTGCGTGGCCTTGTTTTTTGATAGTCTTAAAAAATACAATGTCCTTTTTTTTAAAGGTTATTTGTTTCTTAAGGTCCTTTTGGCTGTCACGTTTGTTACATTCTGGTGTATTGAAAGTTGCAACTACAATTTAGTGTGTACTTGCATACCCTACTTTTTAGTATGAATGAGGACCCTGAAATAAAGGTAGCTTTTTAAGTTACTTAGAAACCAAGTGGTGCATAGCTACTTCGTGCAACAATGGCAAAATGACGAGGAAAATATTTTCTTCCATTGTATAGTTTGATAAGTTTATTAGTAGATGTTTGTAGTGTATTCACACTGTAGAAAAAATAAAATTTTCTATTTGTCATTTTAATATCAGGTTGTTGAAGTGCGCTCTGCACATGATTTTAAAATTACTACAAGCAGAAACTTGAACTTGACTTTGGTGGTGCCCCCCCCCCCCAGAGGTGGTTCTGTATCAGCTGTAATGGTTTCTTTAAATTTTACAATGTTTGCAGATGTGTTAAATGTTTAACAGGATAGCTTGATTGACTGGAGTCATGCTCTGAAGTGCGTCTGACCTTGTATGGGTGTGCACGTTCTGATTGAGTCCTCAGATTTTGTGTCTGCTGTCTCATTTTGTTTTGAATTCCAGTGTGTAGCCAGTTGTGTTTCTCTGAATCTAAATGATGTGCTTTCCTGAATCAGCAAACTTATCTTTTCACTGATGGAATTTGCCCCGTGCAGGATTTTCATTATAATTTACATCTCTGTCAAAAATGCCTGGATTCTTTGCCTCTCAATGTTTGATGAAGTTTTCACTTCTCTCCCGTTCAGGTTTGTCTATTGTCTATTGTCTGCTTTTTTTATTCTGTGATGTGGACAGGTTGTCATTTCACCTTTTTATGCCACATTTAATCAGTTTCTGGCATTTGTAATCTGTGATTGGTAAATCGGTACACTCAGAGCTCTGTCATTCACCTTGGTGGAAGGTTCTATGGGGTACAGCAAATTATTATTTGTTTTAAAGACAGGAAAATTGTCTACCAAACTGCTAACAGGAGCAGACATTGGTCCAAAGGGGTTAATGTTGAGCTTGCCTATAAAGTATTTGTGCAGATGTACTAATTATTAAATGATTAGAGATTGACTCTGGACAGTTTTATGTTCCAGCCTTATCAATAATGATCTCTTTCTTATTATTTCTGAGGTGCTTGTGCTGCATTTTCAACATGTACAATCATCAACAAAATGTATATTTTGGAAGACTAGTGTGTAAGTTTAATACAAGCACAGCAAGTTGCCTTACCTCTAGGTAGTATTGATGTAGGGCCTGTAACTGGGCAGTACCAGATATGCTGTACTAGTACTTTGGCCAGTATCTGTGCTTCGTTAATGAGTAAGTGCTCATCTGTTTGGCTTAGTCCCAAATCTGTGCTGCTCCACTTGTTGCCATGGAAGCATCCCATTGGGGTTCCTGTTGTTGAGGATGATCAACACTGTTGTATTTTGGGGGGAAAACTACGAAATTTCAAAATGTAGACAAGTGTTCAGTTCAGTTTATTAAATTTTAAAGTATTAAACTGGGCCTGATCCCATGGCACCTGCTGCTGTTCCACAATATAATTTACAATAGTAAACAAACTCTTTTGTCATTGGCATCATATCAGGACTAGTTGTCGTAATCATCCATCTGATGTCTGCATGGGCTGCATGTCATCTTTAGGGACTAGAGAGAACAGATGTGAATGTTGTGGTGAATCCTCATGGCGTCTGTGAGTCTAATTACACTTGTCTGTAGATGATGGGCACTGTCTTGTCCCATTAGATATTGTTGATCTGCCCCATGGGTAAGTCTGTGATAAGATACCATAAATTTGCAGTAACTAAATTTTCTGGTGTCTTTAGCCAAAACTGATTTTATCATAAGGATAAGTCACATTCGTTGTCCTGGGGGTTTGTGTATAAAATCATAAAAAAACAAATGCAAAGAACAGGCTGTATTATAATCTCACTCAGTCATTGAGTAGTGGAGCATCTTAATTTGGTGGCGGGATTTCAGTTTTAATATTTAAGGCTTCTGCTGCATCTTTACCTCTGGCATTTAACTGGGTAATTGTATTTAGTGTTGCAGTTGAAATGATGCACTTGTAAATGCAATGCTGATTTAAGATCTGTCTTTCTTTGTAATGTTCTACAGTGTATATAGTGAAGAAAGGAACCTTCTTCGCCTCCGAGCATGGGAACAGAGGAACCAAGAAACAAGCCAAGCCAAAGAACTCAACCCTGAGAATGTGCCACTCTTTGGGCAACCATACAAGGTAAAGACTCACATAGCGGGAGAGAAATGCTCTAATGATGATGATACTGTCAGTTAGTTAGCCTCTCTGCAGATTGGTTCGCACAGCATTTTGGACTTTTTTTTTTTTTTTTAAGTTATAAAGGTTGTTAAAGGTTAAACAGTGTTTCAAGAACTATGTGTGAGGAATCTCTACTAAGACGTTCTTAAATTTTACTAGTAAACATTATTGGGAAACCGTGAAGGGGGTGGATATAAAAGGTAAATTTATATTTAAACAGAAAAAGAAATGTTTGCACACACAAATTTAGGTGTAGTTTCAGAGGTCACTGAGATGTTCTTCATTCATATTTGATTGATGACCAGGTCTTGCATCTTTTTAGGAGAATATTAACTGTAAAAAAAAAACAAAAAAACAAAAACAAAAACATATTTATACTCAGGAAATAGGAATCTCCTGCAGAGGAGATGGCACGACTTTCAGCCTTGAATAGTGTCTGCACTCTTCCTCTCGGGCTGCAAATGGTCCCAACAGCCGCCATAAATAAGGTAGACAGCCTGTGTGTAGCCTGAGAGGCCGAACCCAGGGCAAATAAAGTTAGCGAATCACTCACTGCTGCTCGTAAAGCCTAATTACTATGAGTGCAATTGCTGTGAGCGCATGATAATAATTCAAGGCGACTCAGATGAGTACATCAACTTTTCTCATCTGGATTTTGGCATCTAGACAGTCAGAGGACATTGTTTAGAAAGATTTTAGTGAGTAAATCAAACAGAAACTGTAAATGTGGCACGACAAAAAAGGATTTTTGAAAAGGTGACCCCCCCCCCCCCCCCAGTGGAAATTAGGCCCTTGCTTGCAGAGAACACCCTCCTCTTTGCTTTGAAAATCTTTTCTTCGAATATTTATCTCTTTATTAATATCCTTTGGACAATCTTTATGACAAGTGCTTATAGATCACCTGCAGCCAGTCAGGGAAACAGTTTGTAAATATTTCAAATATTTAACCAATCTTTCTGACAGTATATTATTTCACTCAATGAGTCATTGATGCTTGAGTGTTCTTGTTCTTGCTTAAACTGTACTGCTGTTATCAGCCGTGTGATGCAGTACATTCGTTTGGGGACTAAACAAAACCAAGGGGCTTAAGACATTTGGTTTAGTTAGTTAATTATGTATGAGAGTTTTGTAAACTGACATATCTGTCCTCTGTTAACATAACTGTTTACCTCTTCTTTTTGTAGACAAACAAAGGGGATGAGCTTTCCAATCGAATCAAGAGGATGCTGGGCAGTTATGAAGATGTGAATAATCCCTATCCCTTTGCCATTGAGCCTTTACCCATTCCTACTTATGTAACCTTCTCACAGTCAGATCAGGTTCAGCCAAACAGGGATAAATCAACCAAACCACCATTCCATAACCAGGTCTATCACATGTCCACCCAAAGTCAGAAAGCCCCCTCTAGTAACAGTTACTCCTCTCAGCCCACGAGGACGTCCACTGCCTCCTCCTCTCCTAACCATCATGGACATTCATCCACTTTCTCAAATGCGTCTTTGAACCACAGTCAGGGCAGTCAGCTCAGCCACTCAGCACATCAACAAATGAAGAGTGAAGCCCATTCAAATCTCAGGGAGCATGTCAGCCTTCCCCAGGAAATGTCTTCTCAGTCTCCTGATGCTAAGCTGCTACCCTTCCTACGTTCCAGTGACCATGATAACGCTGACATGGACAATAAGGACATCTTTGATAGACATCAGCTTCAAGGGTCTACAGATCACCCCTCTGAGTCTGTCAGCACCGTGGATGTTTCCACATTTAATCAAAAACAGTCCCCCAAAGATGCATCCCTGCCTCAAGGCAACAAGGGTAACGCACTACTTTCTCAGACCTTCCCCTCACTCCTGTCGTCTAAGCAGCCCAGCGTAGTCATGACCCAGAAGCCAACAGCGTATGTGCGGCCCATGGATGGTCCGGACCAGGTGGTCAGCGAGTCACCTGAGCTAAAGCCTTCACCAGAGCCGTATGTACCTCTACCGGAGTTAATCAACGAATCTGACCTGGGCAAAACAAAGATACTGCCACAATTTTTGGAGGTGAGTATATTGTCTTGGATCTCATAACAGTAATATGATATCATATTTAAAATGTAATATGGCCTCTTAGCTTAGCATTAAGAATGGAAACAGGAGGAAACCGCAAGAAAGAAATAATCTTGTTTATCACCCTTAAAACAGCAAGTTCTTGTTTTTACACTTTGGTTTTTGTACTGATCATACAAATGAGAAATAACGTGTTAATTAGTGAGCTTTAAAGGTGCTGGTAGGTAGATTTTGTTACCTTCTACCTGGCTGTTTCCCCCTGTTTACAGTCTTTCTGTTAAGCAAAGCAGCTAAAGACTGTAGCTTTGTATTTAGCGCTTAGATTGGTATTGATATTCTCATTTAACTAAAGCAATGAAGTGTGTTTCCCGAAATATGCCTTCAATTGCAAAAGTAGTAGTAACAGAGCTTAAATCCTGATGCCATTTCCAGGCCAGCAGCGGCCATCAACTGGCCTCAGTCTGATGACGTTAAACCCATAATGGTCATGGGCTTGTGGGAAATGGTGTTTCTCCAGGCTGCTATTACATAACTTCTGAATAACGATATTACAAAACAATTACTATCCCTAGATAGACAAATGGAGTGGACAACACAGCATACTGGTGAGCAAGGTTATGTTGCAGGGCTGGATTTTTGGATTTTTAGTAATATCTATTACTACAGTGTGATGTTGGATACAATTTTCTTAATTTTAAAAACCTAGAAGTTCCAGTTTTAGTCTGGCTCTCTAAACAAATTCAATGAACTTGTACACTGTTACACACAAGTACACTGTTAAAGATAAAGGTAGGATCTGTGGGGGAGGTGATAGGACAAGGGGAGTCCTACTTATTATTTCTCAGCACTGTTGTCTGGGCTTTGAATATGCTGTACTATGGGCTAAGAGGATTGTGTGTCTTAGGATGTTCTCTGAAACCTCTCCATAGTTTTGATATTCTTGCTTGACTGTTCAGGCGTTTAAAAAGGTCTTTGACTTGCTTTGTTTTGGAGAATTTGGCTGAACTCCAGTTCAACTCTATTCATCTGTTCGCTGTCACACATAAACACACACACTCAACCCTTGCACCTGCAGCACTCCACACCTCCCCCTTACCCTCCTGCAGCAGCACAGCAGTGCTGAATGTGCTGCTGTTTTCATTGCTGGGACTAATCCAGTGCAGGATAGCTAGGCAGTTACTCATTCCCCTATTTCTCTCCAACCCCTCATGCCTGAGTTAAGTTCCACATCTGCAATATTATTTATTTATTTTATATATATATATATATATATATATATATATATATATATATATATATATATATATATATATATATATATATATATATATATATATATATATATATATATATATATATATATATATATATATATATACATACATACATACATACATACATACATACATACATACATACATACATACACATACATACATTTATGTACAGTATAATCAGAAATGTCCCTTTAGCCTCCAAACCACTGAGAGTATGATTGTACAACAAACACAACATTTCATAAATCAATAAAACATAAAATACAACATTAGAGAAAACACAAAGACCTTTCAATTTCAGAAAACACATCATTTCAGAAACCTCATTTCAGGAGATGGAAGTTTTGTAGTTTGGAAAATGTTGTTTTGCACTTTTGAGACATTGTACTTCACTGTTAGTATGGATACATCAGTATTTTATTAATTTAATACTGCTTGCCAGCACACAGTATGACATTTTTTGGGCATGTATTACTCAGGTGCATAGCATGGTGTGTGTTTTTGTGTGTGTGTGTGTGTGACCTCAGCTGCCTCTGATAACTTCACCCCTGGGCTCAGCAGAACAATAAATGAGCTTTGTCACCAACTTACATAACTACTCTGGGGGCCCGTTCACTCTGACCTTATCTCAAACACTGTCCAATCAGAAGGAAAAACTGAAAGACAGGCCTGAAAACAAACTGAAATGCTGCCTGTTGACTCATTCACACGCACAGTATTTATCTGATGTTGGGGTTGGCCCATGTTGCCGCCTGATACAGGGTATTGCGTCAGTCATCTAGTGATTGAGGCTGTAGTTAGTGGTGATGTAATAGCATTATATTGATAGATGTTTTTAATGTTTTGTCTGCCCCCATGTTATATGTATGAGGGAGACAGAATATCTGTGTTCACACATAGGGTGTAGGATTTCTCAATTGGTAGGCCTATAAGACTTTTTCAGTGCTTATAGGCCTATAATGCAAAGATCAAAGTGGTCATTTTAAATATTTGCCATTTAAAAAAAAAAAAAATAAAAAATAAAAAAATAAAAAAACTTTTCTTAATCTGGTATTCTGTGGAAGCCAAATTAAAACAAATAAAGACATAAAGCAATATACAATAGACATAGTATATTTCTTTTTTTTATGTATGCATTTATTGTGCCATAATTAAATTAACAATATATGTTAAAAGGACAATTATTCAGATTTTTGTATTTTAATAACAGAATTTTCCATGCCATATTAAAATCAAATTACTGCCCATGGTTCTGCCCCAAGCTGTGATTGGACAGTTGAATGTTTTTCATTGTGGCATGGACAATGTGTTTCCATCTCAAAAAAGAAAAAGCTCCCCTGCATCTCTTTATGAAAACTAACGACAGTGCTTTGCATTTTGTTTTTGCAGGTCTATGCTAGTCTCTGCTGGACAACAGGAAATTGCAATACACCCCTTCACTTTTGTTTTCTGTGTTGTGATTTTGATTTTAATGTGGTGTGGAAAATTCAAGTCACAATGAAAAAGTATTAATTCTGTTATTAAGACAAAAGCTAAATAATAGCTTTTAACATAAGTTTTTTTAAATTTATTTAATTATGACACACTAAATCCATACATGAAAAGGAAATGGAAACAGTGTGTATTGTATTTCACATTTGTTCTTTCTTTGATTTGTTTTTATTTTGGCATTTTAAATCTTCCATAGTTTTCTGCCACACTGTACGTGTTTTCAATTCACCACGCTATACTTACAGATGATTTGCCACATTGCATATTTTAAGATAAATGAAAGCTCTTGTATTACAACTGGCAATGTCCCTGGTAGGGATAAATATGCCTCTATGCGGGTGAGATTTAATTGCATTGACCGCATGCAGCACATCAACAACAGAGAGTGAGCAATCTGAGATGTAAATGGGGGAAGGATAAAGGCAGATTTCATGTTTTTTTTTTATTTTTTTTATTTAAAGTTTGGTCTGCCAAATACTATAAATGGTTTGCCCTGTAAAACATTAGCCTCCAAACAATTCTTTCTATGTTTGGTCTTCATGTAATAATTGCGTACAGGTTTTTCACTCTCTTCTGTCTTTTTGGAAACTCATAATTATTCCTTTCCTTTCTACAGACAAGGACAAATGAAGTTCAATGTGTCGAGGACATCTTGAGGGTAAGTCCAGCTGTTTTAAATTCTCATTTACAGTTATAGTTACAGTTTTACGGTTATTGTCTATTGCCATCATAATAATGTAATTATGGCAAGGCTTATTTACAATGGCTTATTTACATCTTACATTTGAGTTCAAAACATCTAAACTGCTTGTTTACACAAATATGATTACTGACACACATACGTAGCCCATCCAAGTAGCATTCTAGCATTAACATGTACTTGTGAAGACAAATAAAAGCATTTAAGTGTACTTGCACTTACTTTATTTCTGTTGTCGTGGAAACTAAGTTAGGTAAGATTAGGTCACAAATACCAGCCAACACAATAATAACTTTTATTTATATAGCGCCTTCAAAAACAGAGTTTACAAAGTGCTTTGTCCAAAGCAAAGCAAAAGCAGGATACCCAGAAGACAATACAACAGCAGAAAGCCAAACAAAGGCAAGACAAAGTTATGGTAAAAATTAAAACGAGATAAAAACAACAATTAAAAAAAAAAAAGTCAATAAAATAAATAAAAAACAATAAAAGCAATAAAAAGACGACATCACATAAAAGCAAGTCTATAAAAATGGGTTTTAAAAAGTGATTTAAAAGAGCTCACAGATCTTGTGTGCCTTAACTCCTCAGGCAAGTCGTTCGAAAGCCAAGGGGCCCTGATGGCAAAGGCGCGGCCACCTTTAGATGTAAGCCTCATCTTTGGAACAGCCAGAAGGGCCCCACCTGAGGATCTAAGGCTGCGAACTGACTCATATGGGGTCAACATTTCCGCTATGTAGCTTAGGACCAGACCCAGACGTGCTTTGAAAGTGATCAGTAATATCCTTAAATCAATTCTAAAATGAACAGGGAGCCAATGGAGACAAGCCATGACTGGGGTGATGTGATGCCATCTGTTAAAACCAGTGAGAAGCCTAGGTGCTGCATCCAGAACTAGTTGGAGGTGGGAGAGTGACTTTTGGTTTATGCCAGAAAGGAAGTTGTTACAGTATTCCAGTGTAGAGAAGATAAATGCGTGAATGACTTTTTCCAGGAGTGTAAAAGCATTGGTTTGATTCTGGAGCTGGTTCTTATTTGAAAGAAGCAGGACTAGACCTTTTTTTTTTTTTTTTTTTTTTTTTTTTTTTTTTTGATCTGTGGTTAGGATCTTGGATCTAAATCAAATAGTACTCAAATTTCTGGCAGTGGGCTTCACATTTGCAGACAAGGGACCAAGGCCACTCTCAATAAGACTGATAGAGTTTGGGGAACAGAACAAAATAATTTCTGATTTTGAGTTATTGAGTTGAAAAAAACTTTGTGTAGTTGACATCACAGTCTAAAACAGCAGCTAGGTTTTTTGGGTTTCAGGGGAAGGTATATCTGTGTCGTCTGCGTAGCAATGAAAAGAGACATTGTGACGTTGGATGTTTTAGGGGAGCATGTAGAGAGAAAATAAGATTGAACCTAAAATTAAACATTACAGTACACCACAGGTAATGTGAGTTGTAGAGGATGAGTAGTTACCTATGGTGACCAAGTAGGTTCTTTCTAAAAAGTTCCTTTTGCTAAGGAGCTATTAATATCAATAAAATACTGGGCCCAACTGTGTCAATTTAGTGGGAATAATATCAAGGCTGCAAGTGGTTGATTTCATATGGGATATGATTTCAGATAAAATGAAAATAACTGCTAAAATAACTAAATGTCCCTACTTGCATGTAAAACATGGTCTGGGGGGTGATTTGTTGCCATATATCCTTGACTCTATTAATAACAAATTTTTAAAAACTTCTCACACAACTCTTGTGAGGCGTCTGTAAAATGACAGGGGGAGGGGGTGATGACCAAGTCTATTCTTGGCTTAGAGTGATTTGCTAAAATTAAATTAGAGAATAAGGATGCTCTTGCTTCTTTTAACTGCCTTTTGATAATTCTTAATTGTCTTTTTAGATCTCACAAAATACATGTAAACCCGTTCATTTCCATTTTTGTTCCTTTCTCCTACAGTCTCTCTTTAATTTCTCCTTTTAATATCCTCCAGTTTTATAGACCCTTTATTGCAATACCAAAAGTTACATATGCATACAGATCTGAGTCACAAAGACCGAGACCCTGAGCAGAATATCACACAATCATTTATACTTACAGCCTCTCTACTCTATTTAATGCTGAAACCTCTTCATCTAGACATGGTGTCACTTCATCCACACTGACATTTATCTTCAACACTTCACCTAAAAATTGACATTATCCTACACACAACTTTTGCATTTTACATTGGTTTGTCATCCTTAAGATAAGTTTCACTTCCCCATTAGTTAAAGATCATGCCCAGTTCATCAGCACAGCACATAGTTCATAGATCATTCTCAGGTCATCTAGTCCTTTTCTCCTGTTTACTGTGTGCACACAGTTTCTGTGTTATTACCACGTTGCAACATACCAACAGGGCGCAGTCTGTTATATATATTACTCGTGCATAAATCATTCATTTTCACAAAATATTATGTATCTGATACTAAATTACCTTGTTAAAATGTTTTAAATGTCTAAACAGAACAAGAAACACTGAAATTCAGTTTAGTAGCCATACATTTAAAAAAAAAAAAAACTTTTTTTTAAATTCAGAAAAAGTTCGAGAACCACTGTCTTAATCTAACCAGTTCACCGTTGCTGCTGTTTCTTTTTCCGTTCCTCCGTTAGAATATTTACAACTGACTGATTCTTCTACAAGAAAGTGTTGAAAAATGTCCATATTGTCCATGTTTTTATCAAACAGTTAGTTACTTAGTACTGTTGCCTTGCTCGATAAGGCTGCATTTCCAGTAGCTGCTTCACAATAAAAGCATTCCAGGGGTTTGCTGTTGAAGCAGGAAGTGTACAGTTTGCATGAATAGCAGCTTACAAGCAGCAAACTGCATTATAGCTCTGATAGCTCAACAAATGAGAATTTACAAGTCATGTTGTCTGATTGTTGATGGGGATTGGTGGGCCTGTAATCAGGGAATAATTGGCTTATTCTTACAAAATGTGTCTGTAGTATCTCCTGTTACTAGATATGAGTCATATTGAGATGCTGTAGTTTAGGGTCGGGCAATATGACGGTATATACCGATACAATTTCCTCTGCCGGAGCTATCCCTTAGTGTCTCTGCTAAATATTCAGGGCAGGCTATGTAGCAAGTCAGGGCTGGATTCTCGCAATTCCCAGCCGCGTCACAAGTTAACGTGATTTAGGCAGCAGGACTGCTTACCACTTTCTCACGTGACATGAGAGCGACAGTTGGTGGCGGTAATGCATGTCTAAGCCGGTTTGCCAACCGCCGCTGAAGAAGAGTGACAAAACATGGAGGAGAGTGAAATTGTAAATACAGAGCAGGAGGAGGAGTTTTTGTTTGTATGGAAGTTCCGAATAAAAGCAGAAAATAATCAAATGTGATGAAGTACAGCACAGACTGGTTCTTTTAAACCATTTCTTAATTGAATTTACAGAACAATTATTGTATCGTGAGATATCGTTACCATGATATAAAATTACATATGCCGTGATAGAAGATTTTGACCATTGCACCCACCCCTACTGTAGCTGTAACAATATTTGACTGTGATCATGGTGTATTTTAAGTCATAAAAGAACAAACATACATGTTTCTAGTTGCTCAACAACCCTACGAACTTGAGCAACAACAGTCTTAAAACAGTCTTCTGCTCTGGATCAGGAGTATATTCTTTATCACTGCATTTCTGTGTATTTTCAATTGTTCACTCACCTCACAGCTCCACAGTTTTATCAGCATGTGAGCCACTGACCTGTGCTGGGGAAAATATGAAAAAGTTATGAATGTTAAGAATGTTCAGTAGTGTGTGATTTCAAAATAACATTTTTATTTTAATTCCAAGACATTCCTAAATAGATAATCTAGCAGCATATAGCGGCTTTGCAACAGCCTTAACATATTTGTTTCATTTACACAGTTTAGTTTATTAGATACTTACAGAACAGCCTGGACTCAACAAGATGCTGAATGCTGCTATAAGAATGAGAGTTTTATGTGGAAATGATTGCATTTAGTTTCTGAATATTGAACAGCTGCACAGTCTTGCTGCCAACAGCCCTGTTTACCTTTTCCCAAATATGGTCACTAAAGCTATCAGAAATAAAAATTTAAGACTGTTCAAAATTTCAAACTCTAAGAATTAAGGGAAAAACTTGGTCATTGTTTCTCAGATACTTTGTTCTGTTTAGACATTCTTGAATGGGTATCAGAGGCTCCAATGTGTTTAAGGAACTTATTCTCCACACCATCGCACTGCCACCAATGGCCTATTTTCTTGACACCAAGCATTGGATCAGAATTAGGTTTGTTGCCAAGTATGTTTTCACATACAAGGAATTTGTGTTGGTATTTTGGTGTATAACAATTAACATAGTAAGAGAAAATAAAATTAAAAGCAAGTACTGCAAAAGTAGAGAATCGTAAATAGCAAATAGAAAGTTTTACAATAAAAAAATGTGTTTTTAAAGTGTAAAGAGCTGTACAGTGTTTGAAATGAAGAGCATGGAATGTGAAAAATATTGACCAAATAATTTGCAAAAGTTCACAGTATAAAGAAAATGTGCAATGTACAGAGATAATAATCTAAAAGATGTGCATTGATGTAACACATTAAGTCAGATATGGAGACCTTACGTTAATGTAACATTTAGTGTTCATGGGGTGGGATAAGAGTCCGTGTCATGGGGTCCTGGGCCTTGGTGTGAGGTTTTGGTCCTGATGGACCGCCGCCTGCTGCCAGAGGAGGGTGTTTCAAAGAGTTTATATCCAGGTTGGGAGAGGTCGGCCACAATCTTTCCTGCACGCCTCAGGGTCCTGGAGGAATGACAGATTGCAACCAATCACCTTCTCGGCAGAGCGAATGTTACGCTGCAGTCTGCCCTTGTCCTTGGCAGTGGCAGCAGCGTACCAGATGGTGACGGAGGAGGTGAGGTACATGGACTTATGTAGCTTGACCCTTCGTTTAGCATGATGCAGAAGGAACTTCTGACTAGGCCACTTTTGGTCCTTTTTTTGATGCTGCTGTGCCCTGAGCCTTACTTGGTATTTGCTGACAACATCCGCAGCCCACATAGTCTTTGTCTGTTGTAGCTCATTCAAGATGTTGAAGTCTGATAAGTGCTGCATTCTGTTGAAGTTGGATGTCTGGTTGTGGCCTGTATGTTTCTTTGAAGGATTCTTGCTACTCTCTTTTAAACCCTTTTATCCACAAGCTGTTTTCATCCATGGGATTAACTACACTGGTACTGTTTGTTTTTTGCACAATTCTCTGTAAACCCTTGAAATATTTTGCTTATGAAACATGACATGTTTTGGAGATGCTAGAACCAGTTTGGCTAGTGCAAAGACTCATTCCATGCTCAAAGTTATGTTTAAAAGTCACTTGTTTTGTCTATTTGGCTTTTTGTTTCAATTATGTTGTTCAACCAATATAAGTTTTTTTTTTTTTTTTTTTTTTTTTTTTTTTATGACAAGCAAACCATTTATCACATATGAAATGCTGAAATTTTCTGCCATATCATCCAGAACTTTGCCACAGAAGTCAAGATTCTTCAGAGACGGTTTTCCCACTCATCAATACTCTAGTTTTCCCCCTCTGTATCTTGCTTGTAGCTGACAGTAGTGGAACCCAGCATGATCCTACGCTGCTGTAGCCCATCCACTTTAAGGTCTGCTGTGATGTGCATTCAGAGAACTCCACTGTCTTGTTTGGCATCATTTTTGTACTTGTTCTCTTCACATTAGTTTCAACAAGTTTGACCATTCTCATTGATGAATTGTTTTCATCCATAGAAATTCATAGCATATCGTAGTCTTCTTTATAAAGTCAAGATACTACATGAAAATCCAGGAAGCATCAAAAATCATGTTCAGCGTTGCTTGTATGCAACATCTTGCTGACTCTACTGTGTCGAACGGTGACTGAACTTCTGCTGCTGTTTTCATGCTTTATATTGTGTTGAAGACACAAGAGTTGGTGTTTTAGAGAAGCGAGTCGTGTCTGTGTCAGGTGCACCTGGCAAAGTGGCCATAGAATTTATGTGTATATTGCATAGCATATGAATTATAAAGCGTAATATAAACATTGCATTTACACAGTGAGATGAGATATGCATTTATTCATGTCATTGCTAATTTTATGTAAAAGTTACATAATGTTTGTACATTCCTTGAATTGTTGCTGATTTTTTATTTTTTTTTTAGCTATGGTGATCTTAAAGAACAATTGTTGTTGGTGGTGGCAATTTCTAGAATATTTTTCTTTAGATTAAAGTTATAAGATAGTTATTCTTTCTTAGAGCAACAAAGGTGATAAGTTTTAATTTAAATGTAAAATGTGAGGTTCTCATTTGGCTGCTTCTGGGTCTGCAAATCATGTGCCGGTCACTATATCCGAAATTCACAGGGGGACAGTTTGAAAGACTCCAGTGAGAGTGCACCTGCATGTATTAATGTTTATTTATATAGAGTGACGCTTGTTTTGTAGTTGTACTACAGTATTTCGATAGGCTCCTAACACATGATACTCTTTTTATTCCCCTCCACAGGAAATGACCCACTCATGGCCCCCTCTCCTGACAGCTATACACACACCTAGCGCAGGTGAACCCTCCAAATCTCCATTCCCAGCCAAGGTAAGAGCTTAAAGGTTGAGAATTATTGAAATCTATCTTTATTTTATGCTCACTGGCACTTTCCATGTGTACATAGAAGGAGGGATCTTCGTTGCAGTAATCCTGCATCCTCTCTTGCGTTACCTTCTGAGATGAAGCCCACTGTAAGAGGACAGAGGACAAAATGTATTCCAATGTTTAACTGAAGCTAGTCCAAACTTAAAGGCTGTATTCATAACCGCCTACTATACTAGCAGTACATACTGATTTGGCCAGAATGTAGTATGCAGTATGCAAACAAAAGCAAAATCTACAGAATGTCAAAAATACCCGGATGTAAAAAATGAAAAATTTAAACTTTATTTAATTAAGCAGTCTCAATAACCGGTCACCCTGTGTCAGTGGTGGACAAGGGGGATTATAACTGCTCTGTCCCTAATAATAATAATAATAATAATAATAATAATAATAATAATAATAATAATAATAAATATAACTTAGCGTTAGATTTAAGTTATGTATTTCATGTTTTCTTTTTGACAGCTCGCTAAGGTTAACCTTGCTGTCTTCATGATACTAAACGTTAGCTTAGCAGGCTTAACTTAAAAGTTATGGCTTTGTTATGGGTAACGTTAGTAGGACAAAACGATGCGTTCATTACATACAGGCTGTAGTCTAGTCACAGTTGTGAATTGTTCTTACACAAGATTAAATTTGAAAAAACTGTATTTACATTTATATTCCTCCTACTGTTACCTAGCACACTGCAAAATAAATCGATTGAACAGTTTCATACTGCATACTACTATGAAAAGCAGTAATACATACTGCATACTGCGTTCGTCTGTAGTATGCATTAGGCAGTTCTGAATACAGCCATAGACTCTTTAGTGCAAAACTAAAACTTTTGCCAAATTAAGGTTAATTTCTGTGGAGTGATTCTCACTGTTGTGGGTTGGCTTTGATGCCAGATCCAGTATAGTAGAAACACTGCAGCTGTGCAGTGGCCTTCCCCATTATCAGATTATTTACCAAGCACGTTCATGCTTCCCAAAGGACAAACTCTTTCCATTTTTGATGCTTAATGAGCTTTCCTCTGGTGTCATCCTGAGGTCAAATTGTCAAAATGGACTTGCGTATGGCTGAATTTTGATTAATGATACATGGAGGATGTTTTTGGTTTTGACCCTTACTTGAAACATTAACTATTTCAATTTTGAACACACTGGTATTTCTTCACCATCATATGAAATTTTCATGTCATAATGTAAGATTACCAGATTACCATGCAATTTCATGAGGGCCCTCATGTTCAGATGGGATAAACCCTTTTGTTTTTAATGGCCTTTTGTCTCTCACCAGTCTCCGGTGCAGTTTTTCATGTCCTCACGTCTTCTAAAGTTCTAAGATGAAAGTCATCAGGTTATAAAGCTATAACTAACAAGACCTTTTTAGTCTTGTTATTTAAAGATTGATGTGCATATATAGTACCAGTTATTACACAACTTAGTGTAAATGCAAATGTACAAATCTAAATCAAACAAATGTATGACCCAGATTAAAGCTTGCTTGTTTTTTTCCCTCTGTCTTCACAGGAAGCAGAGCATGTCTCTTCATGTCCAGGAAAAAGTGAGTAATGAGGGAATGAAGCAGAGTACAATTCATGCACAGAACAAGGATGAACACGATAATAAAGTAAAAAATAGTGAGGTAGAAATTATGTTACTTACCATGGAAAATCAACACTGAATGCAGCCAGATCTGCTATACAGCCCTTTTCTCTTCTATTTTTAATATCCATGGAGTTAAAGCAGCACCCTTCTGATAGTCTGTCCTATATTTTTTATTTTTCTTCAAAGCAATGTTTCTATGGTAACTTGTACAACTGCTATGCCCTATTCTGTGAACTGGCCACAAAATACCAGAGGAGAGAAACAACTCTACAATTTCATCTCAAAATAACCTCCGCTAAGAGAAAGAGACAGTCATGTAGAAGAGAGAAGGAGTGACCTCTCACTATTCTCAGGCCATCTCTTTTACTGATGTAAAATATTAGTCTTGTTATGTCTTTTACTCTCTTTTGTTTACAGTCACTTTTTTTTTTGTTTCACCAATACCTGGTTTTCATCCATCACTTATTATGCATATTTCTGCTCATTCCTCTCTCTCTCATGATATCTTATTTATCCATTGATTGTTAAGTGCTTCTGGCATTAGAAGCTCAGTCAGCACTACTGTTATTGGTCGCCAGGCTGTTGAAGTATCTGCCAGAAAACAAGTTCACAAGGGGGGTACAGTATTTTACCAAAAACACTGAGTATGTAAATAGATACTCAGTGACCAGAAAAAATACAATAACTATACAAGGGTTTCTATTATTATTATCGTGTGTGTGTTCTGTTTGAAATTACACTGAGCAAGAAAAGCAGTTTTTGTGCAATAGGTGTGGAATTTAGGAAGGTCTGGAGTTTGATCATGATACAGTAACCTGTTCCTAAAATGTTTTGTTAGCATTTCCCAAAAACTGCAAACCTTCTGAATTGTATAAATGAAGCACCAGTCTGATCTTCGTGACATAAATGATGTGTGTGTCCTGATTAATTCAGGACATTAGTAAGTTAATAAAGTGTAGCATCAGTTGTATAATATCAGCTCCTGGAGATGTAGCTGTACATCATCTGTATTTGTTTCCTTTTTACAACAATCGATTTTATGTCGAAATAGATTGTTAGTATCAGTTGTAGTAAAGCATGTGCTTCTATAATGTTGAATCTATTAGGAAGCAAACAGATGTCTTAAGGCATCACTTTTGCCTGCAGGTTAAGTTTTTGAAAGTTTGCTCTTTCTAGTATTTAACAAATTCTAATCTGTGATGTTCGGAAGTCAGTCAGGTCATTAGTTTAAAAAAAAAAAAAAAAAAAAAGCTCAGCTCAAGTGCATGGGAGGCAAAACCACATCAGTGTGAGTCTTTTTTGCAGTGAAATTGATTGGCATTGTTTCTTTTGTTGGACTAATGTTTGTTTTCTGTCGTTTCTTTCCAGAAAACTATGACTCCTCTCCTGCAGATCCATCCCAGCTTATCCAGCAGAGCTCCTCATCGTAAGTGACTTTTCAGAAGGACAACTTTTGTGCTATAATTTCAAAATATGATGATAATATATTTGAAAGAGAATAATTGATTTCATGCAGTTTAATCAAAACAATGTCTTAACCAGAAAAGTTGGCTTCATCAGGGTTTCTGACAGTGACATGATGAAGCTTTACAGCTGGTTACACCCACCATGAATTCACATCAAAGAAGCATTTTACAAATTCTACAATCAGAAGACAAAAAATAGTATTACAAATATTTTCATTAGGGCTGCAACTAACGATTATTTTCATCATCAATTAATCTGCAGATTATTTTCTCAATGATCCCTTTTGTCTCTAGAATGTAAGAATTAATATTACAAATGACAAAGAAAATCCCCACATTTTTGCTTGAAAAATGACTAAAACAAATAATAGTCAATTAATCAAATAGTTGACTGACAGAAAACTCATCTGCAACTAAGCGTTGTAGCTCAAATTTTCTGAAAAAACATTTGTAGAATTACAAATTGTAAGTCAAAAAAACAAATTGAAATATTTCTCTTTCATCAGTTTCTTCCTCACACATAATGTTGGCTAAACGCACTGTGTACCAGCATAGCCTGGGCATGCAGGCCACAATGTTTGTTATTTAATTATAACTGTAACACTCCTATGTCATGTTATTGTGGTGTTTTGTTTGTGTGTGTGTGTGTGCGCGCGCGCTGTAGCTCATTTCAAGCAGCACATTCCAGAGCGGTAGAGTCTGCTAGCTCCAGCGACTCAGAGAGTAGCTCAAGATCTGAGTCAGACAGTGAAAGCACCACCGAGGAGCCACCCCAACCCCCAGTGAGCCACTCAGTTAAAACGGAGGTAATCTGCTGCTTGTCCTTTTTGTATATGTATACATTGAATAAAGGACACAAACATGCATTCTCTGAACTGTTTCTTGAACCATTTGCTCTTCCTCATTTTTTAAAATCACAATATTTATGTCTTTTTATAGCCTGATGCTCCAGCAGTGACCCATGGTGATTGGCAGTTGGGGAACTGGATCAGGTCCAGCCAGCAGAACTCCAGCACTGAAAGTCAAAGTGGTGCACATGTCTCTGAGTGTCCTGCTCACAAACAGCCACCGCCCACTCAAAGCTCCAAGCACTCCAGTGTAGAGGTGGTCGACCCCACCAGGGAGTCTAAACCTCAGCTTTCTGCTCACCCAAAAGAGTTCACTGATAAGCTTGCAAAACCCCAGCAGCACAATGAAAGCACTCAGGACAACCACACCCAGCAAAGTATCCAAAAATTTCCCTCTGCTGATTTGAACAGCTGTAGCAGTTCCAGGAAACTTTCATGCAACACGCACTCCTCAAAACCAGCGAAGGCAGGTTGCCCAGATCACACTGAAGCAGCTCTTGCCGTGAAGTGTGAGGATGTTGTAGCCACGCGAGACAAAGACCCCTGTTTCACAGATAGACCCAAGGTAAAGACGAAAACAGGACATAGCAAGGACAGCAGTGACACAAAAAGAGACAGCACGAGGACTTGTAAACACATGTCACTCGACAAGCGGAAGGCTGGATCAGAGCCTAAGCCTGAAGTCAAGTTGATCCTGTATGGTCCTTGTCCATCGTGTGGTGTGCGATATCCTAACCCCTGCTCCTGCCCCACCCAAAGTGCTGCTCAGCCTGACCTGTTGTCTCTTGCCCCATCTGTCCGAATCAGTTGTAGCAAAACAAAGTCAGAGACTATCTGCCAGAAGGGCACCAAGATTCATCACAAAACAACCCACAAGCTCTCAGAGAAGACTAGGCATACAGCTAAGAGTTTTCGGGACCCCCACAGGCCTCCTAGAACCCTGCTGGTGAAGATTGATCTAAGTCTGCTCTCAAGAGTCCCCCAGACCTCCGGCAACCACCAGGAGATACCCAGCAATGCAAAGAGATCAGCACTGGTCATAGAGCATAATGTAGGGGGCAGTGATGCTTCAACAATACACAAACGCACCAAAACCAGCAAAAAGAGCATACCTCAAAATGTGAGAAATAAGAAGGTCCAGGGCTGTTCTAGTTAGCATGAGTTCATAATGAAAGTCTGTTTTTATTTTAATGTGTGATTTGTTGTCTTCTAGGTTGAGGTAGATAACAAAACTATTCCCAGGAAGAAACCGAGGCTGGAAAACAAGAAAACCTCTTCAACTAGTGCTCTTATCAAAGTGGAGTAGGTCCCCTAAATCAGAATTATACCATACTTGTTTTTACCAGAGCTAACATTAACATTTTTTAAATGAAATGTTCTTTTCATTTCTTTCTTTGTGTGTGAGACAGTTCAGTCAGATCACAGAAGCTCTCTCATCTTGTCACCGACAGAAGTTGCAGCAATTCAGCAGAGGACCGGGAGCGAAAGAAGGCCAAGAAAAATCCTGTTCCTTTGCAGCAGCCTCTTACACCCAAAGACAGTGTGAAAGACTCAAAGTTACACAAACACAGTTCTGGGGAGACCCAGGAGTCCAGTAAGGAGGCTGTAAAGAGCAAAGAGTCTTGTAAGCACAAGAAGAGCAGTGGAAAGCACACAGAGCACCCAGAAAAGGTGACTGTCAGGACATAAACCTAGCTTATGAATATTAAGTTAGTTTGTTGCTTCTTTTCCCTAGACAAGCTTCTGCAAGTTCTCATAGTTTTAGTGATTGTAGGCGTGTTAATTAATTATTACATGAAAAGGGAAGCCATTCAACTTTTAACCAAATGTCTGTCCTGCAATCCTAGCAGAAGCCCCCAAAGAGCAGCCTCGCCGTCCCATCATCTTCACAGCACGCCAGGGAAGCTTCGACCAACAGGCCCTTGCTCAGATTTGAGGACAGGTAAAAATCCTTTCTGTGGAGATGTTAAATTGTTCTAAAATACAGTCTAAAATATAGTTTTTAATTTATGTCCCGTAAAAGCCAGCCTGTGTCAGGACCTGGCTGGATTTTCTCCCCAAAATGTGATATTTCCTCTATTTCCAGACTTAAGTCTGTCAGTTTTTCCGTGGGGGAAAAAGAATTCACAGAACAGAGACAGTTCTGAGATTTTACCCACAGACTGCATTGGTTTTAGCAGTGAACCAAAACCTTTGAAAATTAAGTTTGATGTTACTCGGTGCCATCTACGTAATGGGAACTCATAACATGTTAGGACAGCTCTGCTCCTGTCCTTTTTAAAACAGTAAGAGGTAAAATTGACTTTCAGAGTATGACCAAATGTGCGTCACACTAGTCATTTTAGACCAGTTTTCCACACTGAGATGCTCGATAAATATGGGCCCAGGTCTCTCTTTCTCCTGTGTGGCCTCTGTCTCTTCTTTCTGGAACTAACCTCTACATTTCTTCTGCACACATCAATATAATCAGACAATCAGGCAGCACTAGTGTTACACATGTGTGCAGGCGTGGAGGTTACTGCTGTTCTCTTGTTGCAAGATGTTTAACTCCAGAGTAATTACTGGTATGCAGTTTTGAGACAATTGTAATTTTGGTTATTTACTACTGCAATCCAACCCGCAATGTCATAAATGTTTATTGCAGAGTTCCTTTTCAGAATAAGTAATTTTGGAGGGAAAACTGACAAATCTGGTGAGTTGATGGGATTTTAGGAAGTGGGGAGACGATAAAGAGTGTGTTTTTTCGTAAAAGCTGAGATTGTTAGAGGTACAGCTTTTAGTTAGGTTTATTTTTCAGTAACCGATTATCATCTCTGATTGGATACAGCTCCCCATGTTCTTGGAGCCAATTACAGACAAGACATTAGTCACATGGAGCTAGGACATTATTGCTCAGAATACTCAGTAAGTGCAAGTCAGTAACTTTGTGATAGGCAGCCCATCGAGGTATTCCCACTGATTTTAATCAAAATGTTGCCACAGTTTTAATTTATAACAATGCACTTATTTTGTATCAGTGATGACAACTTTTATAGTGTTAGTTGTATCTTGCGCCAACTCATCTAATAAAGCTTCTTTCACCTGTAGGCAGTATCCAGTGAAGCATTACATAAAGGAGGCTAAAAAACTGAAGCACAAAGCAGATGCAGAGGTAAGTTTCTCTTTTTGTTTGAGTTTATTTAGTAAAATTACTGCAGTCTACCCAGTAATACAAGTAACTTATAACCAAACTGTGTTTGTTTTTGCTCTCTGTCTCTCTCTCTCTGTAGTCAGATAAGCTCAGTAAAGCTTTCAACTACTTGGATGCGGCCATGTACTTTGTTGAGAGTGGCATTGCCATGGAAAAAGATCCACAGATTTCAATGTCTTCCTACACTATGTTTGCAGAGACCGTGGAACTGCTCAAGTACGAACCCACTTTTATCATAGATTATCTGCACTATTAATAGCTTTTTGTAATTGTTAGTTTGCATGTCTGCAAAGCCATAGAGTGCAGGCTATGTCTGTGACGACATTGAAATGTTTTAAGTAATTAGTTTTAAGTTAAATTATGATTCAAAGTTAAATTTCATTCAGCTGTAACGTGAAGGTTTTAGCTCCATAACTGAATTTGATTCATGCATTAGTTTTACTGCCACATTCTCCACTCTCACAGGTTTGTACTGAAACTTAAAAACTCAGTGGACCCCTCTGCTCCACCCTCAGAAAAGGACTTTTTAGCTTTATGGTAAGGTGTAGATAATACTTTGTGCCGTTTCTCCACACACCAGAATGTCTCATGAGATATCCCTAACATTACTGGTTATGGTTGAGCTTTATTTTTGTTTTTAAGCTTGCCAACATCTATCTATCTGTTTGTTTTTTGGCAGCATTGAGTGACTTTCATTCAGTTTGAATTCTCATTTATTGTCAGATGTTGATTTAACTCCAGTGTCATTCTGAAGGCTGTAGTATGTGTTGCTGTTGAATTATTATTATTATTATTATTATTATTATTATAAAACATTTTTATTGAAAAGTTGATAAAATATTAGAAACAACATCAACTCGTTAGTTAGTTAGTAGATGTGTGGAACTTATTTAGATGGGCAGTATAAGTAATTTATTTTAATGTCCATTACTGAGTTTTGTAGATTGGATTTATAATATAAAGTTAGATTTATTGCTTAATCTCTGTTGAGCAGAAACAATTGGCCTTTGTTGCTGAAAATATCACAAAATGCAGCACATAGAGGAAACTCTAAATACTTTTTAATTTTTTTAAAAATATAAGAAAACTAAAACAAATTATATTTGTCAAAGTTGACAATAAATCATTGGTTTAGAATTTAAAACACGAAGAATATATATGTTTCCACAACATTGTCAATGAAAATCTGGTTTTCCAAGTCCAGGTTTTTCTGGCTATAATGCATTTGTACTATCTTTTTAAATTGTTCAATGTCCAGTTTGGTAAGTTGTGCCCACACTTCAGAATATCTTTTCCTTTTTGGTGTGGCTCATCGCTTGACAAACAAAATACCCTCAACTAGATTAGTTGTTTTTGAAAATGATTAAGAAGGTGCACAAACAGCAACACAATGTTCACTAGTCTGTTCTTTTGTTTTCTTTAATGAATCATGTGAATTATGAATATGAATTCAATAACATTTAATTGTGTCTTGTAGTTTGAAGTGCCAGTCTCTCCTGCAGATGGCCATGTTTCACCACAAACACAAAACTGCACTCAAATACTCAAAGACCCTCACTGATCACTTCAATGTAAGTATTAAGGTATTACCATAACTCCTAATTGCCAGTGTAATTGTTTAATGATAATGATGATAGTAGTAGTAGTAGTAGTAGTAGTAGTAGTAGTTAAGCAGTTGTACTGAGGCGGAAGTAGCACCTGTGCATAGATACATAAGTTACAGTTTGTTTTGCTAATTAAATTTGGACCTTTTTCAGAACTCTGCTCAGACAACACACGATCCTTCTGTCTTAACATCAAAGTAAGTCATCCAGTGTGCATGTTACATTCACTGGTTGGATATATTGCACTAAGCTATCAGAGGTGTAGCACATAAACAGTCATTTTTTACCCGTCTCCATTAGAGCCACAAACACCCCGTCCCCCAACATGCCGTCTCCAGCCAACACATCCACCAGCTCAGGTCCTGGCTCCAACCACAGTGGCAACGGGCTAGTTGTGGACCCTATCGGCAGCACTGTGGCGGTTCCCCAGGCCATTGAACAAGTGGCATTCACCTATGTCAACATCACTACGTTATTCTTGAGTGCTCATGACCTCTGGGAGCAGGCGGAGGAACAGGCACAAAAAGGCAGCGGTAAGAATGGAAAAGCTTTGCTTAAAAACTTTTAAGATAAATCAAATCAAAATATGTTGTCAAATTCTAAGGCAGAAACCTACACAAATCTGAAAAGCTCCTTGATATTTGTAGTGACACAGCCTTAACTTAAAATGGATTCAATTAGGATATTTTTTTACTGATTCACAAATCACATACTATATGTTTCGTTAATCATCATCATCATCATCATCATCATCATCATCATCATCATCATCATCATAACTACTACTTCATTTTTATAGCACCTTTCAAAAACAAAGTTACAAAGTGCAGTGTACAGTAAAGCTAGGAACAAAAAAGTGTTGGAATTTGTTGTAATTGTTACGTTTTGGATTTCATTTAGCTAAGGGAAAGCCTTAAGATAGAAATGAGTTTAGGAAGAGATTTAAAAGAGGATACAGAGGAACCCGAACAGCAAAGGCCCTTAGTGACAAGACGAGATTGTGGAACCAGTAGTAACAATCAGGCTCACAGGGAGTTAACACAGGTAACCAGTGAAGGGCAGCAAGGACTGGTGTGATGTGGTCGCATCTCTTAGAACGTGTTGAAAACCTTTTGTGTAAGTTGCAGTCTTTGGATGTTTCCCCTGCTGAGACCAGAATAAAGTGTGCTGCGATGGTCAAGTCTGGAGTAGATAAAAGCATGCATGACCTTCTGTAGATCTGCAAAATGAAAGGAATGAGCTAATCTTAGTTAAATGTCTCCTTTGGACAAAACAGGATTGCACCACTAAAGTCTTTCTTTTTTTTTCTTTTTTTTTTTTTTGTTAAACATTATTAAATAAGGCACCCAGACTAGATGAGACTGTTAATAATGCGAGTGCTGGGGCCAGATTTCAGCAAGACAAGATCTAATACAGGACACATTACACACATCGGTGGCACCAGGCTATATATATATATTTTTTTTTTTTATCCATTTGCAGTCACCCTCCAAATTACTAAAGTGCATTTGAATTCAAGCCAAAAAGCCATTAATTTAATAGCTGAACCCAGCGAGTGTTGTGTCAGTGTTTTAGCACTGCTAATGATTTTTGTGATGTTTAATATTTTTTAAATATTTCTGTATGTTTCAGGTATGCTGAGAGAGCTGGACACAGTTATGGGCCCATTAAGCCTGACGTCAAGTATGAGCTGTATGGTCCGTCATACAAGACAGGGTGTCCACTGGCTGAGGCTGGACAGCCAAAAGGTAAAGTGACCAGCAACCAGCTGCCGTTCCTGATCTCTGATACCGACCTGAACTGTCCCTCAGACTTGTGCCAGTTGTCTTTTTCTTTACTTCACATGTAACTCATCTCATCAAAAAGGTAGACACAAGATGTCACCTCATTTCCCACCAAGGATACCACACTGATCTTTGCACTTGTTAGTCATTGTTTTCTCTCATGTCCACTTTTGTATCTCTCTCTTTTTCTCTGGCACTTTTATGAACTTGGGTGCCATCTGCTATAATCCACATATTTCATGTCTTGTACCTCCTCTGTACCTTCGTGTTCCTCTATCAGCTAATGTCATGAAATAATTTGGGAATCACGGCTTTATTCATAATTTTACGCAGCCTTATCATGTGGTTGTGGTGCAAGTACTGACACATTATTTATTATCACAACTTTTGTTATTAATGTGACTATTATTAGTGACCTGACCTGCAAAAAGGCACTTAAATCATTGTATCATGTTTAGACTCGTCACCACACAGTTTTTGCTTATTGATTTTATTTAGTTTCCCTTTTCAGTCTAAAATATTGGTGTGATTTGGATTCAGGGATTTTGAATTTTTTTTAAATTCTGCATTGTATTTCTCCCACAAATCATGTCAGTATCACCCATGAGAATTCAAGGGTGCATGTCACACAGGGCTGAAGTCATTTATTATAACATTTGAACTGATGACACGGTCTAATTTTGACTATATTGCTGCCAAAAAGTTAGTACTATTAAATCAGTACTCAGTTTATTCATTTTAGCTAATCCCTTGTTAGCATCTGTATTTTCAGTTTTTCAAATGAGTGTTGCCAGATTTACACAGCTGTGGTTAGATTGAACACACACTTCTTGTGCAATAAGTGCATTTATAAGGATAAATAAATAAAAAAAACATGCGCCACACATTAGACATTTGTCCTCAACAAAATACATGTTGAATGTAGGTTGAATAATTTATAGATTGAGTGTTCCCTGTAACAAATGTAAATCTGGACACATTCAAATCACAATCCACATATGAATAATGAGATAAGGAGGCAAAGTAGGAAAGGTTTTATTATTTCAGGGGAGATGTTCCTGCAGTCTTTTGATGAATGAAGAAGTTGTGTAATTGTAGCATCGGTGGAATTTAAGGCATAATCATTTCTTCTTAGGTCGTACCTGTGTGCTCTTGTAAGTTGCTGGTTTGCATTCTTGTCTGTGTCAGGGTAAATGATGGTTGGATGGAAATTTCTGATGTCATGTGGTTTTGGTATGTTGGTTGGTGGCTGCAGCTCAGGGTTGTGGCAGAGGTGATTTTGGCTGTCCTCTTTTTCGGGCTGGTAATGACAAGTAGCGACTAGTTTGTTAGACCAAAGCAGACTAGATTTTATTCTCATCATCCGGTTTTTAAAAAAATAAAAAATTGTGCCCTCCTTCTAATGGAAATTATACAAGCATCAAAGTAAACATCTTAATTATAGAGGTTTCTTGGTTAACTAATTTGCAAGAACAAAAAAAAGGTGGGGGAATAATTTTACATCCCCGACTTTCCTTAGGTTTAGTGGTGGATGAAGTGGTTCACATTGACCGCCAGTTTGAGTTACCTTTCAAGTATAGTGAAGCTACCACAGTCGTTCAACAGATATGAAACTACAGTAGTGTTCCCTTTTTATTTGTTTTTGCACCAGTAAGCTACTTTCCTCTGTTTCCCACACTTTTGTTGAGTAGCAAATGTTAAGTTACAAAATGTTTACTAAATCTGTGGGAGTAGAATAAATGACCAGACCATAGCTTACTAAAAAAATGCACTTTTTTGAGTATCTGTAGTTAATTTCAGTGTTATTGGACAAAAGAACACCACGTTCCCAAGACCGACAGGACCGTGCTGGTCTTTACTCTTGTTTATTTTAACTTTGATTCTAAGCAATAAAGCATGAGTTTTGTTGGCTCAAGTTTTTTAGTGAGGTGTCGACATAGTTATCACAGGTTCTTATTGATTCACAGGGGGATACAAAAATAATCTGTATGAAGTAGTGATGCAAGAAAAAAAACATTGCTGTAGATTAGTGCATTAAAATAAGTACCATTGGGTTTTGAAATGTTTCACTTGTTAATTCAGTTGGTGTGTCTGAATTAACAAGGTGCGATAAAAGGGCTAAACAAGGTTCACAAAGTGTTCCTAACTTTATTTTCTCACATAAATGATAGTGATATTTTTTTTAAGTAAGGAGCGAGTACACTGGTGCCACGGCATTTGGGATTATTTTTATGTACGGATCATCGGCAGGCTGCTATAGAAATTATCTTTAGAGTTTCTTACCACAGATGTCTACACTGCATACAAGGTCATTTTGGCATTCGACATTCATAAAAAGTGCAACTGCAACTTGTCTTTTCCAACCTGTGGCTTTATTTCCATCATCCTTGATTGTTGGTGCTTTGTTTATGAATTACTCTGCAACAAGTTTACACATAATTATTTACTGGAAAAATGCTCAGAAAGGTTTTTGAAGGATGCTTTTTTTCCTTTTGTGAAATATGTAAAGAATTTGTGTTGCAGTGTACAGAGATAAATAAACACTGGAAATTAATTTATTGTTGTTTACCCTTATTTTTCAAGACAAGAACCACTTGGTGGTAATGGTTGGTGAACAGTGAATTACATATACAACATTTCTGAATTACTCTGGACATGTATCATAAATTGCTGTAAATATTACAAAATAACTGCAACACAGGGAAATGAAGTTTAATCTTTTAATACATCTTATTTTTATTAGTGTATTACAATATATACAAGAGTTGAATCCTATAGATATCCTTAAAAACTACATTATCACTGATTTCTTTAAAAAAAAAAAAAAAGCATCACATTCAGTGTACTGTACAAAACTTGAATGATGGTTTATGTGTCTGATTCTCCTGTGAAGTTGGGGTTTGTGAAAGCAGGCTGCAACAGAAGAATGACACAGCTTAGTATTTACACTCCCATAAAAACTTAAAATACCCAACCATAACAAGCTAATCAATAACTTACCACATCAACGTGACTGGTTGTTCTTGTTGGCAGGCTCAAGCCGCTCAGTTTATGCCCCCGGACACTGAAGACATAGTACAGCAGTCCAGCTATCAAGGCGAAAATCACAATGGCTGCAATGACAGCGCCAGCTACCACCCCTGCATCTGTACACACAGAGATACACAGATGTGTCAGCAGGGCTGTTAAACATACTTTTTATTTAAACTGATGTGCAACAGTTTCTAAAAGCTAGCCGACATTCAAACATGTTAGTTGCACATGTACATTGGTTTGACAACACTGGAAAAGAAAAGTAGAAGGTAAAGAATTACTAATGAAAGGAACAAGACCACAGCCATGCTAGCGGCTCTGCGAGGCTGTACTTAGGCACAGTAAATAAATCTAATTGACTTGACAGTGGTGCTTTGAGCTAAATGCTACAAAAACACAAAGTGCAGCTGATGGGGATGTCATTAGTTTTGCAGGTATTTGATCATAAACCAAAGCATTGGACCTGTTGGTGGCGCTAGAGGGAAAAGTCAGATCACCAAAGTAGATCCATCATCTGGGGACCGAGAACAATAGATTGACTGACATTAGCCATGCTAGCAGCATTTAACGATGCTAATAAATTATGTAATGCCAGCAGGCCCAAAGGAAATGCACAAATTGTATGGAAAGTGTATTTTTGTCACACTTACTGTTGACACCTGGACCATCAGTGGGAAAAACTGGATTACCGCCATCATCTGTTGTATAGTCTGAAAGAGAGTTCACATAGAGAAGCTGTTAATCTGCTGCTTATCATATCCCAGTTAGAATCCTATCCAATACATTGTCTTTCTCCTGAGTGCTTTGAAAAACAAAATGAAAGCTGCAGAAATGAGCCTGAAGTCCTCTGTATTCCATCAGAATATCAAAAAAAATAAAATCCTTACACTGGCGATGGCGGCATGCGAAACCTCTCTTCTGCAGGCAGTTGTTATCATTCCAGTGTCCGTCATCGTACATCTCCACGCAGTTCTCTTCGGCCACGTCCCCAGGGTGAAAGGCTGCATTGGGCTCACCTTGAGCCCAGTTGAGGAAGCCCAGAGACGTCTTATCTGTCCAGCCCCAGCCAACTAGAAAATCAAACGTACAGTAGTCCAAGGTTTCAGCGTCAAAAAAGGTTAGTGCATATATCCATATATTTTATGTGTAATTCAAAGCTCAGGTCCAAATAGTTTTATGAAAAACATTGGTACCATTTTTCTTTTGTCTATTTCTACACTCACAGTTGCGATCCCTGGTGAGGCCAATCCAGATGTGGTGATGTTTGGTGTAGTTGAGGTTCCTGATGAACTCCACCTCCGCTCTGCTGTGGATGGACACCAGCTCTGCCTTGGCTGACTGGCAGTAATGTTGGGAGTCCGGCCAAGAGAAACCCTGCTGACCGTTGTACACGTGGTAACAGTAGCGGCCGTAGGGGAACCAGAATGGCAGACACTTCCCGTCACCAGGGGCAGGAGTCGGCGGCGGTTTCTCTGAGAGACGACATAAGTTACATCATCAACGCTTCAAGTTTTTACACTGTATGTTGAAATGAAGCTTTTTGTGTTAGCATAATGCCTCACTATGGGTCTAAAAGACAGACTAGAGAAAACCAATCGGGAATAAAAGGTAGGAAAAAAAGCACAAGTCAGTTCAGTTTCAGTAAGTGTTACATACCTGAAGAGATCTTGCAGATAAAGGGTTTAGCTTTGTCACACTTGGTGTCATTCCAGGTCCCATGGAACGCCTGTGAACCGTGCATACTCACGCAGCCCTCATCCTTAATGTTGCTGGGCTCTCCTGGTCCCCACTGAGTGAAAAAAACTGGCCAGCCATCTGTCCACGTGTAGGACTCATCCTCCTGCATTACAAGACAAAATAAGGGTAAAAATATTTCTCAATTGCCCCTTATTGAGTCTACCCATACTGATAGTTTTGGTGGAATTAATTCAGGTTTGAGGCATTCATCTTCAAGATTTCTGCAATGTAATTTAATTTGTGGCACTTGCAGCACTAAAACAAAAACCTCTATACAAAGTAGTTCCAGCTGTCCACAAATACAGTAAAACCACTCGAGGTGAGTGAGAAAATATATATTTATATCTTAAAAACTAACTTTGTCAATCAGCTTCTTACTTTGTTTTGGTTATTTCACATGAGATATTTCCAGTGGTGGAAAGGACATTTACTCAAGTACTGTACTGAAATACAATTTTGAGGTGCTAATACTTGAATTGAGTATTTCTGCTACTTCATACATCTACTACACTACATTTAAGAGAGAAATATTGTACTTTTTACTCCACTATATTTGACAGAAAGTGACTAGTTATTTTTCAAATTAAGATTTTACATAAAAAAAAACATGATACGCTTATAAAACATTGCATTGTTGATTAATCTGGTAGTTCTCAACCTTTTTGGTTTGTGACTCCTTAGAAAAACACAGTGTAGTTTGGTGGAACCGCAAACAACTCAGACACCCTCTGTGTCTGAGTTGTTTGCAGTTCCACCAAAGAAACAATTCCTCTGTTAACTTTTGACACGCTTTTTTTTTTAAATAACTCTTCCAACGCCCCACTATTTCACAAAAAAAAAGCTAAGATTAGAAAAAAGTCCCCAGAAATAAATACAGATTTGTGTACCACTAGACTAAATTACATAACTGTATATAAAATAGTTAAAATCAGGTCCACCTAGACCAGCTACAACAGTAAAATGCTGCTTACACATTGATGCATCAGTATTAAAACATGTAATAATATATCAGTCATTTGTCCACTGAATGAGTACTTTTACTTTTGATACTTAAAGTAAATTTTGCTGATTATACTTTTACTTAAGTAGGATTTTTTAACGCAGGACTTATTCTTGTAATAGAGTATTTTTACATTGTTGTTTTGGTACTTTTTCTGACAGTGGGTTGTGTAGTCTGACCTGAGATTAGGTGAGTTAAATAAATAATAAGGAAATATCAGGTTGTTTTTAACTTTGATTGTTGCTTATTTATACAACATTTGTTTTGATTTGAAACCAAGTTTTCAGGGGCTTTAACGTCTTTTTAATTTTTAGGTAGTTTACGTTAACGATTGTGTGTTCCCTCCCTTGACAGCACCTTGCGCCTGAGTCCGATCCAGGCATCAGCTTTGCCCTGCAGGACCACTCCAGCGACGAAGGCCTGGTCGTAGCTCATATCAATGCTGGCCAGGTTGCCTCCCTGCTGCTCGCAGGCCATCTGGGCCGCGTCCCAGGTCGCCGGCTCCTCCACCAGCTTGTAGCAGTTCAGGTACCAGGAGATGTAGCCAGCCGGGCAGGGGCTCTTGGTTGGGGGTGGAGGGTTGATGTTGCTCGCTGATATGGAAGCAGATGGAGAAATGTCTTTTTAAGTAAGGCCCGAACAGAGATTTAGCTGATATTTCTGAAATGTTTGTTACTAAAAAGAAATGAATGTTATTTGAGCAGAAAGAATAACAACTGGAGTGTTTACTGACATTTCTTCCTGTAGCAGACGAAGCTATGATCCCTATGACAGGCATCATCATTCCACTTGCCGCTCACCAGGGGGTTGTGAGTCATCGCCACACAGTGTTCCTGTTGAGAACAACAAGAAAGCTTCAAGCAATCTAAAAATAAATGTGAGCTTTTTAAGCACAGTGTGTAGGTTTTAACGCTGTAGCATAAGTATCCTCACCGCTCCCCCTGCATTGTTGGGCTCCTTGTCATTCCAATTGGTGTACAGCACCGGGCTGACCCCGTCACTCCAGGCGTACTGATTCTCTACCAAGAGGTCTGACAGACCGATCCACGTGGGACGCTTCAGGTCCCTCAGGTAACTAGAGACAAAGTCTGGAGGAGAGGATCAAAATATAGAGAGCAGTCTCTTTGACCTGGAGCCACTGGCCTGTTTTAATTCTCCTAGATTTAGCTCACCATTCTCGTACTGGTCATCAATAATTGCCAGGTCTCCTCCTTGTTCTTTGCACCAACTCCGAGCATAAGACCAGTTGGCTTTAATGTCATTTTTCTTCCCTTTGAACATGAAGCACTTATCCTTGAAACGCATCCAACCTGGAGAGAAGGAAGGTAAATAGGTAACACATTTCATGGATGATTCCATTTTGTATAATCAGTTACAGCTTGATTGCTGTACACATGTATTTGTGTATGTAAAATAAATTACATTTAATGTTGTACTATGGAAGTAGAATCCTCTTCGAGTTGGACGATATGGATAAAGTCCTTCATAATGGTATATCTAATTTTATATTGTGATATTGATATAGTATGTTGTTATAGTGCCCATATAGTGAATATTGGTTGAGAAACAGTTTATTAGTAATGTCTTTTTTGGGTAATCCAAAATTGAATTTAATACCTGATGATCAATCAAGGTACTTAACATTAATGCAAAAATCATATAAAAATCCTACAACATTGCCCACAAAGGTCTAATACACTCAGTACAGAAAAATATCTGCCTAAATAGAAATTTATATCGTCTCGGTATATATTGCCGTGCCCAATCCTACATACTCTATATAGAAAGGCAATCTAAACACCAATAATTCTGATAAAATAAAGCTTTTAGCTGCATATAATATCAAGAACGGTGTGAAACAGGGTATTTCATTTTCAGGTAACTGTTGATTAAACAAGTTTCAAAACCAAAAGTAGCACCTTTTTCTTGTTGGGATGTATTTTAGATGCTGTTTTAAAGAATAAGTCTCGAGACATTCTATACCTTTCTTATTGTCAACAAATCTCATAAAAATGGCTCTCAGCCCCAAATCCCTTCGTGCCTACTGAAGATGTAAATCTTTAAAAACGGGTCATAAATATATAGTTTCATTTTTAAAATAGGCTAAGTAATTTCTTTAAACAGCTGGGCACTGTAGTTTTTAGTAAACGTGGCACAAACAAGAATAACAAAGTGGTTTGTTGGGGACTATTTTAAGCTGTTGATTAATACACATTTGGTGATCTAGTGAATATTTACTACAGCAGGACATTGTATGTGGGATTGAATATGTCAGCCAGTGCAACAATATGGTTCATTTATATGTTTTTGGACAATGAAAATGGCTCAGAGGAATAAACTATATTAGGCTTTGGCTACACAAACAATACTCGTTAGCAGAATCAATTCATTGTTGGTTTTGGTCTTTTCATGCCATGACAATAAGAAAATGTATCACCAGACGTATTCTCTAAAATATGTTATACACACATCTACATATAACCTGCATGATCTATACATAAATAAAGAACAGATAATTTCATATGTTTTGTGTTTATATATAAAAAGTGTGTGTTACCTGCAGGGCAGTTGCCCTCCCAGGGCTGTGTGGGTGGAGGAGGGGTGTGGACATCTCCGGGGAACTTCTTACAGACGTAACCTGCTCCAGCCCGACCACAGTTGGCATCATTCCATCCACCTTAACAAGCCAAAGTTCGTTGTAAATATCACCAACAGGGAGTCCAAACGCGCACAGTAAATAAACAGATCTATATGGCCTTAACTGTCCGGTGAATACCTTGATGTCTGTTCATCTGAACACACTGCTCCTCCCCGTTGGCGTTGTTGGGCTCACCTGGACCCCAGTGAGTATATGTCACAGGGGAGAAGTCCACCCACCTGTACAGGTAAAATAGAGAAACCTTGGCATTGACCTTTTGTGTACACATCCAACATCTACAGAGACTACCTTTCTCAGTTACAAATCAGAGCATCAAGGCTTGAACTGATGATGCCATCAGGTGATACATTTTGGAGTTTTTCTAGTGATACTGAATTAGAGACTCATATCAAATCCAAAAAGTTTTATTTAATTGTAGATCCTATAGCTTTGAATCAGAAAACTGTCTTAATGTCCTGTCATTATTCGCTGAAGCATCTCCGGGGTTTGTCTCTAACATCCTTACCAAAGTTTGTCAGTCTGCTTCTCAGATTAAGCAAAGACCTGTCAAATTTACAAGAAAACTGAGCTCTACACTATTATAAAAATAACATGAAACCTAATTTTGGGGAGATTTTCCCTTTAAATCTCACCTCACATCCAATCACAAAAAAGATACACATACATGTATTGTCCACTTGCAATGCCTTTCATCCTCATTCCAATCCAAGCTGCAGAAACCTTGCCTGTCCCCACCTGGTAGAGCAGTACAACATGACAAACTTATTTCACTGTAACATATTACAGCATATTCTACTGTGAAGACGTAAAAGGAAAAAAGGGCGTACCATGCTGTTAACATATGCCTGTTCGTCTTTGTTGAGGATGGAGACGAGGGAGGCCTTCTCAGCGTAGCAGCGTCTCATAGCCGTGTGGAAGTCCACTATGTCGGTGTCATTGTAGTAGTAGCAGATGTTGTTGTTCTTCCTCCAGCCAAGGTTAGTACCACAATCAGCAGCTGAGGGTTGAGACACGAGAAAACAAACATGGAGATGATGTGATCTGCTATGATCAGTTATTTTACTACACAGTGATTCCAGATAGGATGATTTTACTTTGCATTACACTATCAAAAAGCCTAATCTACATAGCAATACATGTTTCCATTAACTTTGCAAGTGTTTTAACCAAATGAATATGTGGGATATTTTAGGTTCATCAGGGCTGTGTCCCAAATCACTCCCTCGTTCATTCATTCACTACTGCCTAAATAATAGACACTCAGTCATTTATAGTGAGCAGTAAATTGAGATTTTGTACACTATAAAATCGGAAGCATTGCATTGTGGGATTGTTAGCACCAAGATACTTTTTTCGTTCCATTATGGGAACTCTATATAGTGCATAAATTTGACATTCAGAAGTCAACACTCAAATATAAAGGCAGAGGTTAAATATAATGCACTATGTAGTGAATAGGGAATAATTTTGGACACAGCGTATGTGTCAAACAAGAGTGGGAGTAGCTAATTACCTTTATTTCTTTTACTGTATTATAGTTTTTTATTTGGTTTTATGTGTAATTGCACATTTTGTAGTATTTCTTTTAAGTTAGTACTTTTACTTGACAGAGGGAGTGTACCTAACCTCAGTTGAAATCCCATTCATTACACAACACACGTTTTTAGCTCAAAGTGTATTTTGGCTTTATTTTATCTCTTATATTTTGTAATTATCATTTTATCTTAAGTCAAACTAGTTTGAGCTCAGTCTGTGGATATTCACTTATTTATTTTTGCCATTCAATCTTAATTTACCAGCCAGGCAGATCCACTGAAATTACACATATCTTTTTCAAGAGAAATATTGCCAAACATGCTGTATCAAAGGTAGTTTCACACTTATCAAACATTCAAGTCGAAGATATATAAAAGTTGCCCTTAGAAATCTCTGTTACCTCGGCTCTAAATTAACATTCAGAATTGCTCTGGCACTAGGAAAACAAAAACATGACTTGTTCATGCGGGTAGGACAGGTGCATTGTGGGGATAATTTACCTGGGAGAGGAGGTGGGGGCACTGGGGGTAGGATGGGTTTCTTTCCTTTAGCAATCATGCATATCCAGTCCTGGTGAGCATCACAGTTGAGATCGTTCCACCAGGAGTTGGTCCCATTGGTGCTGCTCACCATCTCTACACACTCCTCGCGGCCCTCGTGGTTGTTGGGTTCCCCTTGACCCCAGTTGGTGTGCGAGAGAGGTGAGCCATCGCTCCAAGAATACCCTACGTGATGGGAATAGCCATTAGGGGTGGATTCTTTAGCTTCCACCAGGGTCCACTCTATAAAACACACATTATACTCACCTCCTTCTGTAGGGTTGTGCTTGAGGCCAATCCACTTGCTGCTGGCTTTGCTGTACAAAGACAGGAACTCTTCTTCCTCTTGATTGTGGATGCTGACCAAATTAGCTCCTCTGGCGACACAGTCCTCATGTGCTGCTCCCCAGCTCTTCTTCAGGAACCAGTCCACATTGTGGAAGAGCTGCAATAAATCAGCCAATAAATCGGTACTGGAAAATTGGCCACAGACCTAATGGCCCCTGCAGAGAATCATGGTTTTAGCTGTTTAATTCACTGCCTTATATACCCTGTAACAGTTTCTGAAGTGAGGCAGAGCCGTCCAGCCCTCAGTACAGCCCTGTGAAGGAGGAGGAGTCGGGGCCTTGGTGGGTGGGGTGATGTCGGGCCTGTGTTTCTCACAGATGAATGCGTACTTCTCTGAGCACTGCTTGTCATCCCAGAAACCACCAATCTGACCCGTTGTCATAGCCACACAAGTGCCATCCCCGCTATCTAGAGACAAAAAAGGAACATTGGTGTTGTCCGATGTGTATATATTATCCTGTCCAGCTGATATTAGGTTTAGTGTTAGGTCTGTACCTGGCTGGTCTCTGTCCCAGTGAGTGAAAGTGAGAGGTGAGCCATTGTCCCAGATGTAGTCCACCCCTCCACTCATCCCTCCTCGAGCACGCAGGCCAGTCCACCACAAACCAGTCTTTCCTGACAGTGCCACTGTAAAATGTGCCTGCTCATAACTGCAGTGCAACACAGATAGACGAGTGAATCAACCAGATTGTAACATTATAACCAAATTTTTAAGATGCTAAATCTGCCACCATTATTAATTAATCCTGTGGTTTTTTCAAGTTACAGTTCAGATATGTGGCAAACATTTTTTTTCCAGAGAGAGAATCTGAAAGGCAACATCGCAATAACATTCAATTCCTACATACTCCACATCACACACCCATCCATAAAGGGTGAGGGTAAGTCATGGCACCTAGCACAAATACAATTGTTCCCCTGCAAATATTGTGTTACACTATTGATGTATTGATGTGTGGAGAAAAGGAGAAAGTAGTAGTAGTTAAAAAAAAAAGTCAGAATAAATAATAAATAAACTGACCTCATTATACACACAGTATAATTTAACAATAAAGGGAGGGTAAGGAAAAAAGTAAAAGGTACTACAGGTTTATTGCAGACTGACATCTCTGCTATTTGAATAACTCACATGTCTCCAATGTGCAGCAAGAAGGCGTCCTGCTCTTTACAGAAAGCCTTAGCATCCGACCAGCTCCTAGTGGTCTCCTCCATCCAGTAGCAGGAGTAGCCGTATGCATCCCAGCCCTGACACATATTACAGAGGTGAGGCTATTGCAGTGATTATCTCGTTACATGACATGAACTGTAGCTCTCTTTCAACAGGCATCATAACTTGGGTATGAGCTTGAAAAGAAAACAGAAAAATAAACTGTATGGTTAGAGTTTGTCCTACCTGAGGGCATCCATACACGGTGGGTTTCACAGAGGGCACTGGGTAATGTGCTTTAGGCATTTTGCATATATAGGTATTGAGTTCTGTACAGGACACGTCGTTCCATCGGCCAGTCTGGAACAGAGATGAAATTAACATCAAACTGACCACAATTGAAAATCAGAATTTTCCCATGCAGGATGCAGTTTGGTCAAAAAGAATTTGGATTTGTATCTGTGGCATAAAATGTATCTTACTGGTGTGTGAGACTATTTTTCCATCCTTCTCACCTGGTGTAACATCTCAACACAGTCTTCACTGAACCCATCGTGGTTGTTGGGTTCTCCTGGAGCCCAGTAAGTGAAGGTCACCATGTGTTTGTCAGACCAGGTGAACATACCAGACACAAACAGGTCATTCAGACCAGTCCACACGTCACTGGTGGCTTTTAAAGGACAACCCCGAAAAAAACAAAAACAGATTCAATTCATACATGCCATTAGAAGTGTTACAACATACTGTCTATTCTGTTTCTCAGTCAGAAATCCCAGCAGCCTACCAAAAGCCACATTATTTGATTAGGATTTCAACTAAACTTATTTAGAATCACATAATATTTTATCAACATTAACCCCACACTGACAGTGTCAAAATTTAATCAGTACCCCTAAATGTTATATGTGGGAGCAAATAGGAGTTAAGTGTTACTTAAACCTTTACTTCTACCTCCTTTCTACTTTCTTTGTCATTAAAGTGACTTTCACCTCCCTATTTTTCTAGATCCATACCCATGTACAGGTAGCTTTCCAGCCAGCTCTGCTCCGTCATCGAGAGGATGGATACGAGTTCAGCACCCAGACTCCTGCAGGTGTATTGGGCATTACGCCATGTCTTTTTGTCTCCAAACGGTTTGTAGCAGAACTCTCCAAACTCATACCAGTCAGGCCCTGAACACCTCAGCTCTGTAGGAAAGAGGGAATCAGTGCAATTATCATGAACTGAAAAATACACTTGCACAAAGATTATTTAAAAAATAGTGTCTGCTCAGAGGAAAGAGATTCATTTAAGGGATTATAAATGGATCTCGACTCACCCCCATCTGCAAAAGTGTAAGACACAGCATAGTTTCCATCAAATCTGTAGAAAAATACATTTGTTATTGAATTAGCCTCCCAGGACTCGTGCACTACACAAGGAAAAGGGATTTAGTTTGAAACTCAGCAACATACTGTCTTGAGGTGATGCCATTCCTGGTGGAGCCGGCATAGAAGTCTTGTCCTGCAGCTTTCAACAAAGTACAATCTCCGCCAATGTCATTTATTATCACTCCAGCATGGATAGCTGCAGCACAGATGTTTGAGTCCTGTTAGAGGAGACCGTACAGAGAGATATTCATATATTCAGTTTAAAAAAAATCTTTCCTCAACACGGGACATAAGACAAAACATTCACATACCCCACGATATACCGAAGTGCCGTACACGCTGTAGTAAGCATTGGCACAGCCTGCTGGACAGTGGACACTGAAAGACATATGATAATCAATTCCATCAGTGTGTATAATGAATGGAAATATCACAAAAACAACATTATCACACAGAACAGCTGCATATAATAGGCACTGCATCACCATAAGTGTAAAAATATTATTTCTGGTTCACTCACGTCATTTGATCATTGGCAAAGTTGAAGTTGGGCTTATTGGCGCATGAGACTGCATCTGTTGAACCATAATTTTTCATTATTCACCATCAGTGTTTATTTGTGAAAGCACAGAACAGCATCACAGCAGATTTTAAGTAATGGAAGTAGATTTGTAACAGTGGTAAACTGGTTTTCTTACAGTCCGGAGAGCATCCTAAGACGTCGAAGCGAAGGCCTGCCTGACCGCTGAACTCCAGTGGGAGGATGCGGATGTACTGAGCTGACACAGGTGTACCCAGCAGATGAGTATCAGGAGTGTTTCTGTCTGCTGAGCCTGGGAAAAACTGGAAGTCAAGGAAATCCAGAATGATAACCTGTCCTCTGTCTTCACAGTTTAGTTTTGAACCAGGAAGGTCTTGACCTCTTGGTAATGTTCAAGTTTGGCAGGTGGCCGTCTCTGCTTACTCACCTGCCCGTCAGCAGTGTAGTCAGTCCAGGTTGTTCCGTCCATACTGTGCTGGATCTTAAATTTGGTGAGCCAATGGTCATTTTGAGGACAACCCTGGATTACTATTCCTGTGACTTTTCTGGTCTGGCCCAGGTTTACCTGGATCCAGCTTGAGGTTGCTGGAGGAGGGGACATTAGATATAGTATGAGGTTTATGTGAGGATACCAATTCAACATGTAATATTTTTTGTCAATAAAAACTCTTCACTCTTCAACTCGTCTTCACCTTTAACCAACGATTAAAATATAATTTTGTATGTGTGACCACTGGGTTGGTACGTACGGATTCCTGAAGGCATCCAGCAGGAATTTCCATTCAAACGGGCTTTGCTGGGAGTGAAAAGACCAATGGAGGAGGAAGCAGAGAGCTGGGAGTCTGTGATGTTCCCGTCCTCGACACCCAGGCCGTGCAGACACACTATGAGCAGCCAAATCACAAAACAAAATATTCATTTGTGATTGCAGTAATTCAGGGGCATTTTGTGATACTCCAGAAGACATGGAGGTTGGATTTTAAACTACTAACATGAATCAAAGAACAAGAGCCCACCTTTTTGTTCGCAACTGTAGGTGATCTCGAGATATTTGGAAATAGTGGGACAGGGGTCCACCTCCGTATGGGCGTACGCAAAGCAGAAGGGACGGTTGTCACACGCCTTTCTAAAGAAAGGAAGGATACCTTCCACCATGCAGCTTCCTACAGAACAGTAAGTATCTTTTGGTTAAGCATAGATTAATATTTACTTATTAATTTCCCTTGATTTACAATAAACAAACAACACACTGACAGGTAATTGCAGATGAAGATTATGAAGAAGAAGCATCAAATACTGAGAAATACAGCATTTTCTCCATCTTAATCCCTTTTTTATATTTGTGATTGTAGAAAGAGAGTTTGCAGCACCTCCTCCTGATCCATCCAGGTGTGGACAGATGTCATTACTCTTTCGTCCGTAGAAAGCCGAATGGATGTTAATTACACTTTCATGTGGACAGTGAAGGACAGCAGAAGAGTCCTGGCACACCAGCGCCGTCATGAAACCTGCAGCAGAAAGGATTCGCACATCAAGTATTGACTTGATAAGAAATTCATTACTGTTTCATGTAATTTGTAGATGTTGTAGTGAAAATATAACTGATCATAACATTGTTCAATTTTGTTGTTGTTTCAAGAAGTCACTATGGAAGTCATGTCAATTAGTGAGGTATTGCTTACCATCATGAGGTGGAGGAGGCTCCGGTGTGTTTCCTGAAAGAGGGAATGAGTATAGTGTTACCAACAAGTATCAACACTCTAAATATTGTCTTCTGTTTGCAAGTGTCAACAACAATAATTAAAGCAACATATCTCACCTCTCCGCCTGCAGATGTATCCTCTTTTGTTCTCACAGTTGTCGTCATTCCAGTAGCCGGTGTTAATAAGTATAGACAGGCAGTCTTCCCCGTAATAGTTGTCTGGGTTACCTGTGAAGAAAGACAAGGCCAAGAAAGGGAATTCAGCTGATTATTGTCAAGACAATAATCCTTATATGTTTTGTTTCTGAATGCATTCTCACAGAAATTGTGCAGAAGATATTTGGCTTTGAATTAACCTGCATTCCAGCGGATGTATCTGAAAGGAGCCCCATCTGTCCACTCCCAGCCTCCTTCAGTGATGGAGTCATGACCACCCATCCACAGAGAGATCCCTGTGGGACTCTGCTGGATCACACCTAAGAGGAAACAAAAAAATATTTAAAGTTTATTAATAGAGCCAGAGAAAAAAACAAAAAACAAACAGCATGTGGAAACAAATATACAAATGCCAGACCTTATATCAGTTCTATGTTTTGGATGTGGTCAGAAGTGTGCTTTGTTGCACCTGTAACCACACCCAACACTGCAGCAAAGTGAGAAGTTAAACCACTGGAGGTCAGTGAAAACAAGATTTTCAGTGGGTGTTACGTTACTCTTTAAAGGCACAATGTGCAAAATTTGAATAATGTCCTTTGCCGCCCCCAGTGGTGGTATCAAAAGACACTGTGGCAGATATTAATGCACACTGCTACACCTCCTCTCACTGCACATAGGAAAGCAACACAGAGCAGAGATTTTGAAAATTAGGTAGAAATATTTGAAGAAAAAAAATTCTGAATGTTACGAGAATTTCTTTTAACAAAAAATAAAAAAAGTGGATAATTTACAAGAAAGAAGTCATAATTTTTCAAGAAAAAAGTTGTAATATGTATGATGATATGGTGCTTATTAGTGACACCTGTAACTCCATGCAAAAGCTAACAGACTGTATTAGAAAATATTATAAAATTATGACTTTATTATTGAGATATTACATGACTTAAAAATAATTAGGTTTACATCCAATCACAGTAAGGTTCTTTGTTCTGTAACCAGTATAAAATATAGGGTATCAGAAGTGTTCGGGGAGATACTGGGGTGGAACTGACTGGGTAAGACCTGGCGATCTCCTTGTAATAAATTACAAACATATATTTTATATACCTCAACCCTTCTGTGCTTTGTGTTTATTGTGTCCTACGTGCATTATTAGATCATTTCCACGGCAACATTACAACTTTTCCTCAAAATATTTAAACTTAATTCTCAAAATCAAAATTTTCCTTAACAGTGGCTCTAATACGCTGTCGTATTAGAGACATTGTTGGGACAAACAGCCTGATGTGTTATAGTCCTTCAACATGCTAATGGGGTGTATTCAAGTGAATTGTTATGTATCCACCTACTCATGCAAAAACTCAGTAAAGAAATAATCACAAAACAAAAACCTATAATAAATAACACACAATAATAGAAATAAATAAAATCAGGTTAAGTGCAGAAGAAAATGAAAAATCAACATGTGACAACATTGGAGTGAAGATATGAAGGTCACACCTTGAATGAAGGCTTGTTCAAAGGGGTCGGTGATACTGACGAGGTCTCCTCCCTGGTTGACACAGTCAGCTCTGGCCTCTGCCCACTTCCTCATCGACAGGTAGTTAAACAGGTAGCAGTAGTCGTTAAAAGGGTCAGACATCCAAAAGCCACATTTCTCATTCCATCCTGTAACAAGAACAGCCCACAACAGTTCATATATGCACATATCCAGATAAACACATACATATTATCAGTTTCAGATTATGCTTTCAGTGTAATGATCAGTGTAGTATCAAGTTAACCTGGTCCAGATGTTGGGGGCTGGGGAGGAGGTCCTTGTCCCTTGGCTATGGAGAAACATGACAAAGAATAACTACGAAATACAACATGAATACGACACAAGAGGCATATGAATAAAACAATATAATGTATCAGACCTTTTTTGCAGATAAATTCCTTTGTGGCGGTGCAGTAATCATCAATGAGTAGCCCAGGTTCAGGGTGAGTCATCCCTGTGAGGTACACACAGTCCTCGTCCTGCCAGTTGTCTGGCTGGTTGGGCGCCCATGGGAGGAGGTCCTGAGATCCAAAGACAAAAACAGCCCAGACTGAAATGTTGCTTTATCATGAGCAGCTTCACGGTCACACTGCAGCATTTTTGCATAATGAAGCATTGAGGAAAGAACGGGATCTTCCCAAGAATCCCATGATTTTCAAATGGGGATGTTCAAGATGATTATTTACTTTCTTAGTGTCAAACTGATATCATTATACAGTTATAGGCATAACACAATATGTTCATGGCTTTATCACTTACTGCAGGAGTTCCATCGGTGTATACAAACTGGTTTTCAACATCGATATCATTCAAACCCACCCAGGCTTCCCCTGGCATGTGAGCTGCAGATAAAAGACAATAACATAAAGTTAATTTAAAGTTCAAACTATATATTTAAATTCACAATACTCATATAATTTCTTGATGAATTATTTCATGATTACTGAACTAGAGTGCTTTCTTAGCCGCTCACCAGTTAGGAAACTCAGTTCTTCCTGTGAGTGGAAGCTGGCCAGGTGAGCCTGCTCTCTGTTACAGTGAGCCTCAGCATCCTGCCAGTTTTTCACCGACTCAGTCTCAAACTGATAGCAGAAGTCCCCATACAACAAATATCCAGGGTCACAGTGGGAATCTGAAACAAATAAATTACACGGTTATTAACACAGCTTTAGCTAGACAGTATGTGAAGAGGGAACATGAAGTCTGACTGACCAGGGGCTGAAGTTGGTTTGGGGTTCTGTCCACCTGTCATCTCACAGATGTAACCCAGGCTCTTGAAGCAGTTGGTTGTTTCCCATTTGCCATCATAATTTCCTGGAAGAGAACATAAACTCAGCTGATGTTGGTATTGCAATGCCAGCCTCAACTAAAAAGATATGAAAGCGTCAGCTCAGGGCGAGAATGGCAGAGTGTAAAGTCTACCTGTGAAGATTTGTCCACAGTCCCAGGAGCCTGCAGTGTTTCTGGGCCAACCAGGACCATAGTTGGAAAAAGTAATCGTGGTTTTATCCACCCATTTGAAATCCCCATCCTGGTCCTTATCTGGTAACATCATAAATCGGAAAATGAATGGAAAGGGCGTTTTCACAAATCACATTTATTGTAAAGATAACAATTATTTTTTGTTATTGTTTCACATCAAAACATATATATAGTGTGTAGAGTACCTGATAAACCAATCCAGATGTCAGGAATGTCCACTTGGTGAAAGTCTGGAAGGTTCCCGTTTATGAAGAACTGTTCTTCTTGACTGCACACAAGGAACAAGACAAAAATAACAGACAGGGTGAGATTTCTACTGTTGCACCTCGCTCTGTGTAATTAAATGCAGCATGGATTTTGGTTGTAACCATGAAGATTGTATCTTAAATGCCTTTAATTGAGACTATGCAACTTTGGCTGAACAAGTGGAAATTTCAGTACAACACGCTGAATAACCCTACATTTACTTCAGTTGCTTGAAAGACATCATCATTAGATAACCTGACTGAGTGTGAGTAGAATGGGACCACAAGCAGGACACAACCATGTCTCCTGGTGAGGTGTAATTAGTATTTTAAGTTGCATTAATTATTGTGTTTTGCATTAAAAATGGATTAAATGACTAAGTGTAGTATAAAGGGTGTTGCTCATATTGACAAACCCACAGAGAATTGTCACCCAGTCCTGCAATCTTGCTCAGCTACTTTGCTTTTTAGCCTCTTTTAGCTCATTGTTTTGGTTTTCCGGCCCCCAGCAAGCAGCTGTTTTAAGTGAAAAAGCTCTAATACACTACTACTGTACGCTATCTACCCAACAACAGCAAACAGACAAAGTTAACGACTAGTTGGTGAATTTAGTTGAGCATTTAGCAGCTAAAGAGCCTGATATTTCCCTCACGAGTTGGTGGAGACCAAAAACAGAGCTAAAAGAGAGCAAATGTTAGACATTCATCAGGTGACCAAAACTACAACTCCAAATGAATGCTAATGTTGCTCTGTGTTTGCCTGATGTGTAAATAGGTAAGTGTTCACCATAGCAACTTTATAAGGCAATTATATGTCAATGGCCCACGTGGCCAAAAATCAATTAATGTAGCTTTAAATCTGTATAAATCTTGTTGTACAACCCTGTGTTGTAAATGATCAATAAATCTATCTAGTATCTTTTATGATAAAACATGTGACATGTGACATGCAAAAACATAATGTAGTCATAAAGTCAACAAACTGAGTCAAACTGAGTAATGTCTTTAAAATTGGCTAACATTAGGTGACATTAGCCACCTTATGGCTGGTGGTCATACTAGACCAAGAAAGCCTGTTGCAGGGAAACCCTCGAGTGTATGGAACTGAGCAAAGATACTTTTATTGCTTATTATTCAACTTTTCGTTTGTAAGAGGAAGATTCTGCTATTTCTTCTTTTAAAAGTTACAGTGTCGGTTTAAAAGCTAAATGTTTGCCGTTTTGTTCCTTACTACCTGTTTATAATCAGCAGGTGGGCCCCCATATCGGAGCACTTGCTGAGGGCCTCATGCCAGGTGGTCAACAGATTCATATTACTGACCAACCAGTAACAACTGCCACTGAAGCTCAGCCAGCCAGGAGGACAGATGGCTGGAGGTGAGTTTTGGAGAAACAACAGGAAAATGTTAGAGGGAAAAGCAAAGAATCTAAACAACATTATTATACTTAAAATAAAGATATCATGACTGGGACAAGAGATATCATTTTGTGTATTTCCAAAACAATCCAGCTTACTGTTAAGTGGCCGTTTACACATATAAGACCGCTCATATCTGCAAGCATGGGATCTCCATTTCCCAAATTGATCTGATGAATCTTTGATTATTGCAGAACATGAGCCAGTCTGTGCATCACTGTTGGAGAACATGTGTTAAAACCTTGTTTGCACAAATTAATATTTAAGTTTAAACAACAGGTACACGACATGATATCTTACACTCTAGGTTCACCGTCACCCCAGTTTGTGTACCCAACTTGCAGAGCATCAGACCAGGTGAACTGACTGTTTCCTGCTTCAACTTGACATGAAATCTTGTTGCATTTCTGGAGAAACAAAGCTCATCTTCACATCGATGTACTAAATATTCATATCCAATATTAACTAATAAAGAGGCATGTCAGCTTCTTAACGCCGCACTATGTTTTTCTCACCAGTGTGGAAAGCCCAATCCAGAGGTCAAACTTTGATGGGTCCAGTGCTCCTATGATGTACTGTTCTTCTCCTGCTGTGGTAATGGACACCAGGTCTCCTCCATCCTGCACACAGTCATGCCTGGCTGCCGACCAGCTCTTCCTGGCATCTGCCTTCAGCTTGTAGCAGTTGGAGCCGTACTGTCTCCAGCCGTTGGCTAAGTCACACTGTGGGCCAGGATTCGCTAAAGAGCAGAAAAGAAAATATGATTAAAATGTAGTTAATCTCTCATGTGAAGAATAATTAGATAAAATATGGCC